>NC_138823.1:129801036-130289881 GCF_965183815.1 Platalea leucorodia | reverse complement strand
CTAAGGCTCTAGGATCACTCAGTGGTAATTATTAACATGATATCAGTAATTTGGCCCCTAGTATATAAATGTGTATTAGATATGCAGGTACTGAGCCATGCAAACACCATTAATTTTCAAATGAGGAATTCGGGGGGACATATTCGTGGCAGCTGAGTTATGGCAGATTTGGTATTACAGCTGGGCTCCAAGCCAGCCTTATGATCCTTCCCGTATTACCAGCCATCAAGGGCACACAGCCACTGGTGGGGATGTCAGCTTGAGGCTGTATAAGAAAACTGAGACCCCAGGAAAGCCAACTATATGAAAGGCAAGTCTGAGGCAGCTTGGCAGCAAGTCAGCTTCTAAGTAGTAATGCTTGTATTAAAGATATTCTGCCTTCCACGCTTAATAGTAATAAAGTTTGATTGAAGACATATTCAAATTGCACTGTCTGATGCCAGGTATTTAATATTAAGCAGTTTGGGGAGTTTTGCTATCTGAAGCAAAAGGGATTTAGATTTATTCCAGACTTTCACAGTAGAAACTTGCTCTATGGCCTGGAGCCACTGAGCCAGAGAAAAAAAAAAGGGCTACTGGAGGTCTGATCATCTTCCTTTTGGCAGAAACATTCATGGTTCTTTGCATGCTTTTCAAAATTGTTCTGCTGTAGGAGGAGTTACCCTCTGCCGCAACACCAGGAAATCCCCATTTTGCCTTGAAACTGCTGCAGGGTCCAATATGATGATATTACTTTTTTCTGACATTACAGAGCTCAGGACTCCTGTGGTGATGAACTCTCATCTCCCTCTCTCTCTCTCTCACAGAGACATAGACATTTGTTGTGTTTGCAAAGTTAACTTTGCTGCAAACAAGAGACTCAAACCCAGAGAAGCAAATTAAAAGAGCCACAAGTTACATATCAGCTCTTTTTTTTTCTTGTTATTTAGAAAGCCTCCTGATCCTATGGCAATCCAATTATATTTGAAGCCTGGCTCATGATTTTTGAATGTTCGATGGCACGTCAGATATCCTTGGGGATCCACAGCAGGCTATGACGTTCCTGTATTAGGTTAATACACAATTCACCATTTAGAAGACAGAGGGACAGCCTTGCCAGTACAAATTCTTCATTTACTTTTAGGTGATAAGAAATACAGTACCTGTATTTGAAGCTCTGATTAAAAAATTTATTAGTTCAACATTTCATATCACCAGCTAACAGCACACATGCAAATACGTGTTATATTCATTTGGATTTGCATTTGCATGGATGGTTTTACCTATAATGCAGCCATAGACATTTAGAGGATAAGAACTGTCAATAAAGTAATCTGTATACTGAAGGAGATAAAGCCCTACCTGGAGCATAAACAAAGAATTTAAAATTCAGAACCATCGGCGTAAAGGGTTTTGAAATGTGTCTACAGGATAAGTGTCCTTTTGAAGCTAAGTGCAGGTAGCAAGAAGAAATTGGGAGCCATCCTTCCACACTGAGCCATGCCCTGGGAAAGCAGGTGACGGGCCAAAGCATGCAAACAAGTCACATCTTCCTGAACACCCTTAGCTACACCCTTACAGCAACAGCTGGAGGTTGCTTCAGGCTCTCTGCTTGATGCAGAGAAAGTTTGACTCTTCCATCTCAACACCTTTTGTGTTTTTAAACTATTTGCATTGTTATATCTTGGCCTATTTGTAGGAGAGGATAATATTTTGCAGACAAACCTATGTGCCTTTCCTAATGACCTAGTGACCTTAATCTCTAACGTTTTGTGGTTTCCTGCGTGGGGAAGCGCTAGAGCAGCAACCTCAGCTCTTTCAGCAGATTGATCCCAGTTGACTGCAATTTATCTGCATTTTGAGCGCTCTTCTATTCACTGACCAAAACAAGCCAATAGTCAGGATGGCAGTGAAACATCTGCAAGGAAGAGCGCCTATTTCTTCCTTCTACTGCTGGAGATTCCTGACTAATTTGGGAATGCTTTCGGCTGCAGCAACACAATAGTTTCAGCTTTGTGCTGCTTTGTGTCTCCTGTGTTTTTTCCTTGCTGCAGGCGAGGAGGGAGGAGAGGAGAAGGAGTTTCCCTGGTACAATTGCTTGCATCAAGTAAACTCTCCATAAATCTCTTCTTGAGGAATTCAGTTCATTAAAGCCCAATTAGACACCAATGGCTTGATTTACCTCATTAAGGCTAATTTAAAGTAGCAGAAACAGCAAACTGCTGCTAGGGATTTATAGCTAGAGTTTTAGTGGACTGTGAACAGACAAATACCAAGGCAAAGACAGTTCCTTTTACTGTAGTTTTCACTCATATTTTTGAGCATAAATACCTATTAAAAGAACATTTACTAAATCTGGAGTCAAACTCTGAACATGTAACAAGGAAGACATTACCAAATACAGTAATTTACCTGCAATTCTTTTTTTGTTTTTTTTTTGTTTAAAGAATAACTATATTTTTCTTTGAGCTATATTAGGTGAAAAGACTAAGAAAAAACAAAATAGTCTGAATAAAGTTTTTCCTCTCCCATAAAACTTGTAATCAAAGTAAAGGATGTTCCTACAGAATTAGCATTTGCTTGCATTGCACCTATCAGCACTGCAGGAACAGGTTTATTCGGCTTCTGAAGCAATTACATTTGCAAGAGGCTGTGCACACCTGAAGGAGAAGGGTATGGACATTATGAAATACAAATTCAATAACTTTTCAGAACAAGGATTCTGGGTAAAAATGACCCAAGTACCATACACAGCACTTTCAGAAGCCCAAGTCCCTGTAAATGTGAACTTTGGTTCTTTTTTTTACCAAGCTGAAAACAGCAAGGGCTCTATCTGATGCTTGAAACAGTGCTATCTCAGAAATGGCTGCATGAGTACAGCAGGAGAGCACCTACACACAGGTATGTGGACCTATAACTCTATTTATTTGGACTCATAAACTCAATTTGTATTCCCAGAGGACTAAAAGCAATCAAGAAGTTTGATATCTAATCTATGCTGCTCATCCAGGCTCCCTCTAAGGTTAACAGAGACACAACAAGACTTGTACAGGTCCTCTACAAGAGCTGTATAGCGCTCGTATTTATTGCCAGATTGCATGCTATACAACTGGGTTTGCTGAGGTACTTTGCTTTAAGAAGGGAGAAGTTAGGTAAGGTCCCAAGTTTTCTTTTTTTCAGTTTTCAACCAGCCATGGTATTGCACAATATTCCAGGGGGTTTACTGGAGGCAAAACTCAAGATTTTGAGCAGTCATATCAGACACCGGATTCTAAAAGCTGCACTAAACTACAATACGGGTATAAAAATCTGTGTGTGTGTATGTGTATACACACACCTATGAAACACCATTTGACAGACGAAGGACATCATATTACATTCTCTCATTTATACAAAATGGTCTTCCCTAAGAAGAGAAAATATCTCAGGAATTATTTCAACACCAAATTTATATTCACCTATCTAAGGTTATGTGTACTTTAGATAAAAGTATTCAGATACATCACTGCCATTAGTTTGTGTTTTTTCAGCCTAAGACTCAAAGGTGGAGGGACAGGTCACATAACTCAAGTGTTGGAGCATTTGAACTTAAAATTTATCACTGAAGTTCATAATAAAGTTGTGCAGCAGAAAAATGGCAAGTTTTAATCACATTTTTCTCTTGTACTAGAGACATTGCAAAGATGTGCTCTATCCAGAATAGTTTCAGCTTAAAATATCAGTCCTTTGCAGTTAAACCCTCAGACAAGCTTCAGACTGGGAGTTCATCAAAGCCATTGAGCCACGTCAAACAAATCAAAAAAGATAGGTGTGCATTCAGCAGTCACAAACAAATACAGACGTTACAAAAAAAAGTTTATCCATCTCAAATAGAAAGTTATTTCTGATATTCTGAAAAGAAGCTAAAACATTAATAGCAAGAGAAGATAAAACATAACTGCAATCTCAAGGTCGCCAAAAGTTCTGTTGAAGCCTCATAGTCACGTTTCTTAGTAACAGAGATAAATCATAACCTTCAACTTTTGGAAATTCATCTTCAAAATATCCATAGTTGCCATAGCTCTCTGTTCCCACCGCTCTCTCTGACCCCTCTCAGAGAACTTGACTAGAAATAGGATGCTGAGAAAAGACAATCTCCCAGATCTGGAAGCTCCTTTGTATTTTTTTCATCTTCCTTCTCTGATTTTCGCAACAGTCACTGCTAAAAAATGCACATCTCTTTTGTGCTAAAGCTCACTATAATTTTGAAAGCGATGTTAAAATCTAGTTGTTAAGATGCACTTCATCTGGAAAAGTTTTCTCTGATGAAGTTCATGGGAGAAATTTGGAGATCATTTTACATGGAAAACCTGAAACCTGTCATAGTAACTTAAGTGACATGAAGGTCAATTAAACTGAATTCCCACTTTCCCCACAGAAAATTTAGTATCTGAAAATTTGCACATGCCAGCGGAGGGGAATTTTTAAAAGGAGCTGTGCAAAACAGCCTTCCTCCAGCACTGCCTGGACTGTGAGTGAGTCTACATTTACCCCAAAGTTAAAATCAACAGTTAAACTCTTAAACACTCTTAGCAGTGTGGTCTCGTGAGCAGCTGAGCTGGTCTAAGTGTCTGCTCTTGCCAGAAGGCAACACCTTCACCCCAGTCTCCCACTGTCCCTCCTCCTCCTCCTGCAGCCCCGGCATCTCGCCCGCAGGCTCACCCCCTCTGTGGAGCTGCAGCCCCCCATGCAAAGAAGCCACAGTCTGGCCGAGAAGGGAAAACAGAGGTTGAGAAACTAAATGACTGCCTTGAGATCACACAGTAAGCCAGCAGAAAAGAGCAGACCAAAATTCTGAATTTTTAAATGCCAGGCCCTGACAGCGGTCTGCGCTGTGCCTTATCTAAACAATCACAGATAGGCCAGTGCGGGAAAACAGGAAGAGGTAAAATAAGCAGTGGGCTTTTTTCTCCCTCCTTTCAGGAAAAAAAAGTGGTCAAATCAAAGGAGCTGATTTTCTGCTTGTGTTTAGAGAAAGGCATTTATACATAGATCATGTTTCAGTTTGACAAGTAATACCAAATAATACCCAGTTTGTGCAAGTTGCAGAGGAGTGCAGCAGTCTGATTTTCAGCCTGATTTCTGAAGGATCTGGGGCTCTTGCTGCGGGGGGTGTCCATCTGCCTCTCCCCACCTTACCCAACCACTTTGGAACCCACTGGCCGACTTCAGCCCAACATTCATGAAAAGCCGTGTCTAAACAGAACAGAAAGAAACCTGAAGTAATACTCTAACACAAGCAAGGCTACGGTCTGGGGTCATTTAGGAGGCAGAGGAGGAAGACCACAGTACTGTAGGAGGGTTTAGGAGACGCAGAGGTAATTTAACGATATTGCAACAAGGAGGAATAGAAAGGAGCTGCGGCTATGGCTGTTAAGGGTCATAGGAAACAACACCATAGGAATCCAGGCTTGTTAATTCTGCTGTTTCTTTCATGGATGAAAAAATCTGTTTGTGGGGCTTTTAAAACAACATCAGGTGTTTGAATCTTTCCATTCAAAATCTTTTCTTCTGAGTGATCATCTGCTTTCAAAGAGGCAGGAAGAGCTTATATGTTTGAGTCTTTTGTGGAGGGAGGTCCTACATAGAAAATAAATTAGCAATGCCTTTATATAATTTTGAATCTTACATGTCCACAGTTTCCCTAAACAAAAATAAACACTCAAGCCCGCAACAACGTCTGTATTTATTTTGGCTTTCCAAAGTCAAGTTCTACAATTTTTTTACCAGTGTGTTCCTAATTGCTAAAGTAAATATAAAATTAGATCCAAAATTTGAAATGAGACAAGTCAGTGCCTGACCTAGTTAGGAAAAGAGACATTTCCACTAATTGTTTTCCAATGAGTCGGAGACAATGCAGTACCGCTCCTGAGCAGCGGGACGAGTTCAGGATAAAGTGTACAGTCACAGGCAGTTGCACATCATGGATTTTGTCCTTCGGAAATTAATGAGCAAGGTAACCGTGAAACAGCCTTAACATTTTCAAGTTCATTCAGAAATAATGATGACAAATATTCCTGCATGATTCAAGTCCAGGAAAGTTTAAGTAAAGAAAGTCCATCGTTTAAGTAAATGTTACTGTGCTCCAGAGCTGTCACTTCCGTTATAATTATTGGAGGCTACGAGTGGCACGCGCAGCCCTGGGAGCCTGGCACAGGCTTTGCTGAGGGCTTTCCAAGCCCTGGGAGACCACCATGTTGAGCAGCGCTGCCTTCATCTGCAGAGAGTTTCACGAAGCAAAGTGTGATGCCTGAAAGGGCAGAGGAACCCCAGCTTGCCCTCAGGCCCTCAGCCACTCTGGCTAGTGGGACTTCAGGGGTTAAACAATCCTGTCCATGGGAGAGCCACCACCTTCAAACTCTTCACATTGTCTGACAGCTGCAGTGTTAGTAACAAACAGAGGCATTTCAGCAAGATCAAGCAGTATCACCTTTGAAAAGAGTAATAGCATGGGCATGCTTTAGTATATAAAACAGGCTGCGTGAAGAATATCCCACCTGGAGTGTTCAACTGTCCTGTCCCCTTCATACTAACCAACAAAGAAAAAAAGAGGTCTGAGGGAAGATTTTTGGCCTCCAGCACTTGATAAATTAATGCAAATTAATAACTGATCTGTGATGAAGTGTAAAATCAGGGCTGAACATTTCTATTTCTGTGTGGAGGTATGCAGGGGCAGAGTGCCTCAGCATCAATCAGCAGAGGAAGGGGAAAAGACTCCAAGACGGCTATCGACCAAACAGCCACGCGAAGCCCTTGCAGGCTTTCCCAGGGAGCTTGGAACACTGCCTCATTTATTCCAGATGTAACCTACAAGACTCATTTGTTCTGATGATGGCTAGATAGCAATATTTCATATATGGGTCTCAAATGGTAAGTGACTAGCAGTTAAAAATAGCAGTCACAAAAGCACTGTTCACATCAGCGAGGAGGAGATCTGGGATCACACTTTACAAGACCATCTTTTGTTCTGGATCCCTAAAGGCTGAGAATGTGACACCGAGAGTGGCACAAGATGATTCTGCCTGGTCACCACATAAGCTTTAGCACCAGCTCCTTGACATTTTTCTCTGTAATTTGCCCAATGATAACCTCTCAGGCTCTTGGTTTTTTTCATCTATAAAATGAAGATATTCCATATATCACTCAAGTTCTGCAAGACCTAATCTGTTAGTATTTATAAACTTGCTCTGATATGGAAAATGTACAGTGGGAGATTATGTTTACGAAAGTTTATGAAAGGGAGGTCCTGCTTCACTAACCTGATCTCCTTCTATGACAAGGTGACCCGCTTAGTGGGTGAGGTAAAGGCTGTGGATGTTGTCTACTTGGACTTAAGTAAGGCCTTTGACACTGTCTCCCACAGCATTCTCCTGGAGAAGCTGGCTGCTCATGGCTTGGATAAGTGCACTCTGAGCTGGGTTAAAAGCTGGGTGGACGGCCGAGCCCAGAGAGTGGTGGTGAATGGAGTCAAATCCAGTTGGCGGGTGGTCACAAGTGGTGTTCCCCAGGGCTCAGTGTTGGGGCCGGTCCTGTTCAACATCTTCATTGATGGTCTGGATGAGGGCATTGAGTGTACCCTCAGTAAGTTTGCAGATGACACCAAGTTGGGTGGAAGTGTTGATCTGCTGGAGGGCAGGAAGGCCCTACAGAGGGACCTGAACAGGCTGGATCCATGGGCTGAGGCCAACTGTATGAGGTTCAACAAGGCTCAGTGCCAGGTCCTGCACTTGGGTCACAACAACCCCATTCAACGCTATAGGCTGGGGGAGGAGTGGCTGGCGAGCTGCCTGGCAGAAAAGGACCTGAGGGTGTTGGTTGACAGCTGGCTGAACATGAGCCAGCAGTGTGCTCAGGTGGCCAAGAGGGCCAATGGCATACTGGCCTGTATCAGGAATAGCGTGGCCAGCAGGACCAGGGAAGTGATCGTCCCCCTGTACTTGGCACTGGTGAGGCTGCACCTTGAGTACTGTGTTCAGTTTTGGGCCCCTCACTACAAGAAGGACATTGAGGTGCTGGAGCGTGTCCAGAGAAGGGCAACAAAGCTGGTGAAGGGTCTAGAGCACAAGTCCTGTGAGGAGCAGCTGAGGGAACTGGGCTTGTTTAGCCTGGAGAAAAGGGGGCTGAGGGGAGACCTTATCGTTCTCTACAACTGCCTGAAAGGAGGTTGTAGCGAGGCGGGGGTTGGTCTCTTCTTCCTAGTAACAAGCAATAGGACGAGAGGAAATGGCCTCAAGCTGCGCCAGAGGAAGTTTAGGTTGGATATTAGGAAAAACTTCTTCACTGAAAGGGTAGTCAGGCACTGGAACAGGCTACCTGGGGAAGTGGTTGAGTCTCCATCCCTGGAGGTATTTTAAAGAAGGGTAGATGTGGTGCTTAGGGACATGGTTTAGTGGTGGACTTGGCAGTGCTAGGTTAACGGTTGGACTCGATGATCTTAAGGGTCTTTTCCAACCTCAACAATTCTATGATTCTATGAGATCTCATGAGACAGGATCAGGGTTCCGGACTTTCTGAACAGGAACAACTGTGCTGAGATCCTCTTGCAACCATTAATAATTATTATCCAGGCATCAGTATTTAGCATCAGAAGATTCATGGGCAATCTTGCAGAACTTCATTGCCACTTTCTACACATAAAAGGGTAGTTTTGTGAAAATTAAATGCATGCTGTATTACAGCCTAGAGAAATCTTCATGTGTTTGGTAGATTTTTAGATTAACTGCAATAACTATTTATTTTTTTTAAATTTTATGAGTTATCCCCCTTCAGGATCGATCTTTATCACTTTCAAAAATACAGTGTCTGAAAAGACAGCCCATAGGTAAGTGCAATATAATTAACAGAATCAATCTAGGTTAACAAGTACAGCAAAACCTAGTAAAACCAGAAGTAATAGCTAATGTGTTAGCATGCTTACTCACAATTTCAGCTCCTCATAGAAAATCATACAGTGAGAACATATCTTGAATTTCTGGTTTAACCAGAAATTGACTTTATTTACCAAAAGAGTTAATTTGAAAAGACACTTTGATTATTGCATATCAAGGTGGAATAAAGATGATGAAAATGTTAAAAAAGCAGAAGTTTCATGCAAAAAGGCAAGAATTTTTTATTTATTTCAGTGATCTAAATTCAAATTATAGTGGAATTATTCCCACTGCTACAAAAATTCTTAAACTGGCATACTAAATATATATACTAATTCCAGGTCTTTTTTTAAAACAAAGACAGACTTCTGTCAATTGAAATGGGCAGTTTTGGGAGAATAAGAAAAAAAGCTATGTTTGCCTCATTATCATATATGCACGACTGAAAGCTATTGGTTTCTTTAACTGCGAAATAAAAGTCAATAGTTCAAACAAGGATAATACTGAGCTTGATGCATGTTATCTCCATCTTCAAAAGCCCATTCTGGAGAAGAAAAGCACTCCATCACAACTCTGACTCATGGATTGCTCCTGAGGTAAACTCGTGTGCAATTATGAATGATTCTAGGTTATAACTTTTGCTTTAATTTGTCAAGATAGAAAATACCCAGTTTTGTTAAAAGCATCTGAGAATCAGATGCTATATATATTTCAAATACAAGATATGATGTATTCCAGCACGCTTTTAAAGTTGGACATTGGCAGCAGAACTTTTTGGATGTGAAAATATACTTTGAATGTTTTAATGAAATGTAAGGGTGTGTTATTTATAGCAAATAGCCACTCGAATATTTTCTCTTGTGATTTTGCTTATGAAATATTTCTTTGGTTGTCAAAGAGACATGTCTCTTCCCAGCAAATCATATGATGACAAAAATGTGATAGATAAGTTACAGATAATTTTTCAGAGAGTTATTCATGGGAAGGAATAGAAGGAGAGAGAAAAATACAATAAACAATAAATGAAAAAAACCCAATTTTCATGCACAAACTGGCATCCTGCACTAAAAAAATATAATTTCCTCTGCATTTCCAGGCACTTCTAGGAATAAGTATTTACCTCTTGAATAACTGAACTAAAAGATTGAATAACCAGGGTCAATTTTGTATTTTTTAGAACAAGTTAACCTCTGCATTCCATTGCTTTCTGTACAAGAAGTGACTAAAATAAGGAAAATAATTTGGATTTTAGGATTTCAGTGTGCTAATTAGGCACAGAAACGTTAGGACCTGGATACTAGGGTGAAGCTGCAATTAGCTGAGGTTTAATGAGCTGTGTAATGATAAGTGACAGGGCTGTGTAACTTTACAGCCATAATTTCCTGACTAGATGAACTCTTAAACACTGCAATCCTACGTCCTACCCCAAGGCACGTTGACCTTTCTAGCTGCCCAGAGGAGAAACAACTGCCTGCAAAGTTTTTAGGACCTACACAATATTTTAGCAACAGGAAATTCCTATAGTTTCAGGGCAATTTCTCACTCTGATCAGAGCAAGCATCATTCTCCGTGCTAGTCTAAACATTTCTTTCTGCTCCTTATAATCTAGTTTGTGTAGCTAGAAGAGTTTGTCTGATGACAAGAGGATCCTCTGAAGTAGCCACAGTTGGATAGGATATCAAGGGCATCCAATATCCACAGCCACATCAAATACAGTTTGGGTGATGGAGAGGATTCACAAAGAAAGCCTATAATAAAACACCTCGTAAAAGAGGACCAGAAATGCAATTTCAGGAAAAAAGCAAAACAAAATATTAAAAAACTCTATTTGTAACATTCACAAACACCAAGGAAGAAAGCCTGCTAGAGGAAGCATGGGTCTGAAAATCAAGTGATCTGCAACCATTAATTGCTTCTGACTGCCCATGACTTTTGACAAGTCAAATTCTCGCTGCCATGGGGCATGTTACAGATAAAAAAGTTATTTGAAACAGATAAAAATGTTACTTGAAGATGACAAAGTCCTCAGATTCCCTATGGGAGACATTAGCATATTGCTAATGCTTTCAAAACACAATAAAGGGAATATTTTCTATTGAATCTTAATCTTTCTAGGATAGCTAAACTGTAACATGTGCCATACCTTGTGTGATCACTTACAATTTTTTTCTCCTTCATTCCTTTGCCTCCTTTAGCACAGAGCACACATTTGCCATGACTGATAAGCACTCCATGGAGCAGGGCCTGAATTTTACCCCTATTCTTGTTTTCAGCCACCATCCCCCATTCTGTCCTTCCATTTTAACAGAATTTATAGTGAACAAGACTAAGAGATAATGCACTTGGAAAGCTCCAAAATAGCTAGATTCTGCCTTTACTGAGATTTTGGCAGAATTTAAATATCTGGGTCAATGAGAATGATACAAATCCTGTTCTCCTGCAACAAATGTCCCTGGAGGCACCCAAGACCTCGCTAGACCCCGACTCTGCCTGCTAGACCCCAACTCTGCCTGCCTGTACGCGCAGCAAGAGGCTGGGCTGAACAGTGGGCTCCCGCTCACGCTCAAGCATGGTCCGGGATTTCCGCATCTGTCATGGAGGCATTGAACACCCAGGATTTGGCAGAACGCCCAGCAGCATGGTCACATCCACGGAAAATGTACACAAACCATATACATACATACAATGCATGGCACTGCTTGGGACTTCAAAACTGAAAACATCTTTTGAAAGTGGGTGGCAAGGGAGGAAGTGATGAAGAAAACAGATTAAACACGGCGTTTCCCAGATACCATGTCTGTTATCTCTACTTTTATATATGTGTTATGGAAGGTGTATAAAGCTAGCAATATGATACTAACTGTATGCTTATCAAAAGTCCCAAGGACATAATACTTGTTCTGATACGTAGTTCAGAAGCTCTGAGGCTGTGAAGTGTGTGGTGACATGGAAATCCTCAGGTTTGTACCCGGCTGTGATATCCCTCTGCCTTTCTCCACCGCCTGCCACTTTTTGCTTCCTCAGTGGCTTGACATGCAGAATTATTGGTTTTTTTCTGGGGCTGACAGCAAAATAGACATTTTCTTACTTTGCTGTTTTTTTCTCATGCCGTTCCCCGATCCGGTGCCCAGCCTAGCTGACAAAGTAGTCACATTTGCACAGCAGAGAAGGCACGCCTGATGTGACAAGGGAGCAGGAGTACCTTAAGCCAATTTTGCTACAAGAAGAATAATGCGTAATGAGGTTGTGTGAGAACCGTTGCCTTATCTAGCTGTGAAAGGAGTCAAATACAATTGCAACTCAGTTAACATCCTTAGGAATTAATTACCAAATACCTTTTGTGCTGAAAAGTTGGCCTAGTCCTGGACAAATATTACCAATGCTTCATTTGCACTGTGACCAACACCCACAACTATACAAAACTGCCACACACTCTCCACTACTTATTTAATTAGGCAAGGAGGAACATGACACAGCTAGTGAGGGAGCCAACTAGGCAAGAGGCCCCGCTGGACCTGTTTGTGAACAGAGAAGGACTTGTGAGTGATGTGATGGTTGGAGGCCGTCTTGGGCATAGCGATCACAAATGATGGAGTTTTCAATTCCTGGAAAAGTAGAGGGGGGTCAGCAAAATTGCTGCTACCTTGGACTTCTGGAGGGCAGACTTTGGCCTGTTTAGGAGACTGGTTGACAGAGTCCCTTGGGAAGCAGTCCTGAAGGGCAAAGGAGTCCAGGGAGGCTGGACGTTCTTCAAGAAGGAAATCTTAAAGATGCAGGAGCAGGCTGTTCGTATGTGCCAAAAGATGAGCCGCTGGGGAAGAAGACCGGCCTGGCTGAACAGAGAGCTTTGGCTGGAGCTCAGGAAAAAAAAGAGAGTTTCTGACCTTTGGACGAAGGGGCAGGTAAATCAGGATTACAAGGATGTTGTGAGGTTATGCAGGGAGATAATTAGAAGGGAGAAAGCCCAACTGGAACTTAATCTGGCTACTGCCATAACAGACAATGGAAGATGGTTCTTTAAATACATTGGCAACAAAAGGAGGGGTAAGGAGAATCTCCATCCTTCATTGGATGTGGGGGAAAACATAGTGACAAAGGATGAGGAAAAGGCAAAGGTACTTAATGCCTTCTTTGCCTCAGTCTTTAATAGTCAGACCAGCTGTTCTCTGGGTACCCAGCCCACTGTGCTGGAAGACAGGGACGGGGAGCAGAATGAAGCCCCCATAATCCAAGGGGAAATGGCTAGTGACCTGCTACATCACTTAGACACACACACAGGTCTATGGGGCCGGATGGGATTCACCCGAGGATACTGAGGGACCTGGCGGAGGAGCTTGCCAAGCCACTCTCCATCATTTGTCAGCAGTCCTGGCTAACCAGGGAGGTCCCAGTTGACTGGAGGTTAGCAAATGTGGCACCCATCTACAAGAAGGGCTGGAAGGAGGATCTGGGGAACTACAGGCCTGTCAGTCTGACCTCGGTGCCACGGAAGGTCATGGAGCCATAACCATCACGCAGCACGTACAGGACACCCAGGGGATCAGGCCCAGTCAGCATGGGTTTACGAAAGGCAGGTCCTGCTTGACTAACCTCATCGCCTTCTATGACAAGGTGACCCGCTTAGTGGATGAGGGAAAGGCTGTGGGTGTTGTCTGCCTGGACTTTAGTAAAGCCTTTGACACCGTTTCCCACAGCATTCTCCTGGAGAAACTGGCTGCTTATGGCTTGGATGGGTGTATGCTTTGCTGGGTAAAAATCTGGATGGATGGTTGGGCCCAAAGAATTGTGGTGAATGGAGTTATATCCAGTTGGCGGCCAGTCACAAGTGGTGTTCCCCAGGGCTCAGTGTTGGGGCCATTTGTGTTTAGTATCTTTATCAATGATGTGGACGAGGGGATCAAGTGCACCCTCAGTAAGTTTGCAGATGACACCATGTTGGGCAGGAGTGTTGATCTGCTGGAGGGCAGGAAGGCCCTACAGAGGGACCTGGACAGGATGGATCGTTGGGCCAAGGCCAACTGTATGAGGTTCCACAAGGCTCAGTGCCAGGTCCTGCACTTGGGTCACAACAACCCCATGCAACGCTACAGGCTTGGGCGAGAGTGGCTGGAGACCTGCCTGGCAGAAAAGGACCTGGGGGTGTTGGTTGACAGCTGGCTGAACATGAGCCAGCAGTGTGCTCAGGTGGCCAAGAAGGCCAATAGCATCCGGGCTTGAGTCAGGAATAGCATGACCAGCAGGACCAGGGAAGTGATCGTCCCCCTGTACTCGGCACTGGTGAGGCTTCACATCAAATACTGTGTTCAGTTTTGGCCCCCTCACTTCAAGAAGGACATTGAGGTGCTGGAGTGTGTCCAGAGAAGGGCAACAAAGCTGGTGAAGGGTCTAGAGCACAAGTCCTGTGAGGAGCAGCTGAGGGAACTGGGCTTGTTTAGCCTGGAGAAAAGGGGGCTCAGAGGAGACCTTATCGTTCTCTACAACTACCTGAAAGGAGGTTGTAGCGAGGTGGGTGTTGGTCTCTTCTGCCAAGTAGCAAGCTATCGCAAGAGGACAAGAGGAGACTGCCTCAAGTTGTGCTGGGGAGGTTTAGGTTGGATATTAGGAAAAACTTCTTCACCGAAAGGGTTATCAAGCACTGGAACAGGCTACCTGGGGAAGTGGTTGAGTCTCCATCCCTGGAGGTATTTAAAAGACGGGTAGATGTGGTGCTTAGGGACATGGTTTAGTGGTGGACTTGGCAGTGCTAGGTTAACAGTTGGACTTGATGATCTTAAAGTTATTTTCCAACCTAAACGATTCTATGATTCTATGATTCTATGATTCTATGATTCTATGACTATGCAAGGCAGATCTTTGCATTTAATGACTGCAAGTGCTTTGCTGTGGAATTCTCCTATAATCAGTTCCTTCTGTTTTATCCTACCGATGGGACGGGAAGCAGGGAGACTGCAGGCAGGGCTCCAGGACACAGCTCCCTTGTGCCCACCTTATTCTTGGGGACATTCCTCTCACTATCTTTTTAGCTGAAAATGGGCAAAGGCAAATAGTAGAAGTGGAGAAGGACATGTATTTAGTTACATTCTTGGAGGCCACGCAGCACAAGAGTGTGCTGTACCAGGAAGCATCTCTGGGGGAAGGGTAAAGCTATCATCTACCTGCCTTTGGAGAAATCCAACCCATTTTTCTTGAGAAATGACAGGCTTTGTAAAGAGGAATCCCCTTTCCAGCAGCACTGTGCATTGTGCTCTGAGGGCAGGGAAGAGGGGGAAAAGGAAGCAACAAGAGGTCTGAGACATCTGGTTATTACTACCTTTGACCCTGACATGTCTATCTGCCTCCTCCTAATGCAACTTTGTGGGGAAGCTGCATTTTCACAAAATCAGAGTTAATGGACTGCTGATAGGCCTTGCTTTTCTTTATTTTCTCACTTATCTTTACAGGCCACTCACTTGCACGCTTCTCAAACTCTGCAAAACGGCTTTCAGCGATGGGTGGATAATATCCAACTATGACAAAAGCTTTCAACAGTCATCTAATGTCCCAACTGAATAACTCAATCTGGAACACAAAGGCCATAGAATGAAGTGCCAATAACAATTATATCCAGCCTTTCCCGAATAACTGCCACAACATGCACAATTATCCCTTGCCAACTAACACAAGAGTGAAAAGTGATGTATCACCAGTCTTTGGGAGATAAGCAGAAGAGTCACACAATTCACACCGGCAGGCCACATAGTACCTGACTTTTGTACATTTCTCATATACCGGTGGCATAGTACAATCATGGGTGCGTGGATAACAAGAGAGTTTGCTATGTTACTGTTGTTTTATGAAACCTCTTTTTCAGCCAGTCACAGGGATTTGAAGAATACAGTGTACCATTCACCTTTTTTTTCCAATTAAAATAACAGCAGCCAAACACTTTAATGTGAGAAGATTAAATGTATATGAATTAATTCCCGAGGACTTTTTCTGATTTCAGTATGAACAATGCAGCCAAAGATGTGGGAGAGCCTTGAAAGATGGCCAATTTGCTCATGTGCCTTATTTTAATCACTGCCTAAACCTGTTGGTATAATATTTCCTTGAAAGTGGCAGTATAAAACATCTTCTGGTAAAGCTTGATAAAAATCTGTAAACAGTGCAATGAAATTCTTAAACAGCTGCAAGAGAGAAAGCTACCAAATTCTTTCTACTTTAAAGGCAGCTTGATATAATCCTACATTCAAGTAACAGAGAAAAAACACAGCCTAACCTCCAAACCATAGCACAGAAAAACATCCCAAGGAAAAAAATCCCTGTCCTATGTCCAAGCAGTGAAAATGTTTTCATAAGATTTTGCACGCTTTATCTTCAGTGAAATAATACGAATTAATCAAAACCCCTTCTGAAACATGCTGGAATCTAACATGATTTGAGGGGATGAAGCACCAAGGAGTTCACCAGGTTTTTGATCCCTCCAGAGGACCAATTCTGATTTAAGTCATCTGTTTTGCAAGACTTTGCAGCCAAAAGTCCCCCTAATGCAGCAGCTCCCTCATAACTGTAATTTATCAAATAGATAAACTGATGGAAATTATCCGCTCCGTGTTCCAGTGTGAACGGTGCGTGATGAAGAGTAAGTGACCATTTGGAAACAATCACCTTCCCTCTGTTCCCTTCAGTTCCTCCCAGTAATTCCAGTAGTCCTCTTAAAATAAGATCTATAGCCAAAAAGGTTTTCCCAGGAATTCTTTAGCTCAGTAATGCTATTGCATTCTTATATAGTAAAGAGATACATGTATGGATAATCCTCCACCAACAAGACCTCTTGCATCTAATTTTCAAAACCAACTTCTTCCCACTAGCCATAAAAGCAGCTTTCATATTAATTCCACCTGGTTTTGCTGCCACACAGTGAATATTCTGCTATGATCAGGGCAACATGGAGCTTGAATCCCAACTGGAGTATTGAAAGCATTGAAGGCGTTTCTCTCCTATGTGCTCCACGGCAATGCAAAAGTTGTTCAACTGTGTACTTCTATATCTGTTTCACTTTCCTTGAAGTTTAATCATAGTCTGGATTTCCTGAGGATATAATGCTTATTCTTGTGATAATTATCTTAAATGACTGATTTATACACAATCTCAACTGCAGTTTAATACCACTTTCAAATAAAAGGACTTCCTTGTGTTTTTAAAATGAAAGAATTTATACATATAATCTAAATTTTAAAAGTCAAAGAAAAAAATTTTCATGCAATAGTTGTTTGAAGATACGTACCATGAGAAAACATTTTCTCCTGCAAAGTGTTGGGATGGGTTTTCTAGCTCTGGCTGCTTTTTGGTGCTTTAGAGCAGCATGAAGCAGTGAGTACCCAGCCACTGGGTCTATTGGTGATTTCTAGCATCACCTGGCCAGGTCAGGGGAAAGGGGCGAGCACTGAGGCTCACAGGCCTTGGAAATGGTGAAGTCAACAAACTTCAGAAGCTGCAGGAGGCTTCATGTTGAATTTTGGGCAGACAGATGGCTAGAACACAGATTGCTGATGGTTGTAGCAAATAAAAACTGCAGTAAGGGCCAAAATCACTAACTCCAGAGCATTCAGAAGAGTGAATAACATTAATTACAACCAACACTGAGATGTGACTGAGGCTGGAAAACAAGTATTTTTTTTTATTTCTCCCTCCCTCCCTCCTTCCCTCCTCTTCCTTCCTTCCTTCCTTCCTTCCTTCCTGCCTTCCATCCTTCGTTTCTTCCTTCCTTCCTTCCCTTCCGCACTCTTTCCTTCTCAACTTCACATTCAATAGCTACATCCCTGTTATGAACCAAGGGCAAGGGCACGATTTCCAGCACTGCCCTTGCATTCATCTGTACAGCTCCAGCCCAGGCAGGACTTTTGCCTGTGCTGAGCAGCAGACCCCGGCACCAGGGCCAGCCCTGCGGGAGGAACTGCCTGATCTGCATTGCCTTCTTGGCACCGACTAAGAGGGTAGTTTGGGGGCAGCCACCCGCTTTTGGGGAGGAAGAGATAATAGGTATTGGAATACAAGATGAGCTAGGATGCCTTGCCGCAGGGATATTCAATAGCTTCTGGCCTCTTTAATTCAATAATGTCAATGCTAGCTATTGAGTCTAGGAAGTACATAAAGAGGTAATTTTACATGGGATTAAAAAATAAAGTCTGCTGCATGGGAAGTGAAGTCTGTGAAAGGATAGCTTCGTCTTAGTGAGAAATGGGAAAACACAACCATTATACATTCCCTAGAGGCAGCTAACGCATGAGATTTCACTGATTTTTAGCTAAATGAGATGTTTAAAGGTCTATATTGTTATTCAGATCAAAGACGTTTTTAGTAAATAAGACTACATTCCATTAAAGAGATTTATTTCTTCTTATTTATTTTTTACTCCAAATAACTATTAAATGCAGCCATATTCTAAAGTTTTCTCTGCAAGTTTGGAGAAGTATGTGATGTCATTTGTGCTTAATGAAATGCTTGAAAGCAAAATTTGGTTCATAGATGAGGGAAAGGAGAGAGAAGTGGCTGAATTACTTCTTGGTGAATAATGTGCTCGGAGAGAAAGAAACCCACATGCAGCAGCTGGAAAGCATGACAAAGGTTGAAAATTAATTCAGACACATGGAAAATAAAGGATATTGCACAGGGCTTAAGCTAATTGTAATCACTAAGTTAAAACCCCTTCTGGCTTTTGGACTAGCCTGGACCAGTTGCTTCACTTTGTATTTGCACTCTGCACAGATAAGCTGAGCGATACCTGCCTCAGCAAGTATTCAGTCAGGATTTGTGCGCTCGGTTCGGTCCCTCACTTCCAGCTTGCGGCATGAAAGATATATTCTATGGCAAGGATTATGCTCCATTTTGGAGGACAAAACACATATCACTCATCAGCACAGAAGTTGTGCAGCTAAGAAGCTTTGTAATTAAGAACCCTCACAATTGCATTCCATAATTTATTCATAGTATCAATTACAGAATTCCTGGTAGAGGAAGTCAAACTAATTATATTTTTTAAAATTTAAATTAGTTTCTTCTGTTCAATTAAGGGAAGCCAGAAACTCTTCAGGGTACCCACACTGCCAATGGCAAACTGTAATAGCTTTGCAATGAGACGGTCAGCTGGAGCAGCTGCTGGAAGAACATTCTTTGCAAAACAAAAACTCCGGTAAAGCCGTGTTAGCCAGGTTAGTCTTGGAGAGTGACTGCTTAGCCTGGTGATTACATAAAATACTACTGTTTTTTTATATGATTGTAATTCTGCAACTTTTAAAAACAGGACAACGACCAATGTATTCAAGGACTATGGACTGCCTTTCAGGATGATGAGTAACCTCTCTCGGCCCAAATGCATAAATTCAGATGATTGCTTGTGAGGTCTATGCTAGGGACACACTCATCCTAGACCCAGATCACCTTCTGGGTCCTCCTCATCACTGAATGAGGAGCGGAGAACAACCACTTTCCTAGGGCAGGCCCCTCAGACACACGAACTAAGGGGATGGATTTGGTCCTGCATTCGAAGAGTGCAGCCCAGTTGTGTGTTTATGTTGCCCTAGTGCGATGTGGGTCCTGCTGCACCCCTCACACCAGCACTGATGGTTCAGGGGGCTGAATTCAGCAGAGCTGCCCCTTGCAGCCTGGCTGCTTTGCTGCCTCCTCTCTGCCCCCATTTCACTGGGCCAAGGACATCACTACAGCTTTTTTTTGGGGGGGCAGGAGGGAGCACTTAGGCTTTCACTTAAGCTGCTCTGTTTACATTAGATCCTCCAAAGAAAAACATCATTGCTTGCAAGTAGAGTGGTGCTACAAGCAGCGTTTCTGGCAGAGAATGCTGTGGGCATTTTCTGATGTATTTTCAAGTACCAAATACAAAAGTGCCAGGCATGTACTTCATCCGCAACTGCTTGTGCCCTGATAAAAGAGCAGAGGGCCCCAGGACCCATCACGGCAGTTATTACAGGACATTCCTTCGCATATCCCACACAGTGAGTTACAGCGAGCTGTATTATAAATCCAGCTGTATTTTTAGGTGCATTAGTGGTCGCTTGACTACAACAGAGTCTGGTCAGAGTTCAGATATTTGGTGGAGTTGTTTTATTCCCCCTTTTCCTCCTAAGAGCTATAAACTCATTTTCCAGATATTTCACTCAAAAACCTCAGGGCTGCAACTTCCATCTACTGATTTGAGGGGGATTATTTCTTTCAGGAAAATTTCCAGAAAGATTAATATACTACCAAGTAGTTTATTGTATTTCCTAATTACAAAGAGAGCAGGTTACCAGATCAAGCAAAACCAACACGTTATCTTTGATGCATTCCTCGTAATACACCAGTAACCTTTGGTAGGAGCTTCCCAGTGTCTGGATCAATGATTTGTGGATGGCCAGGAGAAGGGATATAGGCAGCGTATAAGCAGCGAGGAAACTATTTCTGCACAGAAACAAGACCAGAGACTAGGTGGTTAAAAGCTCTTGTATGCGTTAATGCAGCTAACAAGGCTTTATTGTCTTCATCATATTTTCAGTTAAAAACTATGCAACTACAGTCCCGTTGTGGAAAGTGCAGTTTCTCACATGGGTGAATTTTTTCAGTTCTGGGAGCAATGAAAAGTTCACGAAATCACTCCAGACTTCAGACTCCTGTTGTAAGGGAAATTCAATGGGAAAGTTGCTGTAAACAGAATAAAAAGTACCCCAAACAGCACAGTCAGCACCTATTTCCAACATCACGATGCAGAGTCAATGGCATATTATGAAAATTACCACATAAATAAAGAAAAGCCTCTCCTGATTTTTGGAATCTTCTTTGGCACTTCAAAGTCCTAAATCATTTGATGCATTTCATCATATTTCTGACAGAAGAGGGAAAACAGCAGCAAAGTAACACAAGCACCTCCCGTGATCTGGAGGGTGATGCATTTTCTAATAGAAGAGAAGGTGGAAGAAGATTTTCTTTTCAAACCAGTCACGCTTCAGATTCCACAGCTGCAATCCCGCTTTCTCCCAAGAGAAAATGCTGCAGGGAAGCAAAGGTGTCACACATTGTCTGTCTTTGCTCCCCCTCTGTGAGAAAGGGAATGAGTAGCTACTTAAATTTACATTTTATGCATGCCAGGCAATGAATTGAAGCTAATTGTATCAAACCCACTCCCAGCAGTATTTTAGCATATTCCTGGTCAGTTGAACTCCACGTTCACAAGGTCAGATATAAGGCTTTGCTTCTGGACTGTATGATGGGACACAAAAATGTATTTTATACAAAAGAGATGAACCGCTTGAGCTTTAAATTTAAATTTTAGTCTTTTAAATACCTCTTTGTAGCAAAACATACAGAGTTTGAGGTGCATTTGCATCTTCAATCAGTCATTTACAAAATGCTATTAGTCATGTCAAATATCTGATCTCCCAGATGCAGCACGTGCAACTAAGAATCTTCTAAGAATTTGTTTTCCCCTTTTTAGATAATCCATAGAGAGTATAAACATCTTCTGACAGACTTAAATATACCAGTAATCAACAAATGATACCTGTAATATCAGTGTCAAGCAAAGAAGTCTCTTAAAAGAGTATTTACATGGGGCCCAAACATCCAGTTATGACATACTCTTATAAAATATTTTGGCTCATTATTGTGAGAATTCAGAATGATCCTGGCTCTTGAAGGGATTACACCAGTTATGAGGAGTGTAATCAGATACATCATTTCAGCTTCTAATTTCATATCCAAATGCCAAAAAAACTGAGCAGCAATTTTCAACAGTTTGACTTCAGGCACCAAGATCAGACCATAAACCTCATCATTTAAGCTTGTTCATAGCATTTGTGAGCGAGTCCACTCCAATCCTCAAATAACCCCTACCATAAGGGGAAGTGCCTTGACAAAAAATGAAGTGGAGGAGAGGTGAGACCACGACCATGCAATTAAGCTGTTCTGTTTCTGATCTGCATGCAAAGGAATTCCTCTCCAGCTAGAGACAATGCTCTAGTATAAAACGTGATTGGGCTTGAATACAAGAGCTATCGAGAAGCTCATTAATGTTTCAAAATGCCCTTAGTAAAGCTGACTTATAGTCTAAGCTTTAACCTAAATGAGTCCATAAGCCAAATGTTATGTGTATGAGTAGCCTCTTTGAAATGAGTGGAGCTGCTCCTACACTTGGATCAACATACAGTGAAATGGATGAATAGATGGCAAGGATAAACTAAATTTTACACTAGCTGCATTTAGGCTATTTCCTAGTGCTGGTATAAGAACAAGACATTTATTTACATTAAACTATGTTTTTTCACTTGTACACAAACTGGGTGGTGTAGCAAGGTCATTTGTTTGAATTATACTGGGAGCTTGCCTGGCAATAAAAGAAATTATAGAAGTTAATATATTCTGTAACATTCTTAGAGAGGGAAGGAAGATCGTTTGTATTATTATATAGCCAGCCTGATGATATCTGGAGAAACAATCACTGTAAACCAAGATGGATGTCTGTATTTAAAACACAAACCCTATAATCAAAATATTCTTCTGCTTGAATTTGTTTTCTAGGTCATTTTCTGATGCAATTTAAATTTGAATCTCATTCCAGGTATTAATATTAAATGAGTGATTACCTTTCTTATATCAAACCCACAGTGAGAGAAGACAACTCTTTCATATTATTATACAAAGTGCTCCCTCACACCTGGAAGGAATTGTATTACTTTTTTATTTAAGCAGTTTCAAATTTACAGCCTAGCTCTAGTATAGAGAGGAGTCAAAGTTTATCTGTTCTCTGTGGAAGCTAATTTAGGACTATTCGTACAGTGTAAAACAGGTCTGTTAATATTTGTAAGTACTTGCATTTACTCACAGTCATTAAACACTCCTTTTTGTCTTTCATTTTCTATAGGGGAATGAGGTCTGCACTCGACAGAGAAAACTCAGTCTGAACTGAAATATTCTGCTGTCCCATGAGTAATGAGGTTTCTCTTTCCTTTTTCCTCCCTTAACACTAGATTCTGTTTAGTTTCTGGGTACAATTCAATTTTAAATATTTAGATCTTTAGGACTTCATGACATTTTTTAGCCTCCATTCAATAACCCTTGAATTCATGCCTGGTTCAAGGTGTTCCCAGAGAAGCTTTCCAGTTTGGATTTTAGTTCAAAAGACTTGAGGCCTAATGTTTTTCAAGGGATCTCTGCTTTGTTTCCACCCATAACAAGAGGGCTAAGAGAAGGTTTATATATGCATATGAATAACAAGTCCCTGAAGGGCTGAAAGTGGACTATCCTTACTTGTGTTATCATTGCAGTTAAAAATACTCATTGGGAGACAGATCCCATTATGCAAGGCACAGTGCAAGTAGAAAGCAAAAATGCAGCTTTTTCAACTACTTTACAGGTTGAAAAATAAGTTTAGAGGTAGTTTCAGCTATTCTTTTTTAAGTCACTGTGGTATCCATGCATTGTACTATAAGAATAGTTCAACTACATTGGGTGTTGGCTAATTATCACCAAATTTCTCATTCAAAGTAACTGTAATGCAATTTATTTTCTTTAACAGCAACCAATAAGTGCTGAATTATCATTTGCCTCAAGGTTCTACCATAAAAATGAAGCGCTCCTTAAGTTTGAACTTGTCTTATAAAATGGCCTGGCATGTATTTCTGTGAGGTCTCTCACCTTGTTTAAATTTAGTCTTTGTGATTATCTGAAATTTAAGCTGAGCGATAGTGCAATTTTTTCCACTCTTTTAGTGGAGGTCTTATCAGATACATTAAATCTCTTCTAAAATGGTTCAGCTTTTCACCTTGGCTCCCACAGCAGGCCTTCCATTTCTAAACACCAGAGCTTGTGGTCGTATGAGAAAGCACTGAGTTGGGTTTAGAATTGGTCTGGAACATCTTGTATTGCTCTATGACATTTCTGTCACAAGTTAGTTCACTTAAGATGGCAGCCAGCAACAGCAGGCTCAGAAAAAAAAATAGATCAATGATACCTTCATAGCCACTGAAATTCTGGCCTGAATTCTCCTTTTCTAACATACCGTGATAGCTTTTATTACTCACACCGACATAATATGTGAAAGAATATCTTGAATATACTAAATCAGAGACAAAAATTCTTACTTATATTTAAAGGTTCACGCATTATGTCATTTTTACTGAGACAAAGATTAATGGAACAGATGATAGTGTAAATCAGCTTTGTAGTCCAATAATTTTCATATTACAAGGTTATGAAAGCCACCTTCAAACATTTCTTTTCTTTCTACTTGACACCTTGTTATTCAAAACATTTATTTTCAGTGTTGTGACATTAAGTTAAAGCAAGAGCAGCCCCGCAGATAGGGACCCAGGGCTGCTGGTCGACAGCAGGCTCAGTACGAGTCAGCAGTGTGCCCTGGCAGCCAAGAGGGCAAACCGCATCCTGGGGCGCATCAAACACAGCGTAACCAGCCGGTCCAAAGAGGTGATTATCCTGCTGTATTCAGCGCTGGTGCGGCCTCACCTGGAGTACTGTGTACATTTCTGGGCCTCACAAATTAGGAAGGATGTGAAGGTCCTTGAATGCATCCAGAGGAGGGCAACAAAGCTGGTGAAAGGGCTGGAAGGCATGTCCTGTGAGGAGTGGCTGAGGACTTTGGATTTGTCTAGTTAGGAGAAAAAGAGGCTGAGGGGCGACCTCATTGCTCTCTACAGCTTCCTGAGGAGGGGAGTGGAGAGGGAGGTGCTGATCTCTTCTCCCTGGTATCCAGTGACAGGATGCATGGGAATGGCTCAAAGCTGCGCCAAGGGAGGTTTACATTGGACATGAGGAAGCATTTCTTTACTGAGAGGGTGGCCAAACACTGGAACAGGCTTCCTAGAGTGGTGGTCGATGCCCCAAGCCCATCAGTGTTTAAGAGGCATTCAGACAATGCCCTTAACAACATGCTTTAACTTTTGGTCAGCCCTGAACTGGTCAGGCAGTTGGACTAGATGATCGTTGTAGGTCCCTTCCAACTGAACTATGCTATTCTATTCTGTTCTGTTCTATTCTATTCTAAAATCTCAGTCCCTTTATGGTATTCAGAACCCAACAAGACCAGGTCTTCCTAGTCATATTATGACATACTGTTCTTCTCGAAATCTCTACCACCTTTTAGGATCTTACCCTAAGATCCTTGTCTACCCTGTTTTGGTAAAGAAGTTGTTGGGCTGGAGAATAAATACAGGCTTTGGTGTTCCTGGGGCATCTTAACTTCTGGTTTCAGATTAATGTTTTTTCTTTGTTTGGATTCAAACACTATCCCATGATGGAGCACAGAAGTAGATTACAACATTTTATTTCAGAGGTGTTGAGAACAGTATCAGGCCCTACATAAGCAGGCATTTGTGTGAGTTTTGCCACATTGCTTTGCTTTCGTTGGCCTTAAATTTACTGATCCAAATTCAGTCCAGGCTCTGGAACATTCTGAGTGACTATATGGCAACTTTCCAACAGTGTTAGTCTGAAACAACGAAAGGCAAGATTTGTTGGAAAAGGTAAAGTCCTTTATTGGGAAAGTTTGGAATCGGCTTCTTGTAAGTAAAGATACAAAGAGCCATAACTGTAGGCTTTTGGAGAACGTCCGCTGTCACACTTTCAGAGTTAGGATATCCCCAAGTTTAGCCCCCAAACAGGAGCCAAACTTTGTCTTCAGCCATATAAATATCTCATCACTGGACGTGAACAAGTGTTAGACATCATCTTTGCAGAAGTGACAAGTTACCTAAATGTGGATGTAGGTATACAGGTATTTATCTGACCTTTTCCCTACAGTGTCTGAATACTGCATTGTCTTTAAGGAATTTGTCTTCATAGCATCCTTATGAGATGAAACACGCAGCTTTGCCTACTTTACGGCGGGGACACTAGCACACGGGGCCCTATGGCCTTATTGCAAGTCTTTAATGGCATTGAGGTAATTGGAAACAGCTGGCACTGGGACTAAGAGGGAATTTAGGTCAGGTGAATCTATGCCTTGCCTAACTGAGAGATTTTACAGATTTTGAAACATGGGGACGTTACAGCAGCGGGGTATTTGCACAGATGCAGCCATATCAGCAAAATGTGTGCCTTATGCAAACGATCCCTCCAAAGCTGAACAAGACACGGCAATACAAGCTGGCAGAAACCTCTAGCCTGTGGCTAGCTAGCTGGGCTGTTTTGTTCACCTTCTAACTGAGTGGCAGAGTTATATCAACATCTTATTGTCCCTGGGACAGCTGTCCCAGTGCTACGGACAGGCTGCTCCAGGGGCAGCTGTGCAGTGGGAGCATGCCCTGCCCCGGCTGCTGAGGTGGCGTGCATCATGCCACTGGGCCAGGAGAAGGTACTTTTGGTAGCAAGCACCTGGTTTTCTCAAGCCTTAATCTGAGCAGAGCCTTCATGTTTTGGTGCAGGTCAAACATGAAGTTTCCAAGACTCGGAGGCAAGTGTCCAGCTCTCAGCACTCATGCCATTCGAAACTTTTCACCATGCTGGATATGTTTCAGGCTCCAGCCTTATCAAACTAGCTAAGTGTTCCTCTCCAAAATGAGTACTGTGCTGCCAGACCTCTTGGAAGACTTCTAATAGCGCTTCACCTTTTTTTTTTTTAAAGTATAACGTTTGTCTTTTAGCTTATTCCTTTTTTTGCAAATGTTAATGAGGGACATATTTCTGCTTATTAAACATGTAGTAGCCTCATTACAAGGGATGGGCAATACTTATACACATGATGTGCAAATACTTATCGAAAAGCAAAGTTACACATTAGACATACAAATGACAAGATTATTAAAATAGAACTTGCTGTAACTTACTGGGAGTGTATTACTTTGTGCATAGAAAATGACTGTGCCATAACCCTCTTGGCAGCTACAACCGGGTACCCATCAGAGAGTGCGATGCTTCCTTGCAGTCCCTGCTCAGCTGTGCCTTAAAACGGAGCTGCTACTTCTGAATGTGAAACTTAGAAAGTGTGCGGTTGAGTCCGCATCAGCTCTCTAGACTGCATTTCTTCTGATTTCCATGGGATAAGTCAAACCTTCAGGGCTTGCAGACCCTTAGTTAAAGAAATTAAAACAGCTCATGAAAGACAGGATTGTATAAACAGAGTCTGAAGGTGCTCTGTTTGAAATTAAGCCAAAGCAAACGCTGCGGCCAGCTCTTCCTTTCCCTTTGGTTGCCTCTCCCCTCTCGGTGCCGCTGCAAGGAACACCTTTGCCAGACAGCTCCTGACCTCCCCTGTGCCCCTTTCTGACCCCCAGCCACTCAGCTGGTTTTAATTGCAGAAGGCCAACATCAGGTCCTTCAGCATGTACTTTAGTGGCACCTCTCCGTTTCTTCTGCTGGATATATTTAAGGGCCTGCTCAGCCGGCTGCTGGATGTGCCCCCCCGCCTCTTGCCCCATGAGCCCGTTGAGGAGGGGACTCTGCAGCCATCATCTTTCAGACGGGCATGCAAGATCTGAAACTGGTTCCCGGGGAAAGAATATTTTACTTCTCAAAGATAATTTTTGTTTGCTTTTGGTAACTCTAACAAAAAACTGAACGTGTTAGAACACATTTTATATTAGGCAACAAAACAGATAATCAGTTTGGTGACATCTGAATTTTCTTGACAGTTACTAGAGTTTTAAAGCTATTAGAAAGTCATTTGCAAAATGGCTTTTATCAAAGTAGGAGAAACAACTCTACTTAACTGCAAAGAAGAGAATAGAGAAACAAAGAAAAGGTAAAGCTCATACCACCCACCTCCATAAGCAGCTCCTTTGAAGCTGATCATAACCTGGGAGCTAGGCTTATATGTATGAATATAGTACCTGATAGTAGGTGCAGATTTCCCAGCTTAAGACTGGAGGGAGCACTAGGGTGATTGATTCAATGAGATTTAAAATGAGATTACATGGTCTGTTGTGTGTTAGGGCTGGAGGATTTCTCTGTTAGACTGCCTAGCAATATTTTTAAATTCAGCTTTTATATGGTGACTATAGATTGCTGGTCTTTCTATTTTCTATTTCTTCACAGGATTCACCTAATCAATTCCTAATGAGCAAAAATTATACTTAATATCATAACCAAAGGGATTCAAGATTCTGTAGGCAAAACTGTCGAATCATCTGGAGGTTTTGAATAACAAAATCTCATTACTTACAATGGAAATTGAGCAGTCCAACCACATAGAAATCTGATCCTTTAAAAGTATTTTTTCCTGAATGATTTTATGTCATTATCCAGGAACACAGAGGCATGACATACCATCTTTGTTTTTGAGCTCCTAGTTCACTGCACACAATATTAGATCTATTTAACCAATGTCTATATGGTTATGGCTGCGAAGAAAAAGGCCAGTGTCTGAGCAGAATAACAGGTGCAAAGCACCTGGAACAGTAGCACTAGGACCAGTGAACTGCCCTATTCATCCCAGTGAGCCCAAGGTGGAGTTTTATGATACAGCTGAGCCACTCTACATGCAAACTGCTCACAAATTGGCCTTGCTCTCCTCCTCCACCATTTCCTTTGAGCCAGGTCTGGCGTCTGCTTGAACACACAGTAAAGCAGATCAGGGAAATGGCACAGAAGAAAACTTGCCTTCCAACCAATCTCTACCCTCTAAAAGAGGGAAGGAAGAAAGAAAAGACTCTTTTCCATGAACTGAGAGGATGAGGAGAAATGGCTTTGAAATCTGTAGCCTGCAAATGTAAGAATCTGGCAAGTTATTCTTCTCCTTAGGTAAGGCTCAGTACATGATTAAAAACCTTCTAGTCATAAATACTAGTTACCTTGTTAAAGACCCCTAAGCAAGCTCTGATGGCGCTAACATACCTATGCTGCACTGGAACAGGTCCCAGAAGCACGTTAGCCATGGTAGCATTTTGCTGCTCCCAGCCCTGGGAGCCTGCCTCCAGCGAGCAGCCTTGGATGGAGGGGAAAAGGGATGCAGCCACCAGCAGGACCACGCTGACATGGGAGCTCGCTTGGGACTTTGCTTCCTTCTGGGCTGGCATGGAGGTCACTATGCTGCAAGGGTGTTTTGGGGGTGACACACTGTACGCTGCAGTGAGAGGCTTACACTTGTGATCTCCTCCTTCTCTGCAGCCAAGGGTGCCCACCACTCTCTTGGGGAAATACTCATGCTCATTCCCCTATTCACCCAGTCAGGAGATGCATGAGCGGGGGGAAAGATCAGGGCAGGACTGGACTTGACTGGGCTGGATAGCTCTTTTTGGCATCCTTAGATGGGCTCAAGCCCCTGTGAAATTTCTAGTGTGTACAGATGTGCGTTCATGGCGTAACTATGTCAGCAACACTTTCTAGACTGGACTGGCCTGTTTAATGACATTCACCTTCCAATGTGGTGTCCTACGTTGCTGTCATTTAGGAGACTGATTGCTCCTATTTGCTTCAGACCCAAGGCCAATGGGCCAACAGAGTCCATGGACCAGAGTCCTATGAGAGTAGGGTGTGCACGTCTTCTGTGTATCTCATTTCAGAGTCTTACATGGGCAGAAAATGGGAGGGGTCCACTATTTCCCCCCTACCTTACCCTTTGGGCTACCTGATAGGAAAGTTTTGCTGTTAAGCTCAGTTATAACCAGAATCAATGACCCACCAAATAATTGAGTGAGACTTACTTGTCTCTATTATAAATTTCCTATTTCATCTAGTGACTTCACTACAGCATCTTCAGGAAATCAAATGCTGAATGAGAAGCAGCTGGCACAAGCTGAATCTGTCAGGAATGCAGTGATTCTGGTCAAGACTGAAAAAGATAAATGCTTCAAAATGTATGTGGTACATTGTCATGGTTTAACCCCAGCCAGCAACAAAGCACCGCACAGCTGCTCGCTCACTCCCCCCACCCCAGTGGGATGGGGGAGAGAATCGGAAGAGTAAAAGTGAGAACACTTGTGGGTTGAGATAAGAACAGATAAATAATTGCAATTATTATTATTATTATCATTATCATCACCATCATTATTATTATTTATAAATATAAACATATACTATTATATATAAATAAATGATAATAATAATAATAATAACAATAATAATAAAAAATTTTAATGAAAAGGAAAATAAAAAGAGAGAGAAATAAAACCCAAGAAAGAAAAGTGATGTAAATGAAAAACAATTGCTCGCCACCAACCAATGCCCAGCGTGCTCCAAGCAACAGCCCCCCGGCCAGCTTTCCCCCAGTTTATATGCTGAGCATGACATCATATGGTATGGAATATCCCTTTAGCCAGTTTGGGTCAGCTGTCCTGGCTGTGCCCCTCCCAGCTTCTTCTGCATCTCCATCCTTTGCAGTTGGTAGAGCATGAGAAGCTGAAAAGTCCTTGACTTAGTGTAAGCACTACTTACCAACAACTAAAACATCAGTGTGTTGTCAACATTATTCTCATACTAAATCCAAAACACAGCACTATACCAGCTACTAGGAGGAAAATTAACTCTAACCCAGCTGAAACCAGGACATATATAAATGTTATCTTCCCTTGCCTCTATCTCTGCTCATGTCAGCACACAAGTCCTAAGTCATGCTAATCCCATCATCAAATTTAGAAAATTCTTAGAGCATCAGCAAAGTATGCCTTTGACTTTCCTTGCAAGCAAAGATCTGATCTCAAACTGTTTCATCGTTCTTGATGCTAGAAAATTGGGGGCAGTGGTGAAGAGTCTTATTCTGGCAGAAAAATGCAGCCTAGCTGCACTGGCAGCTGCAGACGTCCCTGCTGTTCAGCCATCTCTTTGTCTTCCAAACACTGCTGGTCAAATTTCAAAATTTAATCTTCACATTCCACCATCACCTCAAAATCCACCTATCTCATTTCCCAGACTAATTATACAAGACCTAAGGAAAGCATTGTTTTTATCAAAAGGAGTTTAGTTCTCACAAGCAGAGACTGTGGAGTAAAGTTTTAGAAGTTAAAACAAAATTAATCTGCCCTTAAAGCATTCCTTATCATTTCCTTTTGGACAAAGATTTTCCCCTTTAATATTATGTGCATATTTTCATTACCATAACTCCACTTTTGCCCAAGGCAGGAAGAGAAGAAATTTCCTGAAGCACAAACAAAAAAATAAGTTTAAGCATGATTTCCTTAAGGGAAAGGCAAAGAACAGTGAACTGGGGCTTATTTACTCTCATAAATCTAAAGAAAGCCATATAAATTCAATACCATAAAAATCCAGGTATCCTATAATATTTCCTATGAAGAAAAAATATGAAGGCATCATATTTTGATCCGGAGGTGGACAGTGCTTTACAGGAACATGAGACCAGGTTTCTGTTTCAGGAAATGGGAGACCAATTTTACACTAAGTCAATGTAAAATGATGGGCTATGGTGATAGATAAGCAGAATGATATCATACCTTAGCTTCTTTACAAAGAGTAGAGCCTGCATTTTACTTCTTTTTGAAAAGAAGCATTACTAGTTTTTATGTCTTTTCTGGCCTATGTTGTATGAATTAACCAATTTCTGTGAAAACAGGCTGACCTATTTTCCAGAGATGCAAAGCATAATGAAAGGAACCCATCCCAGGCGTTAGTGTTAGACACTGTCTAACCCATGCTAACGGTTTTAAACAAAACCAACCATTGTCAGTTTTTTTGTGTTTTTTCTGTTGTTTGTTACTACTGAAGCAGCGGCTTTCCTAATGAAGAAATCAAACTGGAATCTGACACTTCAGAGTCAGAGTAGCTGCAGAGAACAAAACTTTAATGAAAACAATATCCTTCAACCAGAGTTTCACATGTGTTAGCGGTTACTGTCGCCGCCTTTCTCAGTACTGCCTATCTACCTAGTCATGGTCTGCAAAGCGAGTTCAAAGGGCTTTTCTACATAGGAACCTGTACTGCTTCAGTTACAGCACAGCACATCCTTGCATGGACGCACAGCAGTTTAAAGCCGAAGAGAAGATCTCGGCTTGCTTCTGTCCTACAGAAAAGCAATACTTGGCTAATGCACACAGAAAGATGGACCAACACTCTTCTGTTGGCTTAGCTGCTTAATTATGTTGTCAAATCAGTATTAAATACTCCAATCAATTAAAGAATTCTCTGGGCCCCAGATTGCTTGTCCTACTGTTATTTTCTTTTGCAGGTGTTGCTATTGATTGGCTGCCACAGGCAGGATTATGGGCTGAGCAGGCTGTAGGTCTGATATGATACAACTGTTCTTATATTCACATGGTAATACAACTCTGTATTTAGACCAGGAATGAACTCTTGGCTCTAATCCCATAAATTATACTTTGCCATTAATTTCAGGTGGTCCAAAATTTCACTTCAGACCTTTAAAATCAAACAGTGCTGACTGGGAAGACATTTCAATTAAAAAAAAACATATATTCTAGACAAGAATGTTAAATAAAGGAGCAGATCAGCCCTATCCTTTAAAAATCACCACTGTCAAATCAATTCTGACCCAAACTATCCTGCATGAAAAAAAGTCCCTCAGATGTTTCACTGGAAAGTTAAGTGAAGCAGACACAATAACTACCATATTGCTTCTTCTAGAAGTCCCCTAAAATCCATCGTGCTGCTACTGAAAAGCCGATGGCTTGTGCTCCCTCAGCTGGTTAATTCATGAACATTTCCCAGAGCTATGCTATTACTGATGGCTGAATTTTCTCCAGCTCGCTAATATCTTTACATGTGCAAAGATATTCATCTCTACAAAAAAAGCTTACAGTAACAATAACAGTATGGTGCAGAGAAGCAAAAAGATTGACTCTTAGGGCCCTGCATATTATCTTGAGTTGTCTGACAACAGTATCGAAAGTTAACAAACGAAAGCAAACATTGATTCTTCCTTCTCATCTCCACACAATTAGACTTTACCCTGACAAAACCCTATACTTTAAATAAACAAGATGAACCCATAATTCTGTGCTCTCATATAGCACTTCACATGAGACTGTAATTAATTCAGGAAAGTAGTGTTTTCTACTATGGAATACCCTAAAGCATTTTTTTACTGTTATTTTTAATGGATTTTTATTATTTAAGCATTGTCCTCTAAGTGAAAAGCACACAGGACTGACCACATGCCCTCAAATACACAGCCTGTGGAATCCATTCACTAATAACCCGGTTGGCTCAAATAGACAAGTGGCGAGCTTCTCATCCACCCAGCTGTGGTTTGTTTGAGGTTTAACTTGGGATACCAGGAAATCCAGTTTTGTCTCTGTACCAGTTTTTTTACCAAGGAAAATTATTTGCCATTATCTTTTATTCGATTATTTCCTATACTTATCATAGAATCATAGAATGTCCTGAGTTGGAAGGGACCCACAAAGATCATTGAGTCCAACTCCTGTCCCTGCATAGGACAACCCCAAAATTCACACCATATGTCTGAGGGCGTTGTCCAAATGCTTCTTGAATATTGTCAATCTTGGCACCGTGACTACCTCCCCGGGGAGCTTGTTCCAGTGCTCCACCACCCTCTGGGTGAAGAACCTTTTCCTAATGTCCAACCTAAACCTCCCCTGGCATAGCTTCCTGCTGTTCCCTCAGGTCCTATCATTGGTCGCCAGGGAGAAGAGATCAGCACCTGCCCCTCCTCTTCCCCTTGTGAGGAAGCTGTAGACTGCAATGAGGTCTCCCCTCAGTCTCCTCTTCTCCAGGCTGAACAGACCAAGTGACTTCAGCTGCTTCTCGTACGGCTTCCCCTCTAAACCCTTCACCATCTTCGTGGCTCTTGTCTGGACACTGTCTAGTAGCTTTGTATCCTTTTTGTACTGTGGCACCCAAAACGGCACACTGCACCCAAGATGAGGCCGCACCAGTGCAGAGTAGAGCAGGACAATCACCTCCCTCTCCCGGCTAGCAATGCAGTGCTTGATGCACCCCAGGACACGCTTGGCCCTCTTGGCTGCCAGGGCACACTGTTGGCTCATGTTCGACTAGAACCCCAAGATTCCTCTCCGTGGGGCTGCTCTCCAGCCTCTCGTTCCCCAGTCTGTATGTACATCCAGGGTTGCCATGTCCCAGGTGCAAAATCCGGCACTTGCCCTTGTTAAACTTCATACAGTTGGTGATTGCCCAGCTCTCTAATTTGTCTAGACCTTTCTGCAGGGTCTCTCTGCCCTCGAGACTGCCAATGGCTCCTTCCAATTTTGTGTCATCGGCAAACTTAGATAGTAATCCTTCAAGTCCTGCATCCAAGTCATTTATGAAGACATTAAAGAGCACTTATTACTCTCTCTTCTTTGCCTCCCTTTTTAGGCAAATCTAATTGAAATGTGGTAGGCCTACTTTCTCTTATGAAGTTACTGTAAAAATAAAATGCATCTTCAGTATGTTTAGTGAAAATATGTAATGAAGCGTCAGCAAAGGACATTTAATGTTTTTTTTTTTTTAAATTTACACCTTTTGGGTAGATTGAAGTGTTATATGCTTTCAGTGTAAGTGGAGGTTTCCTTTAGATACCAAGAAGAAAAAGAAGAAAAAATAGGTCTTGTAGGAACTAAATTTCTCCAGTGAACAATTCTTCCATTATTTGTGTTTCTTTATAAATAGCCAGATATATTACAGGTGTCTTTCATGAAGGGCTGTGTTGGATTGTTTGGTCCTTTTTTTAGTAGGGACCTGATATTTACCTGTACTAGACAAGTAAGTTGAAATAAAGTCATAGGAATCTAGTTATTCCATTTATCCATGCAAAACTGGCACTGAAAAGTGCTTCTACAAGAGCAGCTTGCTCATGTAACACCAACCTGGAAAAAGTAAACATCTTTTGTTTTCTTTCCATATCTGAGATACGGGTAATATTCCACAGAAATAACACAATGTTTTGCTTGTAAGCAATTTGGTACAGGACTTCTTAGAAATCAAATCAAGAAAACTTCACAGGTGCAGTTGAATTCAGAGGAACGTAGCCATCTGCCAGAGACCCCTATGGAGACTGATTCTTGATTCTACTTAATTCCAAAGTCATCTTTAAATTCATCAATAAAGAACTGATAAGTCTTTAGAAAGGACTCAGATTCTTTTCAGAGTTTCCTGTGATGCCTTGAACCAAGGATAAGGCCAATTTGGTGCAGGAGCATAATACAATGTCAAAGTGAATTGAGTGCAAGTTGATAAAACAGACAAAGCAGCAGCCCTGGCAAATGAAGAATGTGTTTTTCCATGGGTCTGTTGAGGCAGCGGTGATACCAGACCATGGTTAGATGTGTCTCAGCTTTTGCCTGAAGCTCCTTAAGGAGCTTCAGCAGGAGACATTAACTTCTGGCCAGCCCTGCAATGTAAGCCAAGGCGATGCTCAGGGTGCGAAATCTGGTGGTTCATGGGGCGAAGGCCACAAAAAAGCTAGCCTTCACCTTTTCACCTAGATTTCTGTCAGCATTTTTAAGGTTGAACAGTTAGATAAAACACCTGTGCACCTCCAGGCCACCCTTGCATATAGTCACATCATAGAGTTTCTCTAATCAGAGAAAGGAAGACCAGCAGAAGTCTTAAAGAATACACCTTCCCTATGGACTGAATGATGGAAAATAAAAACCTTTCAACTGGTAGAAAAAATTGTTTAGAGGAAATTATTTCCAAAGATAATGTCTAGCAGCACTTTCTAGCATGCTTCCAGATGAACTCCAGGACTTGGTTACAGGGCTATTTACTAATTTCCAAATACAGTTGGGAACCTAGCTTTAGAAATCCAAGTTTCAGGATCCAAGCTTGTCTAACAGCAGGAGCTGTTGCCTCTTCTGTCAAAATGGGAACCCAATGAAAATCTGATAATACTGTAAAAGCTCCAATGACAGTTTCATGGACTTACTGTAATATTGCATCCCATGAAGGAGTTAAAATGAAAAAGTCTATTCCAGGCAGGTCTCTAATCTTAAAGTATAAATCCAGTGAGTAATGAAACAGTAAAGCAAAGCTTTATCTAAGATTTATCTATAATAAGTTTGGGGAACTTGGTTAATAATTTATCTCATACACTTTAAAAGTAACGGTAGCATCCACTGATAGACTGCTTCTCTGAACTAATTTTCCGAAGGAACTGGGGAGGAATGTTTATAAATAAGAAAGATGTATGATGTGACTACTCCCCCTGTGAGGTATATAGAGAATTTACATCCACCCTTTTGTCAGGTGAGCTTTTGCTAATCCGGTGACAAAACTTGAAATACGCCAATAGAAACTTTAAGAGGACTCTGATGCAGAGAATTACATTGCATTTCAAATGCTTCATATTCACCTAAGAGAAGGAATACAGGATTTACAACAGAAAATTTTTCCTACCCCTCTTTACCATAGGAAGATCCTAAATCTTCCCTTTCATCATTCTGCTCAATGGTCTCTGTCACTGGGTATAAGGCAATGAAGATTTATTTCTTGAGCTCCCAAGTAATTATAAAGTAAGATAGTTTCCAGGGACTGGGGGCAGTGTTATCCAAAGTAATTTCTCCAGTAACATAGAAATAATTTTTCTGGTAGCACAGAAATCACTGGAAAAAATGGGTAAATGTACTGGACTATAAATAAAAATATGAACCAGGCTTATATAGGAAATGTTCACCCAATTCAAGCAACACATTTGAAGGTACATTTACTTGAAATACACAGTAGGGTTCCATATAGACTTTGCAGGACATGAGGACATGATTGTTTGGATTGGTAGTCTTATCATTAGAAAACTCATTTTGCTAGGTTTATGGCACTTCAAAAGATACAACTGTCTCTTTACTTGGTGTTGAATATATAACTCCAGCCTGAGCAGGCATCTCATCCAGAATTCACATTGCTTCTGGGAAATGCAGCCAATAGTAAAGGACATCACAGGTCACAACATTTCTAAATTGACCTTTGGAGACAGCAATTTTTTCGCAACAAGATGATATTTAGAATTTCCTGGCTCATTTGAAAGAAATTTGCATGGTGTCTATGCAAGCATTGAAGTTGAACTAAGTTCTGTTTTCTTAATTCTGTAGCTAGCCAATAGATATCACTCAGTCTCAGTGGAAATGGGATATGACAGTTTTCATCTGGTGAAGCTATAAACAGTATTGTTGAAGGAAACAGGTCTCTCCTTTCAAGAAGAGAAAGAGAGGGAAGTGTATCTGGCTTAGGCTTAAGCCCTGGCCATAAAGAGGGCTGTTTTCTCTCTGAAGTGCTATATGTACCTCCCTGGTTACAAGTAGGCAGTAAACATGTTTAAAATAGGAGAGAACAGTCCTGGGGTTATGAGTGAGAAAAGTTTGTTAGTCCTGGAGGCAACCATCAGCAACGACTGAGTATTTAAGTGAAGGAATGGAGGGCATAAAGCTAAAAATGGCCCACCAGCCCTTAATTTCCTGTAGCTAGACATGCCTTTCTGGAAATTTTAAACTTGCCCTTGCTTTCCTCTCAGTTCTAGGGAAGGGGACTGTATTAGGGAGGGGGGAAGATGCCTGAAAAAAATGTGAAACCTATAAAGAGACAGCTGAAATCAGTTTTCTGCACTAGCATTTGATTAGCTGTTCTCCAGCTCTAAACCCCTGAAGCTAAAAGAACTAAAAAACCCAGCCATAAACAATGAACGCTTTGAATTAGCTTCTCTTCATATGTCATGCAAGAGGAGAGGAGTGACGTGCCCACAGTGAATAGCCACACAGAAGGTCAGCTGGAATCTGCAACAAAATCCAAGGGTGGAAACTAATAGCTAAAAGCATCTTCTGGACTCTTAAGAAAAGATGCATTAAAATCAAGACGTCTGTTAATTAAGCAACTAAAACAATTGTTAATGGAGGAGAACAGCCACAATGTAAACCTACCTGAACATATGGTGTGCTGGGGGCTCCAAACTGTCCCCGTGCAGCCCAACACTTCTGACCCATTTCCTTCAGCATTCAGCCTCCCCTAGGATCATGTCTCGCTGCTCAGGGATGCAAGGAGACAATAGATCTAGAGAAAAGTAAATATATCTAATACAGGAAATTTAATCCATCCACTAGAAGATTTTCTTCCTCAAAACACCAGTAAAGCCTCAAAACAACAGGTGACTATCTGCTTCAACTAGGAATGAAAAAAAAAACCAAAAAAGATCTTGCTAGTTGATAACAGGCCATCCATTCTGAAGAAACCGTTAACACACTGAAATCGTAGTCTTGTTCTGAGAGCCATTCAAACAGGCCTGTAAAAATCCAGGCTTCAAGTCCACAAGTGGACTTTTTACACAGTGTGTTTATTTAAACAAAAAGATCAAGGCAGATGCTTGCAAGTGAGCTAGTGGAGACTTGTTTTTTTAAGAAAAAAGGAAGCATTTACACCAAGGTGGTAGAGAAGAGCTTAAAGACATAAACCACACAAATCTTAGGAAAAATTAAATTTTTTTTCCTGTCTTCTTTGTGGGAACCAGGTATTATGAGGATGAATTATGAGGCAAGTGATTTTTTTTTTACCATTTTGAATCATTATTTAACTATCCACCATTATTTTTCCCTTAAGTTTTCTATTTCTGATTTTCTTTCAGTTAATAATTTATATTACAGGTATTACAGACAATTTGGTGCCCCAGAGAGATTTCTTAACACCAGCGATTATCACTAAAAGCAGTAACTTCTTCGTAGCCCCTTTTTACATAAATTTCTTTAAAATGTAAAGGAGAAAAATATGAAGTGAAAAGATTTTAGAAGTTGCCCAGGAGATGTTAGCAGTACCAGCTTCTGGGAGTCCAGTGGGCAAGTGTTTACAAAAGAGAAATAATATAACCAAGGAAGCAGCATTTACCTGTACCAAACCCTTCACACATCATCATCATTTACTACGCATCCTGTTGCATTAGCATAACTAAAGCTAGCCCCAACCTAACCATAAAAGAAAATCTAGGATACATGAAAAAGAAAAGCCTGCTCCTAGCTCTTCAGCACTAACCCTACTTGTAGGGTTTTGCTCATTTTTCCTTTTACCAACTAGGAAAATAACATCATGTTGCTTCTTGAAATTAACAAATAAATTATACTTAGGGCCACTAAATTCAAGAGACACTTACTTTTTTTCTCATTGGGCATTCTACACAAGCCCAAGAAGAAGGGAACTCATATTTCATTTTGTCAACCCTTTTTAAAAAAACAGAAAGAAAAACCCAAACTGCTTTGGATCACCTGTGAATTAACTGTCTGCTCCCTCGGCCGTTACACTCACCACGCTCCGGGAACGAAGAGTCTTCCAGAGGCTGCAGATTTGCATAGCTCAGGATGGACTTTTTTTTTTTTAATATATAATTTCTCTAGTAAGAAAAAAAATGTATGTTAAAGTGAAGTTGCTCATTTAGCCAGAGAGGTGCTCAAAAAAATGCTTAGATGGTTATAAATAGATGTGTGCTTTCATAGATGCAAAAGCATATATGCAGATGCCATTTTCCCTGTGCACGTGGTTCAGAAAGCTCTCTGTCTCCAAAGGTTTCTTTGTGCCTTAAGAGCCTATTGCTATAGGGTAGTTGGCAAGTACAGGCCATTTACTTTCAGGTATGAAGGAGGAAATACGTATTCAGTGTTTGCACTTACAAGATTATCAATGGAAAGCATGGAAAACCTCGATGTGCAAGGAAACTTGTTTATTCACTGCTAACAGATTTTTTTGTCAGCCCTGCCTGACTCTTTTTTAATAAAGGCATTTTTCTATAAAAATACCTTTACAGAACAATATAGTATATTTTTCCTGCCATCCCCAAAAGCTAGATGCTTCCCTATTTCCCCCTACATGTGCCACTAATTTCAGTGACACATGTTAGAAATAACTATAATACCAGTGTTATAAAATGAATATGGCCATGGAAAATGTGCACAAGAGACAGAGCAGCTACTGTATTTTCCCAGTATGTTCTCTATTATAAGTGCTGGACCCTTCCCATTATAAGACCTGTTTTCAGTTGCCCCATTTCAACCATGTTAATTGAAATTTTCCATGCCAGGGTTCTGACCCAAGACAATTTAAGGGAGAATCTTTTCAGCTCTATTTGTTCGATCATTTCCAAGAGTCATCTTAAAGCACCCCGGTAATTTTCCTTTTAAACAGGTTCTGTGTTTCTGGACTTTGACACAAATACTTTGGCAGAGTGGTTACTCTGTCCACAATGTGTCAGAAGAGATGAAGCCAATGTGGAAAGGAGTGAGGCTGGGAGAAGATGGAATGGTGGATGGGGAAGGGAAAAAGAGAATACACAGGTGGTTGAGATGAGGATGGTTGAAGCAGTCTTTCTCCCTGCTAAGGCTGGATATGGAAGTGTCTTGTGATGGAGAACACTAAAACTGGAAAAGAAACTGCAGGAGGGAGAGCTTGAGAGGGAGGTAGCAAGTGGGAAGGGGAAAAGACCAGACAATGAACGATGCTTTGGGGGAAGCTGGAGGTGGCAGAACAAAGAGTGTGAGAGCAGCTGAGGAGCCCAGAGCATGCTGACATGAGACTGAGAGCACTCAGGGGAAAATTTCAGATGGCAGGCCTGGAAGGACTGGCTGGGTAAGACAAATTATACTGAAAGCTGGAAAAATGGGGAGGAAGATACAAAGCCAGGGAAGAGACAGGCCTGGCACAGAAACAGATGGGAGGAGAAAGAGCAGAAGGTCAGACTTGGGACTGGAAAGAAGTGTCAGAAGAAACTATGCCTCACTGGAAAAAAAAAAAAAAAAAAGCTGCCTTTTAAAAGAATGTTTTTGTCAAGTGAAGGGCTCAAAAGCTAGAAAGTTTCAGACTAAGGCTGCCTATGTAACCCTAGCTCAGTCTTCTTTGGGGTATTTTTATCACAACTCTCACTCAGATTAGCAACTGTTTGCTTTCATGGCACGTCATCATGACAAGGAAATCAAAAAGAGGCTGAACAAGCCATAATCTATTTTGCTAGAAGAACAACCAGACAAAATAAGATGTCTGAATTTCTTTCAGCTTTAGTTAGTCTCCTGTACAATGGTACCTGTTCCAAAATGCACCCAATACCAGCTGTATCAGAAGAGAAATTTAATTTTCAAAAGACCTCAACAAGGGATATGAAACCCAGGTGATTATGATTGCCCATGTGCAGCAAAGAAAACACAAAGAGGAGATAATGCTGATGAAAACATTTTTTCAAGGTGTAAAAGTAACAGAGAAACAGGCATTAGAGAGTTCATTGCAAAGAAAATGCTACAGTATACTCTAGGTAAGTGTAAGTCATCAATAACATCATCCTTTCCTGAAAATGATATACTAGGAAACAACCTGTATCAAACAACAAATAAGCAAGCAGCACACCGGAAGGCAGGCAGAAGCATATTGCAGGGACATCTATTTGAGGCCAAAATGTAACTGTGATTTATGTTGGAGGTAGGCAAAAAAAAATAGGTATTGCAGAGCTAGGAAAGTTTAACAGGCTACAGAAAAGTACAGAGAAAATATTTAAAAGCATTGTGAATATATAAGATATGCTTCAATAGCCTATCTATTGGGACCATCAGGATTCAGGGACACAATACAATGAGAAGAAAAAGTCCACTCAGGAAATTCCAATACAAAACAGCGAGGCCAGAAGTTATAGGGAGTATGGGGCAGTACTAACAGTGAAGATTCAGAAGAAAGTGTAGGCTAACTTTTCTTCAATAGTTCCTAGTCAATTCACTATACTTGCACTCACAGTACAGCAAAGAAACGTGGATGCTACCAACAGTGCTGTTTTCTCCGTTATAAATGCAACAAAAATCCTCAACTAGGAATGTGCCCAGATAATAATGCTCTCTAATACTTGAAGGCAGCCTATTTCAACATAAAGAAAACAGGAATTTCTGAAATAGTCTGCCTTATTTCCCAGAAACTTTTAAAAGCTTCTAAATAGTATTGTCAAGGGTGACTGAAGTATTTAGAAGTTCCCTTTCCCATGGCCTTCTCTCAAAGTCTCTTCTGATAGCAAGACTTCGGAGGATGAATGTGTTTTAAAATCCACTCTTTCTTATAATCATAGAATCGTAGAATTGTTTAGGTTAGAAAAGAACTTTAAGATCATCAAGTCCAACTGTTAACCTAGCACTACCAAGTCCACCACTAAACCATGTCCCTAAGCATGACGTCTACACATCTTTTACATACCTCCAGGGATGGAGACTCAACCACTTCCCCAGGCAGCCTGTTCCAATGTTTGATAACCCTTTCGGTGAAGAAGTTTTTCCTAATATCCAACCTAAACCTCCCCAGCACAACTTGAGGCCATTTCCTCTCATCCTATCGCTTGTTACTTGGGAGATGAGACCGACGCCCACCTCGCTACAACGTCCTTTCAGGCAGTTGTAGAGATCGATACGGTCTCCCCTCAGCCTCCTCTTCTCCAGGCTAAACAAGCCCAGTTCCCTCAGCTGCTCCTCTTAAGACTTGTGCTCTAGACCCTTCACCAGCTTTGTTGCCCTTCTTTGGACACACTCCAGCACCTCAATGTCCTTCTTGGAGAGAAGGGGCCAAAACTGAACACAGTATTTGAGGTGCATCCTCACCAGTGCCGAGTACAGGGGGACGATCACTTCCCTAGTCCTGCTGGCCACACTATTTCTGATACAAGCCAGGATGCTATTGGCCTTCTCAGCCACCTGAGCACACTGCTGGCTCATATTCAGCCAGCTGTTGACCAGCACCCCCAGGTCCTTTTCTGCCAGGCAGGTCTCCAGCCACTCTTCCCCAAGCCTGTAGCGTTGCATGGGGTTGTTGTGACCAAAGTGCAGGACCCGGCACTGAGCCTTGTGGAACCTCATACAGTTGGCCTTGGCCCATCGATCCAGCCTGTCCAGATCCCTCTGGAGAGCCTTTCCACCCTTCAGGAGATCAACACTCCTGCCTGACTTGGTGTCATCTGCAAACTTACTGAGGGTGCACTTGATGCCCTTGTCCAGATCATTGACAAAGATATTGAACAGAACTGGCCCCAGTACTGAGCCCTGGGGAACACCACTTGTGACTGGCCGCCAACTGGGTTTACTCCATGCACCACAACTATATGCACCACAATTCTTTGGGCCCAACCATCCATCCAGATTTTTACCCAGCAAAGCATACACCCATCCAAGCCATAAGCAGCCAGTTTCTCCAGGAGAATGCTGTGGGAAATGGTGTCAAAGGCTTTACTAAAGTCCAGGCAGACAACACCCACAGCCTTTCCCTCACCCACTAAGCGGGTCACCTTGTCATAGAAGGAGATGAGGTTAGTCAAGCAGGACCTGCCTTTCATAAACCCATGCTGGCTGGGCCTGATCCCCTGGGTGTCCTGTATGTGCCGCGTGATGGCACTCAGGATGATCTGCTCCATGACCTTCCGTGGCACCGAGGTCAGACTGACAGGCCTGTAGTTCCCCAGATCCTCCTTCCAGCCCTTCTTGTAGATGGGTGCCACATTTGCTAACCTCCAGTCAACTGGGACCTCCCTGGTTAGCCAGGACTGCTGATAAATGATGGAAAGTGTCTTGGTGAGCACTTCTGCCAGGTCCCTTAGTACCCTTGGGTGGATCCCATCCGGCCCCATAGACCTGTGTGTGTGTCTAAGTGATGTAGCAGGTCACTAGCCATTTCCCCTTGGATTATAGGGGCTTCATTCTGCTCCCCATCCCTGTCTTCCAGCACAGTGGGCTGGGTACCCAGAGAACAACTGGTCTGACTATTAAAAATTCTATCAAGCAGTCAGAAGAACTCTAAAAGATGCAGGGAAATGTCATCCTCTCTTTTAATAAAGTGTATTCTTCAGCTTTTTTAATTTAATGGTAAAATACTTCATTTAAGGGTCTGTATTGGTAAGGAGTTACAGTCAGAAAACGATGTTCAGTGTCCATTGAATTCTTTTGATGCCCCCTGCAGGCCATGCTGGATAGGAAGCCGAAATCCTCGTAGGAAAAAACCCTGTAGGTGGTATCAAAATACCTATTTTATTAAGAAATAGAGCTGCTTCCATTTTACCTTCCCTCATGAACTTACTGATATGCAGTCTTTCCTGTTCCAACACGCACAAGCAAAATGCAAAACAGTTCTAGATTCCTTCTTGCTGACCTAATTAGGCAGAATAACGAAGGCTGACAGAGCAACGCAGCACGGAGATGCGTAATGCCAAATATGGGGGTAAAATTGGAGGCGCCTGTGGTACGTGAGACTCAGAGGAGTCTGTTCCATCCCTGTGGGGACATGCAGCTTTGCTGTCTTCTAACCTAAAGATACCAGTTTGTTGTCAAATGCTTTTGCCTCCATGTGGTAGTGACTCATACAGATGAGCAAACTTCTGAAATTAGTCCATGGCAGGCCTAACACAGAGTCAGTCTCCTTCAAGAAGCTAAGGGCTTCTCATTTTGGTGACTTCTCCCTACTAAATGCCCTCCAAGACTTCACAGTACCTGCCTAAGAGTCAGTCATGCCGGGGTCTTTTCTCCAACTTGGTGCAGAATATCAGGATCCTTGGGGATGAATGTGATAAAACTGCACTAGCTGGTTATTTTTCATTATTTTCCTTTTTAACCTTGGAGACTGCACACATTATATGTTTCTCATAAGGGATCTATTTTGCTATGAGTTTGGAAAAGGCTGGCTTTCTGAGATGAAATATTCTACTTCAGTACTCAGGAGGAGGGAAAAACTGTAATCACACATCATTAAGTGAATCACCCCACTACCCTAGCAGAATGTAACAGGATACAGTGTGCCGTGAAAACCTGCTTTAGAAAGTTAAAATGACTCTTTCTTTAAAAAACAGGATCAATCACCCATCATTTTTTGGAGAAAAGATAGATAAGACCTGGAAGGCACGAGGCGACTATGGTGGGATAATTCCCAGCTAAAGAATATTAAGCGGATGGATGAAAGAAGAAACAGAAGACAGAAATTTCTAAAGGATGTTTGTAAGATGAGTTGCAGGGAAGAGAATAGCACTGAGAATAGATAATTAGCAGAGGGAAATTAGTACAAAGGAATGTAAGGTTCTCATAACCTTTTTGTTCCTGCTGTCATCTGTTTTTTAGAAAAAAAAGCCCTCTGAGACAGGTCATCGAAGTTTGATGAACGCACACGAGCTGATCTGGGATCATTCTGGGCCTCTTAAATCAGTCTGCAGCAGTTTGGAGCCAACACACAGCCAGTGAGAATATGATGGGTAGGAGAGAAAGAACACGAGGTGCAAGCAAGCCTCTCCAGAGGAATCGCTGCTATTATCTGGCCTCCATTACACAGATGTTAACTCCGAGCTATTCTGTGCGCTAGTTTGATAGCTAGTGTCCAAGGTATAGTGCTTTTCTTCTGAAATGTCATCTTCCTATTGTGAACAGTGAAAGAACTGCCATGCTGAAGTTTGGGGGTGGGTTGTTTTGTTTCGTAGGGTTTATCTCTGCCAGCCTCTCACATGATAACCCGGTCTTGGCAGAGGGTACTCAGAAGAGATTGCTGTTTCAAGTCTTGCTCAGTTTAGGGAAACTGGAATAACTTTTCTCATTTATTCCTTGGAGGGGACCAACCAAACTTAATTTCCTTTCCAAAGAGCAAGAGGAAATTAAAACAAGTGTTTAAAAGGAGTGGAGTATATGCTCAAAATGTTTGTGAAAAAGTCCGTGTTAGTTAACGCACACTATTGTGATAAAGCTTTCAAGGCATCATCTATTTTACTCATACACTGAAAATTCAGTACATTTACAATTCAAAGCACGTCTCTGTACACAACATTGTTCACCTCAAGACTTGTTCTGATTTATTCTGCTAACTGAGTTGACAGTGCTGATTCAGACTTCTTCACACCACAAAAAAGTGGCTGGGTGAGGAAAAGCCCTGGTTTCAGTGGACAGTAATGGGCAGTTGTTCAGATGTACAGGATGCCAACAGGCAGACACAGGCCATTCAGTTTAGTGAGTCTGTCATTACAAGGCATAAACTGATGGACAGAGATTTCTTACCCATGATGAATGGAAGGAGAAGAATAAGAAGGGGATAGACCAACATCGCACATCCTATTGCCTGAGCAAATATTACCATTTGGGCATCCACAGAAGCTGATCCTTTCTTTACAGACTGTAAAGAAATGGAGAATAGGGGAAAAGCCACACCATCAGCATCTTAATTTAGGGTAAGTGCCACGAAGGCTTTCGTTCCTGCTCCAGTCCAGCGGATGCCCAGCCCAGTGTGCAGCTCAAGAGTTGCACAGTGAGCCCTTTGGATCCAACCGAAACCTCCCCCGGGGAAAGCGTGATCCAGGAAAGGTCCTGTCCCTCAAGCACATCACTGGGCCACTGCAGTTATCCTCCTTACCCAGTTCAGCTCCAACTGATCACATGTGAGTCAAGGTCTGGAAGGGGAATGGAGGCAATTCTCCCTTAAAACAGAACACGTAAAATGGGGGGAGCGGTGAAGGGGGAAGGTAATTTAGCTTACTAATGATCTTATTACTTCTGGCATGAGGCATTTCACTTGAACTAGTTTTATAGGATCCTGGCTTTTGCTAGATATTTAGTAGTAATTTAGAAAAGGTAAGCACTTTTTAACTTATGAGGGAGGATGAAAACGAAAACCTCTAGTTAAAACAAATTGTAACTCTCATGATTTTGTCTTCCAAATTTTCAGAAAGTTTTCAGAGCAGAGGTCTCATGTTTCTAAGAATTCCTTTAAAAATGAATTGCTTAACAGTTCAGTAATATTTCAAGCACCAGCACAGTTAATGAACTCTGCTGTTGCCATATGAGCAGTACATTAGGCTATATCATTGCAGTCTCATTTAATCTCTTGCTTTGAATCTTAATGCTTGCAGCTTCAGAAATTGGCAGTGACAGGGGCATCCAGATCCCTAGTGAAGGCTAGGCAAGTTGTCTATAAAGTTGTTTTCACTGTGTCGCCATTTTCAAAAGAAGGGGCAAGCAAGAGCAGCTGCCCTGCATCTCCTCTTGATGGCTTGCAATCCTTGGATCTCTGAACACAGACCACTGCCGACTTCTAAGGTCCCACGCCAGCTCAGCAAAACCAGCAGAGCTGTTGCTTTAGACACTGTCATTTCATCATCCAAGGTAGGAATATGTAGCACAGATTTGAGACAAGAAAGGAATTTGCTGCTGTGCTTACTTTGCTTTGCTTAATGGTCTATCATGTCATTTCATTTTATCCCCATCTTAACATAGTATGAAGAATCCTCTAGGCACCCTTTATCTAATATCTCCTGCAGAACAAATTGCTTTCACTTCTTTAAGTTGTTCTCACTTTCACGTAATAGAGCAGAGGAAAAGAAAGTTTCTGATGACTTACGGCAGGAAGCAGATAACGTGCCCTCCTGGCATCACTGAAGGAGAAGCGGAAAGCTTTCATAAACACATTTCTAACAGGCAAAAACACATTTCTAACAGTACATTGCAACTTCAGAAAGGCCCCAGCTACAGAGTTTGCATTTACGTCCTGAACCTCTTGCACTTTGGGATCGTTCAGCTCTCAGATACAGATCTAAAGCTGCTTTTCCATGATATTACAAGCTAATTCTGAATTCTAAAAACAGCACTTCTAAAAGGTTTTACATGTTGATGTTACAATTGTTTCCCAAACAATGGGAAATGAGAAGAAAAAAAAGCAGCAAAAAATAGGAAGGCTTCAAGCTATTCAGGTCAGAGGTCTTTTCTTCTGTGCATGCAATGCCCTACAAACCTCTGCTCAGGACCTTGAGACTATGGGAAGAATAATGAAGGAATACTTCAGCTAGAAAAAAAAATCTCCCAGGAAAAGCCCCATGGACTTGGTAACACCAAAACATTTTTCAAATGTATGTTGGTTTCAAATAAATATTCACCTAGTACAGCAAAATAAGCTCCATCATTTTGGCATTATCAAAGGAAAAAAAAAAAGTCTAAACAGTTTCATCTAAATCTGAAACAGTTTTTCTGACTGTTCAAGAACTTCTAGCAAATGAAAGAAAACACATATTTTGTGGAGCTTGGCTTAAGATGTTATTCCAATAAAGAATAGATAATAAAACTTCCTCGAGGCCTTCTGACATTAGATTTTGCAGAGGAAAAGAAGGAAGGCTTTTTCCTAAGTTCATTTGCATTTTTACAAGGATTTAAACAGTACAATACTGCAATAGGATACCAGGCCCTGTAGAAGGTCCAACATTTTCACAGCTCAAGATTCAGGAAAAGGTAGTCCACAGATGGATGCAGTTCCACAATAACATGTGCGCAAAGCTGGCAATAAAAAATAAAACCTGCTGTTCATTTGAAGACAGGGTCTGTGGTGAAGTACAGCTGTTTGAGCTAAAACACTGCAAAATAAACCAGCTAACCAACATCACAAGTTTGCACCCACACCCTAACATGTCCATTCAAGGCTTTAATTGCATTTATAACAGAGACCAGAAAACATGCTACAGGAGGGCTGGAACAAAGACCAGCTTCTGTGACTAAGAGAAAACAGACATATGTGTGCTAATTCAAAGGGCCGAGAAAATTGTGTGAGGTTGGAGAGGATGGGAAGGAAGGTGTTTACACAGAACAGCCTGAGAACAGCCTGAAAACAGTATTAATATGGCTCTGTGAATAACTGATAGTCTTCTGGAGATTGTCTGAGTCCTGGGGAACACGAGAAGAGCAAGGCATTTGTTATTGCTGAAATGGCAATCTGAAAGAATTACTTGGTGAGCAAGGTCACTCGGTGGTTTTGGACACAGGATAATCCATTCAGCCTCAACTGTTTTGGACCTGAATAAAGAGAAACAATCTAAAGAAGGAGTTGGAGTCACACAGTTGCTGGTGCTGTTTAAATGACTCATTAGTTAAAATTCCAAGTCAGCAGAAGAAACTGCCAGATTTTATTGATTTTTGTACTTTCAGAGACTGAAACCAGTATCACTTGTTCCCCAGGAGAGATCCATTCTGATTTTCCTGCCCATACGAAAGGGCTACAACAGGCAGCACTGAATGCTCCATGCTCTAAAATAGTTTACAATCAAGTATTTAAGTGAGAAAACAAAAGTTAAGGTTTCCTCTCTTAACTCCATGGAGCAAAGAGATGTCCCAAGGAAAACAAATAGAAGAACTTCTTCACTCATCTACAACTCTAGTTTACTGAAAATCTTCACAATTCTACAAAATATTGTAGATGGAGCCTCATTCATATGAAGGCTGAACTGTATTACAAGCAAAGCTGTTTATCTCATGTTGTTCTTTACAGATTATGCTATAGGCCTAGACAGGTTAGACAGAAGCCTTGGTTAATCAGTGGATTAATTTGGGTTCAGCACTGATGTTGGAACAGAGCTGTTTTGTGTTTCATAACCTATTGCAGTATTCATTTGGACTGTAAAGGCTGTAGCATAAGTCAGTTGGTGGTTACACCTACAGATATTTCTCAACCATAAGAAGAGGATGAGTTTAAACTGTTCCCTTGATCTGCCTTTCCATTTTTAGCCTTAAAGAAAAACATTGCAGGAAAAAAGCAGTTGAACTGCAACATCGCTACAATCTAAGAAAAAGCTGCAGTTTGCTCCTGCGTCCGGATTAGTGGAAGCGATCCACACCCCGGAGGCAGACGTACAGCTCTCCCTCCCTGAGCTCATTGCAGCCGGGTGTGCAGGACAGGAGCAGAGGTCTGGGAAAGCTGCGCTTCCCATCGGCTCGAGCACACACTGAGAGCAGCGTGCTGCATTGCTCGGCTACGCATCAGGATCTGGCTATTGCTTTCCACTTTGATTCGTCTCTCAGAAAGACCAAACTGGCAACGTGGCTTTCTTACACCAGCAATGCTAAAATTCATTTATCATGCTGATTTCAGTTAGGGCGTTAGTCACTCTGGCAGGACAGTTGCCAACCCTCAGTCATTCTTCCTGTATGAGTTTCCCAAAGGCTTACTTTTAGACCATGTGTATGTGGGTCCAGTGCTTATTTTTGTTCTTCTAAGCGTTTTTTAAATTCCTCTCCAGTTCAGCACAGTGATACCTGATGAAAAGCAGGTGAGCAGGGGGCTGTTTAAATGCCCCTTGCCTAGCTGTGCAGCAAGGCCATGCTACTTGTAGTCTTCTGCAAGTAAAGGAGATGGATCAGAAAATAACGCTAAACTGTGCTTTTTGCAGCAGTATGAGAAGCACATTAGTTCCATTCATACAAAACCAATCAACCTTCAGGAGCAGACTGCTTGTCACTGGGAGTTTTTCAATGGATTTAAAGAAGGAAACAGTTAGCAGGAAGGCTCAGTTTTGAAAACACAGATTAATGACTAGACAACCAGGGCTGCCCAGGGCCACTTCCGATATAGAACACCAGTGAGTCACTTCTTGAATATTCTTGATTTAATCTTGTGTGTGGCAATACAGTCACCTTGCAGTGTTTCAGTCATCACTCTGTGTTGTCCTGGGCACGGCACTCTGAAAAGCCTGGGATGGTTTTGTTTCATGGCATTTGCCTTTTGGCTGCTGGGATGGCTGGGAGGTCACAGGTGGGACTTTCACATCCACACCTGTGGAAGGACTCGCTGAAAACACAGGAGCACACTGAGGAGCGAATGAATGCACCAAACCAGAAATTAGGTGCAGTACCTTGTTGGGTCAACACAAGTTATAGAGCTCCTTCCTTTTAATCCATTTGACACTGCTGCAGCCTTTTGACTTAGGAAGAAAGGATGCTGCAAGATGTTTCTGCTGAAGATGTTAACTTTTTATGAAGTTAAGTCCCTGATGCAAACTTAGGGAAACAAGTGGAATTCACATCAAAATGGGAGCCCTTGGTTCAGCAGTCCACCTAAAGACAAGCTTTCTAACATGGGTAAAATGTGTGTCTAATATTTCGGCTAGATATTTTGACAGCATGGTGTTTGTGTGTTGCTTGTGTTTTAACCATCTGGTAAGCACATTAATTCCGCCAGAGAAGGGAGAGACAGCGACAAGCACGGCAGAGATTTACGCAGTTTACATTACGGCTTTACACCCGACCGTGAGGTCGCAGCACTGCGCCCCTGGAGCAGAGTTTGGCAGCAAACACCACCACGTCAGAGGAGACCGGACACAACCCTTGCACTCGCAGGGACCGCATTTCTTCCTCTCTCGGCAGCTGACACGGATTTCTGAGAAGCACAAGTATGAGGAAAATAACCCTCAGCAGGCTATCTGTGGGAGGTGCCATCAAGGCTCTTGGAAGTGCTACCACAGCACACCACGATGTGCCAGTCTGGTTCAATCAGTGGTTCCACAACATAGTAGGAGCAAGTCACAGGAAACCGTGTGAAAGGAGTAACAGCATGGAGAGGACACCAAAACCAACTCTAACATGGGTTAGGGGAAACCAACAAACATAAAAGCTGGCAGGCTGCATCCAGCAGGGTGGAAGATCTGCTTTCAGAAAACAGGCAGGAAAGGTGTGAGGGAACATAACTTCCTTTCCTAATTGTTGGTTCTCCTACCTTGGCACAAAAAGAAAGCATGCAGATTTTATACTCTGACTGACTCCAGGTCACTGGAACAAAACACTTCCTTTAATTTTAAACACAACTGCTAAACAAAATTCTGCTACTCCTGCAAGAGGTGCTGGTAGGTAAGCTTTCCCCTTGTCAGCTCTGAGATGCTCACAGAGGAATGCATCGGTCAGCATGGCTGGCGACAACGCAGTCTCAACCTCCTTTTTGGCAATGAATATTTCTATCCTCCCCTGTTAACCTCATTTAAGGTTTTGTATGAGGCAGAAGGGTCAGTCCCCAAACTAATGTCATCCCCTTCTCGCCATTCCTCTTCCACACAGGTAAGACGTTGTTGCAGCCTAGAGTTGTTTATCAGGTCAAACAGGTTCAGGTGTAAAGGAAGGTGCATCTAAAATCCTTCATTGTGATTTGTCATCACTTCCAGTTAAGGCAATTTTTGGTTTTGGCAGTGTCGCTTTAAGTCATCAGAAATTTCACCCTATTTCAGCAAAAGCAGCCAAGTTTTTTGATAAGGTGCACCAAGATGACTAAACTGTTGATATTCAGATTTTCATATTGCCATTAAGAGACGTAAATACTCTGAAGCTTTGGTAGGCAGCAAGCTGCAGTTTAGGAAAATGATAAAATTCCTCTAGCATAGGTCTTTTGGATGAGCAAAAAACAAAATACTATTAAGGGAGTGGGGCCACCATAGTCTGTCCAAAGTTACTGCACAAGTCTTTGTATTCCCAAAACTTTACACTTAAAGACAGTTATTTTCACTGTTGTTTTTATGTGACTGTATAGGGTAGATGGAAAGACAACCCTGAGTGACATGTCTCATAAGCACTTCTGCAAAGGTGAAGAGGGTAAGAATTTGGCATCCAAAACTGTTCTAACTTCACAGCATATCTCAAGATAAGGGCAAGCCAAGACACTTCTTATTTATGTCAAAGTTGTTTCTCAGGAAATAATGAAAAGCAGAGGTCTTGCAAGAAGCTGGTTTAAGGAACTTCAGATTTTCTGTATCTTTCACCTACAAATAATAAGCTCAGAGAAGTCCTTGGTTTTCCATGTGAATGACAGACTATGAACTTCTGAAATGAAACTTCTGTTCAGAGTGGACGTGGCACAGTGAAAAATGGGTAGGCATGCTGCACTGCCATCAGTTCGTAGCTCTGACATAAATGCTATTCTGTTCACTTCCATCCACAGGCCTAAATAATACAAAGAATTCAGCTTACAGAAACTAGATTTCTGTATAGCTAAATTCACAGCCATGGAGCTTGATACTGCACTCGAAACCAATTTATTTCCTTTGGGAAAAAGCAGAGTATGACATTTCATCACACATGTTTGTCCCTGCAGAAATACTACTATAATTAAGGAAGGATTTTGTGGTTAAGACATGTGACTAAAAGGCAGCAGTGATAGGGGCTGTTTACAGCTGCACTACAGCTTACATAAGCTCTGGTTTGAGTCTGCAGAATGAGGACAATTTAGTCATAAGGTAGGATAGATAAAGTGTATTAAAATCCATCTGCAGAAATAATTTGTAACTGCATTATACCATCTGCAAACACAGTCAGAGCAAGAAGCCATATTTTATTTTATTGAAAATGCTTTTTACACATTTTAATGAACACTAAAAACATCAAGAAGTTCAAGGCACTGCACTGACACTTGTTTTGAAAACTTTCCTCTAATACTGAGAGTATTTGATGTAGAACATGTTTTGCTATGGTATAACAAGTAGAGAAGTTCATAGTACTGCTGATTGATAGTAATTAATACATTCAGATTGTGGAAACCTCATGCTTCAATGTATGTTCAATAATCAGAAGGCCAATATTATCTCTGAACATGTTTCAGCTGCCCTTACAGTAATACATTGGTTTTTGCGAGAACAAAGTTCAAATTCAAGTTTTGCATGTAAACCCAAGCATACCTGGTGGACATAAAGCGAGTATAGATTAACACCAATTCAAGAACAAAAAAAAAGCTAATTCTCTCCTGCATAATATATTTGGCTTGCAGGCCTCTCCTTTGAACAGCTTTAACCAGAGGAACTCCATACATATTACCCACATACATATCAACTGTAGTGAACGAAGACTTGCAAATTAGAATTTTATTAGCCATAACAAAGTTAAGAGAGTAATGTTAGAGTGTAATACTTCAGCATCATTTACTCTTCCATTTTATCTGACAACAGCTCTTGATCCCTTCAGGAACCACTGAAATACTTCACTCTTAGTGGCCACTACCAACACACACAGCCAATTGACCTTCTTGACTCAGGACTTCAAATTAAAGTGGAGAAAAGAAAATACCTTCTCTCACCACACCCAGGCCTGAGAACTCTTTGACCCAGGGAGCTTCACAAGACCTGGAGAATACCTGAGAAAGTCCTTAGCAATGTCTGAATCGTAACAGCATGAACTGGCCAAGACGGTTCTGCTTCCTAAGTCCAAAGATCTCAGCCACTGCAGGATCCTGTTTCACTGTACGTGGCACAAATCCCTACATAAACAGATTTTAATAGATTAGGATTATTCTCAAGCATGGAAAGGGCTCAAATAGAGGAAATAAGACTGCACAGAACATATTTTACCTCTGTGATACTAAGACCATATCAGAACAATTGCCTGAAACAAAATGCAGGATTAGTAAAGAGAATAGATTGGCCTAATAAAACAAATCCCACATTCTAATCCTTGTAAACCAAGTGGACGAAAAGCAGTAAACCAGATCTTATCTCTCTGGGCTAAAAAGCTGGAGTTTAATAAGATGGAAGATTTAGAAGAACATCAGATTTTTTGGAAACTCTGGGTAGGACTCAGTTCTCGATGGGATTCAGTTCCAGCAGAGCAGAATCAGCTTCTCTCTCTAAAATAAGTACCTATTACCTGGGCAGCTGGGTGGCTCTTTAAGACCTGTTGATGATACTGACAATATCTTGATTGACTATAATGGGACCTAAGTCACTAAAACCTCTAGGTGCCTAAATGTAGGTGTCCTGATATTGTGGATCCCACCCACTACGGGGTGACTTGAATGGTTCATAGCAAGTCTTCTCAGTCGGAATCTCTCAAACAAGAGCGCCCAAGGACGTAGAATGTGTGTCGAACTCCAGTTGAGCCTGAAAGACATTCAGAAGTCTAATCAAGGAGCAAAAATAAATATCACTACTCTTCATATCTGTTTAGCCACAAACTATAGTTTTGACTTTCCAACATGTCTTGAGATACACTATTGAAATTAGAGAGAAAAACTGAAAGTAAATCTGAAAAGTACAACTAGGTATCAAAAAGACTGTATCTTGTTTCAAGGTCATAAAGACATTCTGAGGCATACTGAGTTCAGAACAAAACCCAAATTCCTATAGCTTAGGACAGCTAACTATAGCTTTGAGAAAAAAATCAAAGTCTAAATAGTTCATGAATTGCAGTGAAAAACTGCTGTTCATTTTACTAAACACTAAAAGAAATAATAGTAAAAAAAAATGCTGATTCTGGATTTTGGTAAATCTATTACTTATTATACCATTTCTTCTCTGATAGTTTGATTATCAGTTTTTCTCTGATAATACTGGCTTGATTCCTGGGTCAAGTAATTTCACTGACTCCCATTTCTTGATTCCATCTATGGCATAGGTACAAGTTCTTTTGGCTTCTTCACTTTTCTTAACTGTAGCTTAATGTGGAGGTCACACAGGTTTTATTCAGTAGGGTTCTGTCAAATTATTTTCCAAGAGTGTTATCTACAACAAGAGGTTTCTAATATTACAGAATCCCCCAGTCTCTCAAGTTGTACACATTCACCCATCTTGCACCACTTCTGGGACAGTTAGGCAGATGTTACCAACACACTACTCCTCTTCCATTTGCAGATGCAGATGCATCTCCAGTTCTGTCCTAGGAAGTGATAACGCTTAATCATTCTCTGCTACTGAGTGATCCATAGGGGATGCAGTTTCTAAGATGGTCCAATTTGTTTGATGTCATCATCCCTCAGGGAACTGCGCTTACGACTGAGTTGAATGCTAATGTTCAGCATTCCATATTCTAAAAATGTCAAAAGGGCTACGGAATAACCTCTGTAGCTATTTCTTTGATGCAATGTCAAGGATAAATATTAATAGGTCTGCTATAAATATAAGCATTTGCCCTACAAAAAGCACTTCAAAGAGTATAGAATCCATCCCAGCATTTTACATGTACCAAATCATGCACAATAATGACTCCCTGTATAATGATGGTATTAAATCGCAACTCAAATTCGTGTCAGTGAAAATTCATTTAGTATTTTTCACTTACAGGCATCAGAGGAAAATGAGTTAAGACAGTCCTGATACAGGCTGTGACAGAAACATTTGTCTTCCCATGCTTGTAAATAAGAAAAAAGGAAATAAGAATTGATTGATAAAATTTGACTGGATAAGAGTTTAGCCATTTATTAGTGTGAAGCAACTGCTACTCGCAGATCTAGCCTGTATAATGCACCATACTGGGAGAAAAGGTTTTCCATCCAGCCTAAGGATGAAATCAATAGTCACAAAACCAAAACCAACGCTCCACTCAAGTTCTGACTGAAGCTTTTGACAACTAGTTTCTGATTCTAAAAGAAGTCGGATAAGGTCTTTTATTAAGAGGCAAAATAATTTAAGATTCATTTAGTGGCTAATGTTCTCTATTTTCAATACCATGAGAACAACAGTATGTGAGCTAATTTTAACATGTGGAAAGAACATTTAATTTTATCAGAAGGAAACAATGAAGAATCTAATTTATTCTCCACATGTGTGCATAACCCCCATTGATATTAATAAGAGTTAAGCAGCCTATGGAGAGGAAAATAGGCCCCCAGATGTGGCAAAATGTTTTAAGAAAATTATCTGCAGCTTTCTAATGACCAGAGAAATTATTTCTTTTTCTATACCAGTGGAGAGAGAAAAAGGGCTTCATATCCAGCCAGTCATGAAATGTTTCTGGCTTTCCCAAGGCTATATGTATGTGAGCAGTGGTATGTACACACACACTCACAGACATGTATATGGATGGTGTTTCACAGACTCACACAAGTACATCCTTCTCAGTCATCGCCTCTTTCCAACCAGGCTGATCCATGGCACAGGGCTGTCTGAAATTCTGCTGCCCTTCCCACTGGCTGCTCCTCCCAACTAGGGATAAAAGAAGATAAATTTTGCTTAATTCATGTATTTTTTGAATCTTAGTGCCTAACGTGCTGTCAGGGGTAGCTGACAGGACCAATAAAGGCTGGTGAACAACCTTATTTGCCCTGTGCCACATTTTGCCTTAATTCTACTAACTTTGGTGAGTGTGGAGGGTTAATCTTGGTTAGTCATGGGCAAGTTTCCTCAGCTGCCCAGCAGCACTCCCGAAAAGGGATGTGCTTTGACTTCATCCTTAACATTTGTACTGCTCATTTCCATTTTCTTTTCAGGACGAACTTTGATATAAGTTGTTGGTCATTAGCAAGTCATTCCACCTAATTCTTCCTTCTTCTGAGGCATTTCCTTCTGAAGATATACAAATACTTTGCTGTTTCTGTGGTGGAGCTCTTTCCCTTCATTTTCTGAACTTTTTGAGAGCACAGTGCTCCTAATGCTCTTGGGCAAAACCTGCATCACTAAATGGGACCTCTGCAGAGCCTGAAAAGGTCATCTCTATTGGTGTTCACAGCAGGAGTTTAACTGAATGACATCCAACTTTCCTTTCATGGCATTCCCTGGGGAACTGCCCAGGCCTTGAAATCCTGCACTGTATGTTCTTTGTAGCCAAGAACTTGCAATCTTGAACCAAATCATCCTCAACACATTTACAGCCCCCATTCCGTCCAGCTGAGCTCATGATGTATTGATGTTATTTACACAGAGATACTTATTTATGGCTCTTTTACATAACTTTAATCTGATTTTATTTTTATTTTAATGTGCAATTTTAGAATCATATCATTTGACGCACTCTCCTCTGATAAAATTCCCTAGAATTTGCATTTCACTAGATGTTTTTGCATGTTTCAAAATGTCAGCATAATAATGAGACCAGGACTTCCGATGTTTTGTTTTCTTTTTATATCTGTGGAATGAAAGGCAGGTTGGGCATGGGCACCTCTGTTTACTTTCCTTTTGAATCATAGACAATAGGATCTTCAGTCACTGATGAAAGCTCATTTGTACTCTGAACGTTTTCCTGCCCACTTAAGCTGATTTTATATAACATGCAAAATGAGTATTCAATATTGAGTTAATTATGCACCAAATGGAGTAAGCCAACGAATTAGCTTAATCAAGCATTCTTTTTTCCTTAAAAAAAAAACAACAAACCAACCCAACCAGAAACAAACCAGAGAAGAGCTATGACAAGCATTACAGATAGGCTCCTGGTTTGACTATCAGGAGACATTCGTTCCCTTCCTGGCATTGTTGTTTACCTCTGATGCTGATTTTAAACTGGAGACTTCACTTCGCCTTGGTTCACTTTGTCAGCTTTTTCCATTGTCAGTCTTAGATAGTTACTTAGCAAAGTTCTATTTATGGTATAGACTGCCTATGGTATAGATATATTCTTTACTACATTTTCATTAAAATGTTCCTCAGATGTGCTTTTATCTTTGCAGGCCAAATATGCCCCCCAAAATCACAAATAACAGGTTTAGAAATGCAGATTTCATCAAAGCATTACTGGGAGTTTCACAGGGGGAGGCTTTGATGATAGTGAATTTGATGAAGGTTTGGTTTTAACTGCACTGGGACCAAGACCTGGCCTTCTCTTCAGGGTCAGGGCTGTCACATACTTAAAATGGATCTGATCTTAGGAAATGAAAAGGGGCCAACAGCCCAAATTTGAAGAGCTACTCTTCTTACTGCCTGGTGTCTCTATAGATCTGTACTCTTTATTGTCTGCATACAAGATAACTTTATCCAGTTCTGAATGTGAGACAAAGCTTATCTTTTTTTCCTGGGAATTTGGACAAGAATTGGTTGCAGGATACAGGCAGTTTTATTTTTAATTTTTTGGGGAGAACTCCATCATATCATCCCTTATATATTTTGGACTGGATGCTTAAAACAACAGCAAAGGATGTCAGGCAGAATATAAATGCTTGGGAAAACTCAACACAATAAGCAAGATAATCCATCATGTCATATCTTAGAAAAAAGTTGAACTTACTAAAATCTAGGATTCCCCAGGATCATTCTTCAATACCTAAGATCTGCAGAACTTCTTTGATATTGGCGCCTTTCTCACAAACCCATTGGAGCTCAAAATCCCATTTCTAACGTCCTTTGCAACTGAGAAATGATAAGAATAGATTTGTCAGTAAACCTGAGCTTACCTGATGGCTGCCCTTGGTGGAATGGTACTAAGCAAGTGTATGGGGGTTTTATTACTTGAAAGGGTGTATTTTCTTTTATAAATACAACAAAAACTCTGAGCTTTGTGAGTAGGAACATTTGTCTCTCCTGGTTTATTTCCTCCTCCCACTACTACCTAAAAAAATATATTGACATTGCCTTGTGGCATTACAAATTTTACTGAGGTGTATTATAGTTTCCAAAGCACATCATTTTTTATGATACATGGTAGCTTAAAGGGAAAAGCAGTATCCAGCAGGGAAAGGAAGGGTGAAACACTGGCCTCTTTGAAGTCAGTGAGGAAAACTACTACTGCCTTCAGCAGAGGCAAGGTTTCAGCCCAAGCATTAAGGGACAAATGTGGAGCCATATATTGATTATCTCTTAGGTAAAACCATAGAGAAGAGAAATGCCTTTGTCTGGAGTCTAGGATGCTTAATATCAGTAGGTGTTTAGGACATCACATTACATAGTTGAATGGTATGTTGGTCCAATGAAACATCCAAAATCTCTACATTTGACCTCTGATTCTATAAACGAAGAAAAAATAAACCAACTGCAAACCCATTATAGCCTGTAGGATTTCTGTTTATATATGTAATACGGAGCATCCATATCTGAACATATTTAAGAATAAAAGGGCCAAGCTTGAGGCTACCCCAGCCTATATTAGTAAGTTGCAAAGTACACAAAATTACATTCAGACATCATTTTATAAAGGGGCAGAAAACATTTATAAACAAAAAAACACATTAAGATGGGAATTCTCCTCTAGTAGCTGCCCCTCTATCACTTAAAATATTTGTATCTAATTAAGAGAATCTGGTCTCACAGGTAAACAGGGGAAATATTTAGATAAATAATTCATGAACATCTGAAGGAAATAACTTCTAAATAGATATTTTGACTAATTTACTTTTGACAAATAAATGAGCAAAGCATTGTTTTTGCAAGTCGGATGAATACAATTTTCAGTTCTGTAGCTGAAATAAAATTTATTTTGGACAACTGCCGATTTAGTTTCTAAAGGCTCATAACACATGACTGACTTAGATAGCAAATCATGCAGCCTCACCACTATTCGTGAATTTTGAGTATCTGAATATGTTTTTGCATTGAACAGTTGTCAAACAAATCCATTAGCCAAAATTTGTCAGTACAAAGAAATGCAGTGAGGATGCTGGAACAGCAAATAAATAAATTAATTAAATCTTCATAGGTTTGCACACAATCCATATACAAGGAAAAAAATGACAGAAGAGTTAAAGCAGCTCTGCTCTGAGCCCCGCTCTTTCTTCCATCTTAATGAAAGAGTAAGGCTGAGGCTTTGATATCACTGCATTGTCATGGTAATTGCGAAGCTGTGAATTCAACATGATGACTTTACTATAGGTTCAAGAAAGAGGAAATGTTGAACTATGAGGAAAAGAATTTATTTAAGTGTCAGTCTAGATAAAAGGCCAAAGGTTAATAAAAGCTATGCAGTGTATGTCATGGAGTTTCATTTTAAATATGATCCACTTGGAACAATTTGGTAAGAAAATCTCAGTTTAGTATCAGTTGGCCCATATTTCATGTAGAGTTTGTTAGTATGTAGTAACATGAGAACCAGAATATTCAGAAAAAGAGACTTATTCTTGTTAAGTTCTTCAAAATTGTTTCTGTTCTTGTTTTTCCACCTCTCCATCTATTTCAAAATTGCGAGTGTTTATGGTTCATTAAGAAATTAGATACCTGCTTAAATATTTAGTAGTCTTGGGTTCCATCCCTGGAAAAATTGAAACGAAATGCTGTCATGTTCCAAAGAGCGAGCTTGATCACGATGTAAAGGAGAACTATACTGCAAGTAGTTTGGACTTTTAAATTCTGTTCTCCAAGGCAAAGGGTTTGAAACTTGCTGCTTATTATTAAGAAAGGAAAAACACACTGAAGTTCAATTTCACCAGAAATTTTTCTGCACAGGTTTTTTTTCAGATCAGGTCTAATGGCAGTTACATAGTTGACTCTAGTAATTTCAAAATCTTTATCAGCTTCCAATTACAGATTAGAGCTCCACTGTGTAAAAAACTTTGAAAACAACATAACAAGGAAATTCTCTGCCCCAGTGAACTCTCAATCTCAGATTTAATTAAAATAGGATGTATGAGACAGGAAGAAAGATGAAAGGACAAATAGGATGAACGTTCATAAATTAGTCATAGCAGCAGGTTTAGCACTCACAAGTGACGACCAGCCTATTTGCTGTACATCTTTTTCAGAGTTAATAAAATCCAATAGATGCCTCTAGTTTGTTCACCAATTAAAGGTGCAGAGCTAAAAATTGCACCAGGTCTTAGGGGTCTCAAGCCTTCCTCTTTGGAGTATGAGGAAAAAAGTGAGAAATCACAGAGAGTCTTGAACTACACCACCACCTGCTGTTGCAACCATTATGACTCACATAATTTATTCAATACCCAAATACAGTGTGCATCTGCTATTTATTGATATTTTGGTTTATTTTTCTTATTATGGCTTGTGCTTATATTGAGTAAAATTTCCAAGTACTGTGGAGAGTATATAAATATGGATTATATATTGCTTATAAAGGCCTTTCCCTTTCATAACAGCAAAGAATGAATAATGCATTTCCTCCCTTTCCAGCTAAGCAATACAAACATCAAAGGAAGGATTAGCATTTTAGCTCTTTGACAACTCTAAATCTTTGTGTCATATGTCTTGCTGTCTTGTGCAGAACATTTATATTTCTATACCTATTACATAATCAAAGCAGTGGGCCAAAATCTTTACTTTCCTCTAATTTGCATAATTAATTAAACCCCAGCATTTTTGCCAAGCTATCTACACTCACACTGAAATAATAAACGCCAAATTTTGTCCTGAAATAAATTAGTTAACTAGGTTTCAAACTCCTGTCCTCCCCGCCAGGTTTATGGCGCAGAGTAAGCCACTGCTCCTCTGCTGTATTAACCCAGCAGTCAGATGTAGCAGATTATGCCAGATGCCATAAACATAATCTGAGATGCCATGACAGCAAAACCAGAAGGGCCTTAAGGATTGTACTGCAGCCATCTACAGAGGCTTGGCTGCTAGGAGTCCACATGAAGCTTGGCTGTAGTATTGGATGGGGAGGGCTTACAGCTGAGGAGACTCAAGGCACACTGATTTCGGGTGAGAGTCTTTTAGGAAGGCTCTTATAAAATGGCTCCTGTATAATGGAGACTTAAACAGGTAGAAGATAGTGATATAAATGATGGTCTGCCTTAGATGAATTTCTTTCAGACTGAGTAAGCCAGGCTGATGCAGAGATTCATGTCGGTACAGACCCTATATGGTGACCTACCTTTTTTTTTTCATCTATACTTGTATTTCATATCTCTTTTTCTGCAGCAGGAAGCATTCTGCCAAGTCAGTAAAATGAAAGAAGTTCTAAGCAGAGGTCTTTTTGCCTCCACAGTGAAAGTGCCTACTATGTCTAAACTTGAATGAGAGGAAACCGGGATGTTAAGTATGTATGGGTACTTAGATATGCAATAAGCAACTTGGTCAAAAGGGAAAAATCTGGCTTCTTGAAGGAAAGCAGCACAGTTCTGCCCACTTTCCTTTATTTGTTATTTCTAGGTTTTCATCCTGCTATCCGGGGGAAGGGTGACTTTCTGCTTGCTTTTATTGCATGGGAATATAAAACCTATTTATCAGCGAGGATTTGCCTTGCCTTCACAAAGTCATTACAAGTTAGCTATGATACTAATGACTGTGCAGCAGGCAGGTGGCCTGCCTGCTCCGCAGAGCCTTCATTTTGAAATAAGGACATAAACCAGTACATACCAGTTGGCTGGGGAACCAAGGCCACTCCAGAAGCCACTCCATAGCACAAAAGCAGCATAGACATGTCCTTAGCTGTCAAAGTCACTATGCTTTGCACCAATGGCTCTCCAAATGCAGGTCCTCATCCTGCTCACACCTATAATTTTACCAAAATACATCGTTCTACCAGAGTTCATGTGACAATGAAATTGTGCATGTACCTACACATCAACAGGTTCAGAGTTACACTGTGAAAGAGAGTTACTTCCAAATGTAATTTCACTTAGTTTTCTGTTGGGTTCAATAAGTCTTGGGCTGTGAGACTTATTATTTGATGTAATTCCATGTTATTTACTCATTTTTGGTTACTGGAGAACAAAATATGTGTAAGCTCTAGCTTGAATAGGAATAGGATGCAGAAGTATGAGAGTGGAAAATTATGGTACAGAAGTAACTTAATACACCGAAAGTTTGGAGAAACTTTTTGGGTATTTTCATAGATTCTTCAGAAACAAGCAGCAACGCTTTTCGGTTCCTTTAATCTTCCAACTATTACTTTGGGCTTCCCACACCTATTAGCTTTTGGAATACAATGGCCTCTTCTGCAGTGAGTTTAATGTTATTTCAAATATCGTGTTGCCAGATGGGCTTTAGCATGAGGGAGGCAGTCACTTCTTTGGAATTTAGGTATAGACTGAGGACTGGTTTGTTAAATCTTTGTTCTTTGACAAACTCCCTAATCATGAACAAAAAAAAGGGAAAAAACCCACCCAAAACCCCAAACATTGAAACTCTGCCAGTAAAAAATGCATTGAACCAATCTAGAAGCAAGGAAATCTTCAAGGAATCTTCCCCAGGAATGAAAACCAGAAAAGCTTTCAGATCTTTCTCATGCGTAATACAAAGCATACAGTTTGGTACTTTTCCTTTGCAAGTCACTGTTAATATCAACAGCAGTGTCCATCCATGGGGGGTTTCTAAGGTCATACATAGGGAAATGTGATTTTTCCGAGTTCCTCAAAACTTTTGGAAGCTTGGACTTCTCATAAAAGTGCAGATATCATGCAAGCAGGCACTACGTTTAGTTCCACAGGGAGTGTAAAGTGGAAGATTTTTATCAGGCTTATATGAAGCATGCACTTGTGGAAAGCCCAGGAATAGTCTACATCAAAGAGAGTATCTAGTTTACAATTTAAAGTTTATTCTTGTTATCCGAGTATTTCCACTGTTAGTGATGGTTAAATCCGGGCTTTGCACAAATAAGACTAGGACAGAACCTGTTCACAGTTTTTATAAAATAGAACTGAGATGTGATTGCATTGTCTTCACTTTGCACTTTTTACACATAAAAAGGGTACTTTTGTTTCTTTTAAATTTGCTTCCCCTTTGATCTAGTAATTTCCCCTCTAATTTCATGGCTTTTATGTTCTTTGCTGCTAACAAGAAAAAAGCCATCCTGTCGTGAAATGTGAAAGAGTTTTCTTTTAATCTACAGTACATTTCACTTAACTTTATTAATTTACCTTTTCAATGTGGTGGAAATTGAGATTACACAACCTCATACCTGCTATTATCACAAAGATTATCAGCAGTTGCCTGTCCTTCAAAGGTATACATGTTCATAACCAGACATGTTCAGACTCACTGACTTTGGACAGAAAATACTTAATTTGCAATTATTGGAATACCTGGAGTAGTCATTCTCTGAAGAAGTTCCTCTCTTGCTTTATCCAGATTATAGCTGCAAAGATAATTGAGAATTAATGATGAAAATTCTTTTCCGTCTGCAAAGTCACAGGAGAGTGAGGGATTCTTCTCTCTTTTAGGTTATTTACCTCTTTCCCTGAAGATTCTGCCAGGGTTGTTAACACCACTGCATTTCACCGATCATATGAGACATGTTTCCGACAGTTGCCGGAGAGACATGAGGGCAAGACAGTGCTAGATTATGGAGGGAAAAATGAAAACATAACAGACGACAAGGAGGCAAATATTAGAAAGATATAGCAGGAGGAGCAGAAAAAGCAAACATGTAGGAGGCAAGCAAATACCCACTTTGAAACATTACGTACTCTGCCAGTGGACAATTTACTAGTACAGTCTTGACGTTTGCCATACTACTACAGTATTTTCCTACATCCCAGGCATCAGCCTCGTTTTATGACCTAATCCAAAAGACAAAATAACGTTCTACCTTTCTCATTTTGCTCTCAGCATTCAATCTTTAAAATGCGTCACACGAAATATTTGGCCAAGGGCCGAAAAGCAGCGACACGCCTGTCCCGCGTCTGTCACGTGCCGATTTACAACCTAAAGCTTGGTTTAAAGCTCGTTCCTTCCCGTATGGAGCAAGCCGTCATTCCAAAATGAGACGTGGAAAGCCCCCGGAGGTGCTGGCCGGAGTCCCCCGGGGGCGCGGGAGCCGCGGCGGCGGGATCGCCGCTACGGGTGTCGCTGCCGCTAGAGGGGGTCGCGGTACCTCTTTTCCCGAGTCAAAAATGGGAACTGGCTGCAGGCTCTGGGCAGCCCGCGTTGTGTTTTGGCTCTGGGGAAGCGGCCCGGTGCGGGTTACCGACGGCAGGAGGTTTGCACGCTCGTTTGAGACGCTGGGTAGCTGGGTGGGTAAGGCTTAGTTTGCCAAAGAAACTTTAATGCGCTTCCTCGCTCGTCCCGAAGTAACTTTGTGTTACAGACTCTGTTATGAAATAAGGAAGGCTTTCATAAATCATCATCAAGGCAAATGGGTTGTAGGCTTCTTACAGATCCTGCGCCAGCAAGACTTTGCCACGCCACTCGGCTTTTGACAACCGTATGGCAGCTGACCGCCATCCTGCAGCCTTCTCACCCTCATTTTATAAAATGAGATGGAAGCTTTGGCTGGCGATAAAGCACTGCGGAGGAAACACGAAGGGCAGTCAACAGGAGGAAGCCTCTAAGTGATGCTTTCTTGGCTCTTCCTCTTTCCCACTCGCCCATTAAGACAGAGGGCAGCGGCCCAGGCTGGTGCCCCCGGGTCCCCCCAGAGCCGCCGGGACCGGGACCGGGACCGCTGCGGGGGGTGGGGGGGCAGGCCCCAACCGTGGCCGGGCTGCGGCCCCGAAGCGCCCGCGGCCTCCGCCGCGCACCTGACAGGAGAGCCCGGCGTTGGCGCTGGGAAGCCCTGCCCCAGGTGCGCAGCCCCGCTCCAGCCGTGGCTGCGCGGCAGCGGGGGTCTCCGGCGGCCCGGGGGGGGGCCGAGGGCCGGCAGGGCCGGGGGGCGGCGGGGCGCGGCGCCCGCGGGAGCCCAGGCGAGCGCGGAGCCCGCGCTGCGGCACCGCCGAGGGGGGCGCCGGGCCGAGGCGCTCAACAGGCGCTGCCGCCCCGCCGGGGGAGGCGGGACGGGCGCCGGGCCATGGCAGGAGCCGCGCTCGCCGCCAGCCCCGTGCCAGGCGGCGGCGGCCGGAAAGGGGCTTGGCCGCCGCTCGGCGGGGCTGCCGCGCCGCCGGGGCTGGCCCGCGCGGGACCCACCCTGCCCGCTCAGCCGGGGCCGGCAGCCCGGCCGGCAGCGCCGCCGCTTCCTTTGTGTGCGTGAGGGGAGCTGCGGCGGGCGGCGGCGGCGGGTCCCCCCGGCGGGCTGTCAGCGCTGCCCGCGAGGAGGCGGGGAAGGGAAGGGAAGGGACGGGAAGGGAAGGGAAGGGAGGAGGCGAGGGAAGGCGCTGGCAGGGCGGCTCTCCCGTCCCCGTCACAAGGTAAGCCCTGCTCCCCAGGCGGAGAGAGGCACTGGAAGGGCCGCGGGGCCTCTTCCCTGACCTGCCGAGCGGTTTCGCCCAGCCCCGGAGAGCGGCCGGCAGCGGCTCGGCGGGGCGCCGCCGCCACCCGCTCCCCGGCGGCGCGGGGAGCCGAGCGCGGGCTGCGGCGGCGGCTCGGCGCGGCGCGGCTCCGGCACTTTGCGATGGGCTGGCGGCAGCGGCGGCCGGACAGCAGCGGGGGCCGACGCGGGGCTCGCAGCTAAGGGGCGAGGAGGAGGGACCATGGCCGCATCCAGTAACTCCAGTTTGTCCGGCTCGTCGGTTTCCTCCGGTAAGTTTCTCCGGCGAGCGCCGCGTTTCTCCCCTCCCTCCATTTTAGCAGGGAGCTACCTGTCTGCAGAGCGCCTCGCCGTCCCGCCCGCCCCGGGGTCCCTGGCCCCGCCGGCAGCCGCCGCGGTGGTCCCCGCGCCCGGCGCGGGCTCTCCCCCGGGGGGCGGCGGTGCCCCCACCGGGGCCGGCGGTCCCTCAGGCGGTGCCCAGGGGGGAGCCGGCAGCGGGGAGGCGCGGCGGGGCCCGACTCGCCTCCCCGCCGCGCCTTTGTGTGGGGCGGGGGCGAGGGGTGCCCCGCGGCCGGCTCCCTCGCCGGGGGAGCGGCGTCCCTGCCGGCTCGGCAAGGGGCGCGCCCGCCGCCCCCCGCGCCTCCGCGGCCGGCAGGTTACCGGCAGCCCCCGCCTCGGGGTTTGGGTGGCCGGGGGTCTTCCGATACCACCTCGCCTTGCTGACGGGCGTCCTCTGCCGCGCTCCCCGCGGGGCAGGACCGGCCCCGCGTCGCCCCTCGGCGCGGCGTGCTGCGGGGGCCGGGCGGGGGTGCCCCGCCGGTGGGGTGCTGCCAGACGTGCCCCTCGGTGGACGTCGTGGCACCCAGGGCGTTTTGAGTACCTGTACAATACTGGGAACGGTTAAATTCCCCATCCGGATAAAAAAATGCTCCAGGTGAAAAACCGCCCCAGGGTTTCGGCCGTGGGGGCCGTGGGCGGGTGTGAGGAGCTTGTGCTTGCTGTGGGTTTTGGGGGTGCTGGGGGGGGAGGCGGTGCGGTGCGGCTTGCCGCCCCGCCGACGGGGAGGGCTGGCTGCCTGCAGGAAGGCAGAAAAGTTACGGTGCATTTCTGAGCGAGGCAGCCTGAAATTGAAAGCAGCGCTGTAATAGTACTACCGCCTGCTTCTCAGCTCACTGAGCAGTTATTTTAATATTTAAGTTATGAGAAATTGGCAGAGAGTAATATCCTGGCATTTTAGTGGGCTGAAGGAGTAAATAGAAGGATGAACAACTTTGGGGTTCAAGGGACTTGTGACTCAGTGTTTTATGTGAGGTGCCAGATTGAGAATTTGTAAGAGTGCTTCTTAAACATAGCAATATGTGCTGTGAAAAGCAGACAAGCGCCTTTGACTATCAGTACAACTGTAGGAAAATATAAATGCATTTAAAAGGCAATGAGCAGCTATGTTTTTTTTTAAAGATGGTGTATGTGGCTTACACAGCTTATTCTATGTCACTGTTCCAGCGTGCGACACTTACAGCCGGATTGAAAGAAAGAACTGGCTCCTAAAAATAAATATTTATTCCAACTCTTTTAATAAAAAACACAAACATTGCAAGCGCTGATTGCCTTAATTAGAAGGTACCTGAAAGAAGTAGGCATGAGAAATTCTGCTTTGTGTTCACGTTCACGATACAAGAGTCGCAAGACTAGAATGGAAACAAGCAAGAGTCATCCCAACTCAATAGCTTGTTAGTTAAGGTACTTGTTTGGGCAATGTGATTTTTATTTTATGGATCATTTGTGTATTTTTACATCTAAGTTATGTGATAAAACCAGGAACAACCCTAAAAGCCCGGGCTGGAACCTGGGACTCTCTTCCTTGGTGTTCTGACCATTAAGCTGCAGAAGCATGTCCCCTGTGTGCGTAGCTTCCTTGCTCCACAAGTCTGAGGGTCTTTCTTGCATTCTGTTCCAGCTTCTGAGAAAGGATGCTGAGTGCATACTTCTGCATCCCCTCTGGCTTTACTGAATATGGGCTCCAGGGTCTGACTCCCAAACTGGCAAATGTGTCTCCCTTGCAGTCTTGGTTCAAATGCCTGAAGTGCAGGGAAGAGTGGGAGTTCAGGCACATCCTTGGTCCGAGCAGTTGATATCAGCTAACTCCAGGTGGCCTCCTGCTCAGCAGGTGAATCTGGTGCCAAACTTAGCATCTAGCTGAGGAACTGAGCTCTGGGCTTTAGATGCACATTCTTAAAAGTCAGGGGTTTTGGCACTTGACAGCTTTGTATGAAGCCCTTAGCTACAGCCTGCAGCAGTTTATGGTTTATCTTTTGTTTTGTATTTTTGCAAGGATGAGCACAGCTGAGCCTTGGCCCATGCTTGGGGCTCTTAGATGCCACAACAGTACAACTAATAAATATTGTCAACTGCTTCATAAAATAAGTGAGTGCCCTTGGCTTTCATAACTTACAACCTTGGAATGATTTTTGTTTTTGTTCTGGTGCATTCAGTCTATGTTTCTTCTGTGCACATACTAATCAGAAGTTAAATTTGCTGCAGCACGATAAAGTTTCCAATATTAGCAGACACACCATATCTGACTGCGTGCAGCTGTATTTTGCCTGTCTGTGGTTTCAGTTCTCAGAACTCAGCAAGTCTTAGAGCATATTGTTTACATAATCTAACCAAACAGTCCTGCTTTTAAATTTAATTTGGTAGAATTCATATGTATGTTTAACTTACCAGTGTGAAGACTTCCAAATAGTATAATTATTTCTGTTCTGCAGAAGAGGGAAGGCTGTTGTATCACAATACATTTTACTAATGGAATAGGGAAGTGAAGTTTGTGGTTGATAGCAGAATACCATGCTGCAGGACTCAGCTCTACCATCGACACGATGCTTGGCCTTGATCAAGCTGTGTAATGTGTTGCTGGATCTTTTGCCCATCTTTAAGAGCAGTTTAGTGTTTATCCATTTCATAGGGAACTTCTCAAATTAAAACGTTGCTCCTATAATCCTTTAAGATCTTGAAATAATCTAGGAACAATTACCATATTTGCAAACGCATTTTTAGCTTCAGCAAAACATGTCTTTTATTTTTAGGTTTTTAAAAAAATATGCTTATATACAAACATTCTGAGGAGAAATAAAACTGTTCATCTTGAGACCATATAAATAATTCAGGTTTGAGACCACTGTTGGGGTTTGCTGTTGTTTTGTGATAATAGTGGAAATTAGGGTTTGAATAGCAGATGTGAATTTTCATTCACTTTTTTAAAGGGATGATTCCTTCCACCTCTTACCCTCCTTTCTTAAAATACAGATAGTTCTCCTTCCTTAGTGTCTACCTCTACTCCTCTTTTGTAAAATCATGTATCCATTATACAGATGAGCACAGATGTGTTGTAGGAACAAAGTAGTCACATTAGGTCCGGGGTGGGGAAAGTCTGCTCGTGAATGCTGACTGCTGAAGCCTGAGAATGTGTTACTGCAAGTGACCATTTGCACTGTAACATTTCTCTTTCAATTCCTGCCAATTCGTATCAATGAGAAAAAATATTAAACAGTTCAAATGTATTTAATGTGAGGAAGCTGCCCAAGAATTTTATGGTATAGATATTCTCCCTGCCCACTTATGTTTCTGTAAACATGCAAGTAGGATTTATAGTCTTCACTTGAACTTGTATCTACATTGAAGACCAGAACTCGGTTCTGTCCCGGGGCGGTGGTTTATAAGCACTACCTGCACAGTGACATGGCAGGGTGGTTAGCTGTAGCTGTTGTACAGATGGGGGACTAATGTGCATGGAGAGCTCTGACTTCAGCTATCAACTAATGGTAAAGCAAGTATTTGTACTTAGGAATCTGTTGCTCCTTTGCTTTCACAGCTAGAGAACCTGTCCCCCCCTCAGAGCTCGTGTCTGTGTACTGGTCTCCACAGCCACTGTGAGGCTGCTAATGACAGGTTCAATAATATTAGGTGCTTGTTATGGGCCCTATCTGATAGGAGCCCATGAAGGAATTTTTCCGGTAAGCTAGCACTCACTGGTAACAAAATCTACAGGAGAGCTGTGGGTATTTGTATTGTATTTCTTCATATATAGCTTTCTGCTTTTGGTGGCAGAACTTAAGCTGCTCTTTGACTACCAGCAGTCGTGTTTGAAGGTGGCCGGGGGAGAAAGGGGTATACTGTGCTGAGGGAAGAAGGTGGGCATGATAAGCAGCTAAATAAGCATTCTTCTTTGGACCTTGGGTAAATCTGCACAGCATATGAAGCGCTGAAATTATAATTACTTCCACTGGGAATTCCACTTTACTTTCCTGTAATCTCCTCTATAGCATATGCCCAGGTGATCTATTAGCTGTATTCCTTGCAAGCCCCTAAATTTTATTCTTCTCCCTAGATGAAGTGCTGATTCAACCAGAAGCAGCATCTTTTCTTTCTCTCCTGTCCTCCAAAGAGGACTGTACACATTTCTATGCTTTCCTTCATGCTGCTTTCTCCTTAAAATAGACATATTTCCTTGCCGCTCCCCATTTTACTATTGACCCTTATTCTCACCCATTCTGATCTTTCTTTTTTTAAACGTTTTTGTTGTCGTTGTTGAAACTTTTCAGCTTTTTCCTGGCAAACAATTTACCTCTCCCACTTTGTCACCAGCTGCCTCCAGTTTCCTCCACCCAGTAGCCAAATACTGATTGTACACGACTGGCGAACTTGAGGCTCTGCTTGCTGGAATGTAAATACAATCCTGAGTGAAGAGACCTTTGTGGCTGTGTCTGCTCTACTTGTCTAAGGAGCAAAAAATCCAGCATGCTTCCCAGCTAGGCTCCATGGCGCGGTATTCCTGGGTGTCGGATGTCTCAGCCTCTGTGCAGTTGTGCCTTCCAAAGCTAGCACGAAGTGGCTGTAAATCCCAGCTGCCTTTAAGGCTTTGAGCTCTGCTTGAAAAGTCTTCTGCCAGATAGCCTCCCTGTAACGGGTGGATAGGTTAGATAGCTTGGGCTATCTATCATGTAAGGGTCCATGCTGAAGGTAGATGTAAATAAGAGTCTGCTAACGATAGCATGTAATCAGGGTTTCTCCTCCAGCAGGACTCAGACTGTGCCAAAACCTTTACCTGAGTCTGAGCCTGTGCTGTGAGACTGGTAATACTGGGAGAACTTGGATGAAGACCCAAGGCATACACGTAAATGTATGCACCAGTGTACCCAGTATTTTGTGTTTTCTGTGAGCTCCAAAGATAAATTTGCAGGTGTTAGGCTGAAGGGGTAGCTCTGCACCTTTCTGCTTCCCATCTGAATTGATGCTTCTTCACGTGCTGTGCGCGTTTCCAGTAATACCTGTTATTAGGCCAAATGATGGAGTTGAAACACGTAGGCAACCTTTCTGCTACAGGCCTGGAGCAGGGCTTGTGTGTCTTGACGGGGTATTTTTACTTTCCAGGTATGTCCGCTGCTCTAATAAAAGATACTGCTTCTCCCCACAAACTCCCTGCTTTTGTAAACTCAGATACCTATGTAGAAGATGACCGCTGTAAATTCTTTTTAAATCGCCAATTATTGATGCATTTCTTTTTAATAGAAAATCGAAAACTGTTTTTCTGTCCTGAAGCTCAGGGGAAAAGGCCTTTAAGTATCATTTAATTATTGATCCCCATTTATTTAATAATGAAGTTTATTGTTCGTAAACTAATTCTTGTAATAAATTGAAAGGCAAAAAATTGTTTCTTTTTTAAATAAATGATCAGAGATATGTTGTTTAAAGGCAGCGTAGTTCTCAATTACATGTTTTCACACATACTCTGCGTTTCAGGAAGGATAAAAAAACACTTACTGAGGGAAGAAGAAAAATCTTTGATGGTTCCAGTAACTTAACAAGGTCAAAATAAAATATTAAAGGCTCATGACTCTCTGGGGGTCATGAAGGTGCTGTGATGTGAAATAGGCAGATATATTGTAAAAATGAAAGTCAACATAGGCTGATTTTAATTAAGATGCAAGCAAGTGAGAAGAAATGAAATTAGTATTGTACACAGATTCAGAGAGATTCTAATTGGGAAAAAAGATTAGTAAATGAAAATAGGTGTTTATTCTCAATGATTTAATAGAAATAGTGTCGTGAAAATGGCACATGAAAGCTATTTAAATAATGCTGCCATTATGCTGATAAGGTGCTACTTTTGATTTTTTAAAAGGGCAATAAGAGTTCTTTTTATTTCTGTTCCTCATGCCAGGCTTCTGCTGGTCAGGGTGTTCTTGCTCTAAATTAAAGCTGAAGTCTTTTGTATTTGATGATTATATAGAACTCACCATTCTTATTAAAAATAATAAAAATTCAAAAGGGAAAAATGCCAAGGTACTCCATTCTGATGTAGTTACTGGTCCAACAGTTAGTTACTGAATGTGTAGGCTGTGATTACTGAGAATAAAATAGCCTGGAAACTGGTACAATGCATGTCTGCTTCACAATTTAGCTTATATTGGTACTCGGTAAAGTAAAAGTCTTATTCTTCTTACAGATCTGCTTGTCTCAGAGACATATGTGGAGGATCAGACGAACAGTCTTTCATGCTGTCATGATGATGACCTTTTTGGATACCAGTTCAATTGACTAGTTTTTGCCTTCTGTTTGATAGTTCTAAGGAGGCTTAGATATGCCAAATGCTGAGCGATTGTAGGCAGAAATATTTTACATTAGTGAGGATTATATACAGTCCTCCTGTATGCCTGTGCCCATAATGTATTACATGTTTCAAGTGATAATAATTTGGCTGTCATAGTGCATAGGTAAGTCTTAAACCCTGTGTTTTAGACAAAGAAATATATATTTTTTAAAAGCCTCTTTGTTTATATACAATAAAAGCATACCTTTTGCTAAAGGGCAGCAGTGGCTGGATTTGCCTTGCTTGCAACACTGAGTGCTGGCAGAAGGTGTTCCCATGCTGGGGAGCCAGTCTGTTGTCGCTTGTTCTTCTCTTCTACAAAAGGAGGAGATACTTAGGAGATTAAATATTTGGAGAACTGTGTGTTAAGGAATGGCACATTAATACTGCATGAAAAAGCTTTTGTTGCAGGGAAATGTAGCAGGATTTATACAAGAAGCTATAAATTGGTAATTCTGTATATATCACATTCTTTACAGGTGTAGTCACAGTTCATCTAAGAATTATACACAGTAGCTAGTGTAAATGTATAGTTTTAACTGCTATGAATAATGACCCATTCTTGCTGTCTTTTTCTGACCTTTGATTGTGAGAATGTAAATTTGAATTTTATATTTGGAGGTGGTTATTACAAACTATGAATCATGCACAATTCAGCAATAATAGTTTCATCATCCTGTTTTACTCAGCAATAATCCAAATCCTGGGGCTGGAGAGCGAGTGTATCCCTGGTAGAAGAAAACTGATGTCGCAATAGTGTCCTTGTACCATTAAGGTGCTTTAAAGTTTGCTGATTAATAGGTTGAAACTTGACAGCACGGGCTGATGCGTTTGGTAAGGTAGGGAGAGGTTAAAGGGTTTTTAAAATTCAGAAGGATGTGCAGGTGTCACTCGCCTTGCTTCTGGTATTATTGATCAAGGTCATCACAAAAGAATTAGTTCAGTAAATAAGACATCTGTTCTGAGGATGTCTTTACCAAGCAGTCCAATTCCCCAGAGACAAGGTATCTCCAGTATGGTATTATTACTGACAGTGTAGAAAGTACTCGGTGGGCCCTTATCATCAGTAAATCACGTGTCACCTGCTGCGACCTGTGTGTCAAGTCACATTTCTCAGTTTCTCCTTACAAGCTTGTCATGTAGCTATTCCTCTTCTTCCTTCTCACCTTCTTGTTGGCTGTTCAAACATTGCTCGTAGCTTTTAAAAACCCAACATGTTATGAAGTGCATTTGAGGTGTTACGCTTCTTATTTCATCAAAGAAGAAAATTGGATGTTAGAAGAGATGGAGACCTCAGTTTGTAAATTAGATTCAGCTTGTTGAGCAGATGTTTAATTGCTAAAAGTTTGTCTTATCTTGACAGATCAATTGGTTAAATGTTTGGCTTCGTGTTATAGCAAGGAAGAAAAATGGCAAGCACACATCATGTACAGGCATACTGGGCACAGCCACTGCAAAGGCAGGCAGAAGTTCCTGGGAGAAGGTGGTTCTTCTGCTCCAGCAACGTGCAGTGTGCCAGAGGGCCTGTGCTGTGTTCAAAAGCAAAAGAAGTCCGACAGCTCTTTCAGCATTAAGTTTGCCATCAAAAGACATGGCGTATCTGTTGTAGTATTTTTCTACTGCGTGAAGCTGCCCTGATTCCACATTAATCCCCAATAAACAAGACCAGAGTGCCCCAAAGGAGAGAGGAGAGACTGGGAGGATCATGAGAGACCCGGACAGAACCTCCATTTTCAGCTTTTCCAGGGCATCTATGTGGTTGCTGTTAAAGGCAGTTGTATGGTTTTTTGTGTGGCTGAACCCTGCCTTTGTGTGCATGTCGCACTGTACTATTTCTGCATATGATACAGTGCTGTGGCCCTGCAGACAGTGCCAGCCCTTGTATCTCCCATTTTGAAGCAGTTATATTGTGTGTGAACATGTGTAGCTTAATAGTGAACCATATCCTATCCTGGTTAGGAGTTCAGGGTTAGGTACTCCTAGCACAGAGGCATATATAAACTGTGGACCTCTTTGGCATGGAAAATTAGGGATGCTAGTGGCTGATGTGGGCTGTTAGCACATTTAGATAACTTTACAGGAGAAAGATCCACCCATGGCTGTTAAACACAATGATATTACCTCTGTCTAAAGTCCCTGAGCTGTATGTAGGCTGGGAAACTGTACGCTGTATGCCTGCTGTATCCTTTTATACTTCTTTAGGTATCCACTGATAGTCACTGTGGGAGATAATCTACCGATCTGACCCATCGTTGCTGTTGTTATGTATATAGCTGGTAGAGTTACCGCTGAGTCAGCACACCATGACTTCTAGGTCCTGCTTTCTACAGCCAAGAGCTCCTAAAGGAGAGGAAAAATTTGGGGTGGGTTTGAAATATGGGATGTTGACATTCTTTGTTGCAGGTTAAAAACAAAACCAAAACCCACACCTATGTTGCAAGGAGACCTGGTAGGAAAATCTTATTAATAGTGTGCTGTATACAACAGTATACAGATTTGCCTCAATCCCTCTTTCTTCCTTTGATTGAAAAGCTTTTTCCTTCTTCTCCTTTGCTTTATGAATGTATGACCCAGATCCAGCTGTAGCTGGATCACATTTCATTCTTTTTGATTCCAATATTAAGGCTAGCAATTAATAAACTTTTCAAAGCTAGAGCAGAGTTTTTCATACAAGGTTCCTCAAAGTTGGTTCCTCAAAGTTTCATATAAGGTTCCTCAAAGTTTCATATAAGGTTCCTCAAATCTTGGGATTTAGGGCTTTGCAAAAAACCTGAATGTTGCAATCAAATTTCTGTAGTGCACAGAAGTATCTTAAAGCTGAATTAATTCTTTGTAAAAGATTTTGTTTTTTAAATGAAAAACCCTTTATGAGCACAGGGTATTAAGTCCTGACCCTTCAAGCTGCTTGGTACCTTCTGTTCCCACTGCATTGAGGTAGTAAATCAGCAGCTTGCAGGACTGGGTAGTTGCTTATCAGAGTATTTTAGTGCAGTTTCCATTAAAGCAGCATCTGCTGTTATGATGGGGCAAATTATTATAGACTACATGGTAAACCTCCCCTCCTCCAAGTACTGGTACATAACATTTAATATTCAGTGCATTTACATCATATATATATATATATATATATATATAACATGTCAATTCATTGGTGATGAATTTCCAAGGATTATGTACAAGACTTAAATTATACATAATTTGTATAAATACCTGCTTCCTGAGAGAGCATACTCTCCACAACTCCTGATCTCCTGCCAGGCAAACAAAGATGATGGACAGCTTTTAGCATCATGCTGTGATAGCTCTGTATTTGTTTTATTTTGCAATCTGAAGCGTGGAGTTAGGTTGTTTTGTGTTGATGAACTTGTTTACTGAAAGAATATTGAACCCTTTGATGTCTTAACAAAAATGGAAAGACAAATTTCAATTCTAAGCTTCCTCATGCTCATTTGCGTCTAACATATCGGTGAACGTTGGAAATTCTGATTAAGTTTAGAGAATAACAGTAAATGATTACTTCAATAGGAGTGGCTGCCATGGATGAAACTTCAGTGCTCCTGAGTGAGCGCTTGAGGCTGGGAGACAAATTAAAGCTATGGAAATAGTGATTGACAGGCATGCTTTTTTCTTCTCTTCCATTATGACACTAAAAACGGCATTAAATTGGTAAACCACTGAGAAATAAAATGGATGAACTGGAGGAAGGCAGTAAGTAGGTGTCAGATTGGTGAGAATTTATGAAATTATGTAGACAAGAAAAAGAGATGTTTTTATTTAGGTTGTATAGAGAGAAGAATAAAGGATCCTGAACTCTTTGCAAAGCGGGTTGCTGTATCAGACCATGGTATTTAACAGAGGTAGAATTTTATAGATTTTTAATGTAGAACCTCTGGTCATTTTGGTGGTAAATGACTACGTCCCAGCGGGTGAGAGAGAAAAGCCTTAGGTGCATTGATGCTCTGTTAGAAAATGTTGAATGTTGGGTTCAGGCCTTACCTGGTGTTTCTGAGTGAGTGCACGAGCCGGGGAGCTCTAAGGCATAGCTGAAAGCATCAGTCTCTGGCCATGAAAAATTAGGTAATAACCTTGTTTCCTCTGATTGAACCAACAGGTGACTGTCAAAGTGAAGAAGCATCCCATGCTACAATAGCATTTTAGGTACACACATGGTACAACACGATTTCTAGGCTAGGAGGTTTCGGATTTTTATGGAACTCTCCGAGAGCTGCATTTCCATCAAGGCAGCACCTGGAGTGACTGCTGTGGTGGCTTTCCATATTGCAGTTTGGGTGATTTCTCTTGCAATTTGAAAAAGTATCATAGTGAACAAGTGAACATAAAATGAAGAGGTTTTCTGGGCATGCTATTGGGTAGCGTTGCTGGGTAGTGCTATTGCGCATTGCTAAACGGTTGTTTATTTCCTTTCAGAAGTGATGGATTAGTTCATTCACTAAGCTCCAAGAAAGAAAAAACAAGAAATTCTCCTCCCAAATCCATTAAATTGCCTTATACCATTGATTTTAAAAATAAACCTGAAAAAATGGAAGTTTCAGGGCAAAACCAAAGAGTTATTACTTTTAATGATTAATGTAACAATAAGTCTTTAAGCACTGACAACTTAAGAAATCAACACACACTGTGTGATTTCTTCTAGAACTACAAAATTTGGCAGATGTGTGCAGGCTATATATGGGCTTGTTTGCACATAAAAATTATTTCAAAAAAGGTCTTAAGAGCTGTAATTAAAAAAAATGTTCAAACATGGAAATATTATGGAATAGTTATTCTGGAACAGCTATTCCTGAACACGGTTCAGTTAAGTTACAGCAATGTAGATCATTGACTTGAAAGGTGTAGAAATACAGCATTAATTATACTCATTTGTCGAGTAATGCTAAGCTTCTCTTTTCTTTCTTTTTCCTTTCTGCTCGATGTATTCTTGAAAGCTCACTGCTGTCTTTTTTCAGAGACATAATGCATTCTTGACATCAGAAACTTAAACCTGAACCTGCCATTTTCAAGGTTTTTTTCTTCTTTTATTTAGTTTTGTGTTGTTTAGCACAGGAGCTGATCACATGATGGTTAAACTATGAAAGGATAAAACGACGTGAAGATAAAGAGGATTCATTTCAGAGTAAAACTTTGCTAAACAGAACAGGTCATTATAAGAAGTGTTCATGTCATGCATGTAAGAGGTGCAGTCAGGATTGGAGGTCTACTTTGCTGAATGTTGTTGAACAGGATATTATAATTACTGTTGTTTCATTTATGCTGACATAGATTTATGTAGAGATTACGTGAAAAGGCCACAGGGCTGTACAACTACACGGTTGGTAGCTGTATAAATATAGAATAAATGACGGTTTGGGGCCCAAAAATCTTGTAGGTTGAAGAATGCTAGAAGCATGAGGATAGTGGGTGTAAACGACAGTCAAAACAGTGAAGAATTGGCACACTATTATTAATTACATGTATCACAATGTGTGTGTATGTTTAAGAAAATAACAGGAATGAGAATGTTTAGGAAAATAGCAGGAATTTGCCCCCCCACCCCCCTACGAACTGTTTCTTCTTTAATTCTGTTAACTAAGAAGGAGGAGGCACATTGTCTTCAAAGAATTGCTGCAGAGGGCTTTGGCTCGTGAAAACCTTTTCTGTCTTGTATTTGTTTCAGATCCTTTGATCTCTTTTGGTTTGATGAGTATGTGTCATCACTTGGTATTGCAATTGCTTCCTCTTGCTCAGATGTGACAGTAATAAACATATTCACTGAAGAGTGTAATTTAAAATTTATATTATTCACAGTTATTGGCAAGTACTGTAGCCTAAATGGTGAAAATGAGGGAGAGTCTGGTTCAGGTTGATTTTTTAAAATAATTGATCCGTCTTATCAATATGCGTAACAAGCTTATCAAAACAGACTTCTCAAAAATTAAAGAAGAAAAAACTCAATATAAAATGATTGTAAGTGTAATTGAGTAGTGTAATTTACTTTTACTTTACAGGAAAAGGCTTTCAGCTTCACCTCTTAAGCAGCTTTAGAAAACTGCACACTGACTCCTGGCAGTCTGTATTGATTGAAAGCATCCAGAGTGTCTAGGAAACAAAAGTGTACACAAATTCGTCAGAAAGGGACGTGTTTTATAGAAAGAAACTCCATCACTGTCTAGGGTTTGCAAGAAGGATGTTAACTTCAAAAATACTGGATATACTGTAATATATAATAAAGAGCTTAATAATAGCAGAGTTTTTTTAAAAGAATCTTTTTTCATCATTCTGTAAATACTTAACTACTCTTCACAGCACCTGTTTCATAACTGGGAAGAAGTTAAGCAGAAAAATGGAACCACTCAGCTACTACCAGGGACTAAAATTAAAATTAACGTGGAGTAAAAATAGAAGATTTTTCAGGAAACATTCTCAATTCATTAGAGAATGAACGGAGGTCCCTCCTTGGACCTCGTTGGGAGCTTTGGCCCATATAAGGGATGTCTTTAGGAGTTTTTTTCCCTCTTGTTATAGTTTGCCTTACTTTTGTTTTATATAATAGTGTGTCACATATTTATCTTATACATTTTTGGTTCTCTTTATAAAATCAGTTTAGGACAGGCTTTGGCTCAGTAAAATTTAGATAGGTTTCTTTTTCTTTTTCCCTCCTTTCTCATATGTACTGTCTCCCTCCAAATGTAAAGCTTTGCTACGCTTAGGCTTGGGGTTAGGAAGACTTATGCTTAAACCAGTTAAGTAACTGCAAGTAATGTCAGTGATGGGAACAGTGTTATCCTGGATTTATGTTCTGACAGTTACTTAGTCTGATACTGGCTTTCCCTGTCCTTGATGATCAGACTGTTCCCTAGTAAACATTTGAGAACATATTTATTCACTGCTATGTACTTAAAGAAGTTGATGCTGTTCATTTCTGGGACGCTTGAGCGCCATTTGGAATAGCAGCTGCTGAGGTAACGATTTGGACGTGTCCCCTAGACCCTTGAAAGGAAAAACATCGTGGGCGCACAAAACCTTTCCAAAGTATCAACGACATGCAAGCCTGAAAGCATTTGCATATTTTATTTTTAACAAATTTTTTCCCACCATTAATACGTTTATCTTGCTTGCAGATACTGGGTCTGATTGTGTGATGTCAAGCAGGAATGACTTCAGGATATTTTGTATATCTAAGGCTCCCATAAGCACATGAGCAAGGGCATTTTCTTTCTGATTACCTGCCAGGCTGTGACAAAGTTAAAGAAATACGATCTTATGGGTAAGATTCGGTAGTCAGCTCAGTTTACTGTATCCTGTGATTTATTGGAGCCTGCAGTCCATGTAATGGGAGATGCCAGCTCTCATTTGAGGGAGCCCTAAGAAAGAATGAGAAACGCACCTTGAGGCCTGGACCAGCTTTCTGAAATACTGAGAAAAAAAAAGTTTTGTGGCGAGGTTATTACTTGAAACCAAACCAAATCTTAGGCCAGTCTGTCTTCATCTCATTCCCACTGCTCCTCCCAAAACAGCCCTTCTTCCCAGAAAACACACCAGTCTTTATAATCTGTGATCCTAAGGAACCCAACTGTGGCAAAATTCAGCCGAGTTGCACCATTGGGGAGTCTGGCTTTAAGTTTTGTAAGAGAAGTTAAGTTCTAGGACTAGCTGACCTGTCAGAGCAGTCTAATGTTCCCATCAGTGCAAATGGGAATCAAAACAGAAGTGCTACTAAGGAGTTGTCCTCTTGGGTTCATAATGTCAGGGATAATTTTTCTTTGGACAGCCTTAGTAAGATGAAAACAAATAATCAGCCTTACAAGGGTACTACCTCTAACCCTTAGCATCACTGTTTCAAAATGCCTCGCTCATGCTGGTCCTCCTTTCCCTGCCTTTGGAAATAGTAGAATAAATGCAGCAGAGGGTAGGTGAGCTGAAAAGGTATGAAGGGGAACAAACAATATTCCTGTAAGATGACTTTGTGGCCATTATATTTTCCTTGTTCTCAGTCACTTGCAACGTATTTGCCCGTGCTGGGCAGCTGGCTAAAGCACAGCACCCAGAACAGTGGCTAGAGCACGTTTGCGGAGGAAGAGCTGTACAGCGTTGGCCGCAAGCTCAGCTACAGCCATGTGTCTTCTTCCCACCTGCGGCCACCAGCAAATGCTGAGGAGAGAGTGTAAGAATAGGATGAACGCGCAGAGTAAACTTCTGCAGAATATTCTGTTGGCATCCAGAAATCTGTGGCTTGGGAAATTCCTGAGACAAAGAGCTGGATTCTTAAGTTTAATAGCTATACTTTATTCTTATATTTCATTTCATGAATTTAGTTAGTTGTTCTGTGGACCCATGTAAACTTGGAACATCCTGTGTCAAAAAACTCTGGAGTTCAAATGTGTTACGCAAAAAGATACCTTTTTCACTTGCTTTTGAACTTGCCATTGGCTAATTTCATTTCATACACCCTACCTCTTTTATTGGAAGAAACAGTGAAAAATTTTTTTATACATGTGTGAAAGCTTAAGAGGCATAGAGCCGATTATCGTAGTGACACAGTCAATTCTTTTCCAGCCTGAAGAGTCACAGGGTACTTGGCCAATCCTTGTATGGAATAGCCTGCATATCTTTGGTCATCCACATCGTCTTCTACTACTTTTTTCCAGTCCTAATGTAATCTTATAAAAATGGACCAGAAATGAAAACAGTCATCAAGGGATGGATGCATCTTATATTTATTGCACTGGAATTAGGGTGTTCTCATTTTGTTCTCTGTTCCTTAATATTTGCTTTTCTTTTTCATTTGTGGTATTTTCAAGCTTTTAGGAGCGCTGTGTTGACTTGCGTAATATAACATACTATCATGTGTCTGCTAGTATTGTTCTTTCTAGTAATTTCTATGAGTTTGCCCAGTGCAGATGTCAGGATACCTGGAATTTTTTGGCTTTCCCTTGGGTCCCTTTCTAAAATTGGCATGATGTTAGCCATGTTGCAGTCCTCTGATACTGAGCCAGTTTTAAAAGAGACAGTTAGTCATACTACTGTTTCATCCATGAGTTCCTTGAGAACTCTTTCAAAAATATCATCTGATCTGCACAAATTGTTAGCGTTCATATGTTTGTTCTGTAGCTTCTTCCACTGAAACCTCCCTTTGAAATGGATGATCCAACCAGTCCCTTGTAAATAAATGTTCTGATGCGGCGGCTTCTCCAAGCTCTATGTTCTCCATATGCAGAACTCAAGATACTTTATTATTTTCTGCTATGGCCTGTAACTGCTGCTTTTGTGCCTCAATCATCTATTGGTCAGACTGGCAGGCTTTGCATTCGGACATGAAAAAGGGGTTGCTGTTAATTTTTATGTCTTCTGCTAGTCATTTCTCAGGCTGTCTTTTGGCTTGCCTTATTGTAGTTTGAGTTTGCTTTGGTTTTGCTTATTTATTTATTTATTTATTTATTTATTTAACCTGCAATAGCTTATGAGTCTTTCTACTTCCTTGATTTGGACACAACTCCAGCTTTCAGAAGGATGTTTTCTTGCTTCTGATAACCTCTCATACCCTCCTGTTCAGCTACGCTGCCTGCTTTTTCCACTTTCTCAAATCTTTTGTTGCTATGTGGCATGTATTTGCTCTCAGCCTCCAGTGTGGTATCTCTGCTTACCGTACTGCCTGGGAAGGTTTAACTCTCTTAGCTTCCCCGTTTAGCTAGCTTCCTTTTAACGAGATTTAATGTATCCTCCAGGGTGACTTAAAAAATCAGATTTCAAAGGTTTTATCAGTCCTGTCAAAATTTCCTAGTATGTGTATCAACACTACCTACAGTTACAAACCCATTAAAAATGTCCAAACTGTAAAAACTATGTGTGAATGTGTAAGCACGTGTGTCTGTTCATTGTAGATAGGGAACAGATAATTGTTCTTGACAGGAAGAATAATTCTAAATGTAGAATCTAGGCAGTCGAAGCTGATTTTTGTTTGTTTTTATCAGGCTCTAAACTAGCAGAAACTGTCCCTTTAGATGTAGCGCTGCTGTCTTTGGCACCTGTGGCTGCTTGAGGGCCAGCCAAGCTGCTTTTGCACCCAAGGAGTCTGGGAAGTGAGGTCTCAGTTTTGAGCTACTGCGGTTTGGAATTTGGATCGAGATGGTTTAGCAAGGCAACTTGTACAGTTAGACATATTTTTTGGAGCCAGCGTAGGCTAACTTTATTCCTGGAAGAATCTGGAGCACTCCCCTAAAATTGCATGTCTTTGTTGCAGCTGACTGTGATAGATCCAGCTGAGGAGTCAGTAAGTGTTAATGAAGGGCCTTAATAAGTGTGGACTGATGTTGCCTAAACAAGCTTAGTAAAGTCTTGTCACTTAGCTGTGGTATTGTTTTAATAAAAAAGCTTTTTAGAGAGTCAGAAAATGTAAGAGTAATTGGATTGCATCATAAGACATCACTGACACTCTGCTGCTCAAAGGGAAGAAAAACTGAGCTGGATTAGTAATTTTTAAATATTGTAATAGAAGAAGGTAAAACAATTTCAGAAAAGACAAAACAGTGAGCAGACATCTTTCTTTAAACCAAAATGATGCAGTTTGTTTAAATTTAATAGTAGAGTCAATATACATATACATGTATTCAAAAGCTGTCATATTACCCTACCCAGCTGTTAATCTTGATCTGACCCATTCCAGGCAAGAAGCATGTGCTCTCTGAATTTTTTTCTTTAAACTTCAAACATGAGCTCTCTTTATGATAATATAATATTTTCCATGCTGTCTTTCTGAACCTTTCGCTGTGTGTTTGAATTTTACAACATTGAGGTTTATCTGAAAGTGAATTTATTTTTAGAGCTTGCAAGAGAATATTTCAGCTGCATGAGTAAGATGCAGAGACCGAACAGCCTGGAAATACCCCTCTCTGAGAAGCACCCCTTCTTGGCTGGTCACACTTGATTTCGGTTTGTGCATGACATGAACGTGTGCCAAAGTCCTCGCTTGGTTTCAGGTTGTTTATTTATAGTTTATTAATGTTTTTAATACGATTTTAAAATGAGGGGCTCTATATTAATTGAGTAAGGAAAAGCTTATACTGAAATGTGTTCCTGTTAATGGCTAGGGAGGTCTATTCCAGAAGCAGCAGGGGCACCACGCCAGAGGCTTTCGTCCGATGGGGATGATGTGTTCCCACCTCTCCTTTTCCTGAGGCATCTCCCTGGGGAGCACGTTCCTCCTGAGTGCATCTGCCCTGCTTTGTGCAGCTCCCCTCCGCCTTAGCAAGCCCTGCACCCTTCCTCACCATTTTCACTTTGCTCATGGTAATCCCCAGCGCTAGAGAAGATGTGTAGGAAAGCTGAGGGAGGGTTTATTAAGCCTGGAAGATCCAGGAGGCAGCTTGAACAGACTGAACAGCTTGCTGCTGCCAGAGAGAGGGGGTGTCCCAGCCTGCTGCCTGCTCCCGGTCCCTGCTCTTGCTGCCGCCGTGCGCGGCTCTGGCACTCGTCTCGTCCTTCTGTGAGCTGGCATCCGGCGCCGTTTGAGAAACAGGGCTGACAGTGAAAAGCAGAAATCTCATTCTAGCATTTGCTTAGCAAGGTTCTCCGCTCCTTATTCCAGATCTGTCACCCAAAACCTGAATTTTTCCTTCTCTTCAAAGGTATATGGCGTGTCGATCACCTCTTACACCATTGCTATTCAGATGCTTTCCAAAGTGCCCATGCCTTTCCCTTCGGTTCCTCCTCTTGCCCTCCTTCGTGCATGTGTTCTCATTCATAACTGTAAAACCTTTTGGTGCCTGCATTGTTCCATGCCTTTCACGTAGGAAGCAATATTAATTGTATTAATTGTACATGGATTTTGCTAATTCGTTAGTATCTGAGGCATTCTTAGGTTTTGATAGAGCATCTTTGGGTGTTTTTTTGAATTTTAGCACAGCTGACCATACTGGGAGCTTTCTGAGAAAAAAGGACAATATTCTGTATTACAAACAAAGGAAAAATGGTGCTAAGGAGAGTGTATTACCAAGTGATGAGAAGCCATGAAATTCCAAAGTTGAGAGTCTAGGTGCACATTTTCATGGGCTGCTGTTGACATCAATATTAAAATATAATTGTCAACCATATTATGAAGCATTACTTTTGAAAAAATAAAATATAACATACAGTTTGTGCTTAGAATATTGGCACATCTCTGAAACACAGTGTGTTTTATTAGATGTGTGAGTTGGAACTCAAGAAAACTGTTTAGATGAAATGTGCTTATTAAACAGAGACAGCAAAACCCCTGTAACACCAAAAGATTAACAGAAAAAGGGAAGAAGGGGGAGAAGTGTACTCATAATGAGTCCTGTTTTGCTGTCTATATGAAAAGACTTGATTTTTTTCTTCTAAGGATGCAGTCTTTTTTCTATCACTTTTTTCCCTGTTCCTTTGAAACAGTGGACTGGAAACAGCGATGTTCTGTGACCTATTGTATTAACTTGGGCTAGTGCCAAGAAAACTTTTCTGCCTGGACAAATAGTGCCAATTTTCAGGTTCAATATTTCATACTACCTGGGTTATAAAAACATTGTGAATTTCTGTGCAGCTGACAGTTTGTCTTTCCAATTCAATAAAGCTGTTACTAGCAACTGGTTAATTATTAATCCTTGGATTTCTGATTGTTTTGCTTTCTTTTTTTAACCTAAACTGTCCTCTTGAGCAGCTCTAGATAAATAACATCTACAAGGGAGGTATTTTACCATGAGAATTTTTAAACTGCAGCTTTCAAATGCTGCATGAATAATTTCTTTCATATATGAAATACTTTACAGCCAAAACAAAGATAACTTTAAAAGCAGAGAAATTATCGGAGTCATGTTGTTTTAGGAAACTAAACTCAAACACATTCTACAAACATTTTTTTTAATCTGTCAGTAACTTGATAAGTTTAAGTTTTCAGATGCATGATGATCTTAAGTGACACAATAATAAAATAAGGATCATAAAATCTTTATTTACATGAAATGCTTTGGTTCCATTGAATCTTGGGAAACAACTAATGAGACATCAAATAGCCATATAGGGAATTTCAGAGATGACACCGATGTCAATTTAAACTTTTTGGAAAAATAGTTTGAAAAACAAACTTTTAAATCTTTTTAACAGGGAGTAAATGCTCCCTTATACTTAAATCTCTGGAACCTCTTCATGGAAGAGTAGAAATGCTTTGGAGAGCGGTAAAAGTGGAATTGGCTCCATGGTTCAGAATATTAGATCCCTGCAAATGCTCAATAACGGATAATGAGGATAAGTGAGAAATCCAACCAGGAGAGTAAAGAGAGGCTGGTTCGTGCAATGAGCTCCATATGGATAGACATTTCTGCCTTTGCAGAACATGACTTTTATCAGCAGGTCCCCACATAGTACATGCATCAGCTGTGTAGAGCTGATTGCATCATCAAAATGAAGTGACAGCATGTCTCAATTGGTCAGCTAAATGTTATGTGATATTCTTGATCATGAGGATAAAGCCTGTGATTATTTTGTTTCCGTTAGCTGTTCCAATTGTGTGTTTCATCCAGCTACTCTTACAGTCTTTATTTACTGTCTGGGATAACACAGGCATAGGCTTTGATTTGGATTGAAACCGCTTAGTCCTAACAGCAATTTCTGGGGAATTTCTGGTGGACAACTTGGGGGATTGGGACTAAAATAAGGAATTCTGTGAACAGACGAGCATCTTAACCCTCTTTATTCCAAGTCCTCAAAACTACCCACTGCCATGACACCAGATCCCAGTTACATCCTATGTGAGACCCCAGCTCTCATGCTCTGGGCGCTGTCCCTATCTGCCTCCCCCTCACACGAGCTCATATTTTGCCCTCTATCCAGCTCCCTGCAGCCCTCCCTGGTTTCTTCCACCTCCTCCCAAATCTGCAAGCTCCCTGTTGCAGTACCCTCTCTATTATGGGCTTCTTGGTTCCTTTTGAGAGTCTGTAGTTATACATGCACTTACTGGTCAGGAAACGTGTGCATACCCATCAGGTGAGCAGAAGGGGTGTCTGTCTGTCTGCAGAGTGATGCTTCTGTTGGGGTTTTCCCCTCTAACGCCACCAGTGGCGTTAAAGCTTTAAAAGACGAGTTCTCCCTGTCTTCTGCTGAGCCTCTGTCCAGGCATGGCATTTCACTAAATCTACGGGAACTTCATGTCTTTGAGATCTTTCACTCTTTGTTAAATTGAGTGGTAATGGGGCGACAAGTTACAGTAAGCCTCATTTGCCTGTGAGAAAAGCAGGTACTGTCATTTTGGAACTGATACTAAGTTGAAACTCAACTTTCTAGAGATGTGAAAGCTGGTTTATGGTGTCTGTATGAGTGACTGAATGTGATCCCTTTCGGTCTGATTACTTACATATGTTCAAAAAAAAGGGGAAAAATGTATGCATTAGAATTTGAAGTATGTCTGTGGATGAAACAATATCAGTATTAATAAACTTTGTGATTAATTAAAACACCAAGAAACTTCAGCTTCCTGTGACTTCAAGCCAGAATTTTTCCCTTTCATCTTGAGACTTACCCTAGCAATAATAAAGTATCTATATTTTAGATAGATCTAAATGAAAGTATCTATAATTTAAAGTATATCTATTTAGTACAGTGATCAGTTGCTAAAACCATCCATTCATTTCCAAGAGAGTGCCAGTTTTGGGGCCAGGTCAGGCACTACCAGCTGGTTTGATTGATGGTGCTGATACCTTATGTTCATGGAAGGCATTTAATCAGTCAGGAAATTAAGGCACTTCACTGCCTTGATTACACGAGAAGAAGAATTTGGGGGTTAACTGCTGCCACAGCCTTGCAGCACAGAGCAAGGTCAACAGGTCAACGGAGGAAGTTAGGAAGCATCTGCTGCTGCATTGGAGTTTGTAGGTGAGCGGGCTGCAAGCACCCCAAGGGTGCTGAAGTCATTGCCACCTCTGGTGTAAAATGAGTCATGAAACGAACCACCTAGTGTGCTGGTTTATGGCTTTCTCTAAAAACTGCCACTACAGACAAGACGTGGACTCTGCACACTGTGCTGGGAGATCAGGTCGGTGCAAATCCAGAGGATGACATTATTGTCACCTTCAAACCAAAGCACAGACTGGCTTCTGACTTGGCACTTCTCACTCCGGATGTTTCGTGAGCAGCGGTGATTATCATCAAAGCCCGTCACACGGTAGCGACATTTTAAGACTTGAGAATAAATTGACTTAAATGGTGGAGGTAGAATCTACCACATTTTTCTGTCTAGACATGCTTTTACCTCCAGCGTCTTGAAATAACAGAACATAGATTTGTAAAAATTGAAATATAGCAGATAGTGTTTTGATATCATGGTGGGAGGGGATTGCATAACCATTTGATCATAACGGAGACATGTGAAACCAGAACCTTGTGGCTGATGCTAAGGAATGGGCTGACGCCTTCTTCCCCCGCAGCAAAGCTGTGCTTTTACAGCCTATACTTCTTGCTTGTAACATACATTTGAATGATAAACACGGGCACTGAAGCTCCCAGTTACTCTTTTTGCATACATTTCTGAACTCTTAATACTTTGCAAATACACTCAAAGCATGATGTAATGTATTCCAGAGAGGTATTATTTATTCTGAAAAGAATTTGCCATATATTAGTTAGGAATTTTCCTTCCTTTTTTTCTCCCCCTAGTTTCTGTAAAGTACTCTGGAAGTTTTCACTAACAACTTCTGTCTTCTTAACCGACATATGGAGAAGCCACGATGTTGGCATGAAGTTATCTCCCGGTAATAGTGCCAGCATAGTGTTATTTTTCGGCATTGTTTAATACAGGAAACTGCTTTGCGTTTTGTCTGTAATTTCAGCTTTTCTGAATGTTTGGTTTTGGATTCATAATGTTAATATTGACAGTTTCTTTTGCATTTTGAAGTGTCTAATAAAAGGGATAACGATAGCGTGAAATATTTCTTGGTGATCTTGTATTTTTTTTTAATTCCCTCTCCTTTATGTGTCTTTAATGAGTTCTCTGTGGCAGATATTGAAGAATAGCTCTTCTAGGAAAAGTTGCAATATAGAAATGCCAACTTTTTACGTCTGAAATCCTTCAAGTTCTATGTGCATTTTTCATGGATAATTCTTTGCATTTTTCTATTAGTGCTGACATAAAGATCCATCTTAGCTGCATAACAATGAACTGGGTGCTTCTCTGTTAACACAGAAAGCAAAACTGCCAGTTCAGGTCAAATCCTGATTCTTTGCTTGCGGCAGTGATAGGCAAGGCAGGAAGAATGGAGTGGGATTTCCACATCCCTGCTTGTTTCCTGACTTACGGACTGAGCAAAGTTGTTTTGGGAAGTAACTGAGACTAAGTATAAAGGCTTCAAAGTCCTTTTAAATAATAATAGACAACATTTTTATAGCAAATTGTAGATAAAATCCTGGCACTGTTGAAGTTGGCATTAAAAGTCCCACTGGCTTCAGCAGAGCCAGGATTTCACACACGGTGTTCAAAGCGCTGTCAGGACATGGATTGATTCTCCGTTGCTCTGTCCAAGAGGTGGGTAGGTATCATTGCCTTTAATTTGCAGGCCAGGATAGCAAGATGAAATAACTTGATCCTTCCTTCACAGAGAGTCGGTTCGCCCTAGGACAGTAATTTGAGGTTTCCTTGATCTCAGCAGTCAGTTCATGCCTGACACCATCTTTTACAGAGCATTTTTGCATGGTATCCCTGCATCTTAATTTGATATTCTGTTCTTTGGCCTTGTTTTTACTTGCCCATCTTTTTACTAACCATTTCATTTATTGTGTGCTTCTCTAGCATTTCTTCTTCTGCTAGTTAATTTATAGTGGTTCTATTTCTGACCATCAGATTTTCTCTCCTCCTTTTATGGCCATAACAGAGCACACTTGTAAATCATCCTTCAGGCTGCATGCACTGGCTGCCTTCTTGCTGCTAAAACGTGGGCAGCTCTACCCTGTTACTACTACGCACCAACATTTAGCAGACGTATTGCCATTGTTCCAGAAGTACTATTTTCTTAACATTTTTTAATAGTTTTGTTATTGTTAGGTGCTTGACTCCTGGAAATAACTTTACTAGACCTCAGTGTCTCTTTATAAACTTAATAGATGCATTCTAATGTGTGTAATTATTTGTCGAAGTATTTTCCTTCATTTGGAAATAATCTGTACAAGCTTAATTTTTATATTACTGCCAGTTGCAGTTGGATGATGTGAAGTTCATTTGTCTATCCTGGTTGTATATTGTATTCTACACAAAAACTTAAATTACTTTCATAACAAAGACATCATCTGAACAATGGTGGACATGCCTGCTATATCCAACATCTTACGCTGTGCTTCTGGAAACAAATAATATGCTATCTTTTTAAATTTCCTATTCATTTCCCCAGTCTGTTCCTTGTTGTACTTTTTCTGTTTAGTGCTGGTTTCTTTCCTCTATCAAACGAGATCTTTTGGAGTACCTTGGCATGTATTGTGATTTAATAGTCATTAACTGGGTTTTCTCTATGGACAAAGAAAGGCTGGCACAGCCAGAACTCCCGGGGTCCCTCTCTTCTTTTTCCTCTCCCCTTGAGCCTCAAGCCCGGCTATTTAACAGCTGGGGTCTCATCCATGTTCCCTGGTATTTGTTGTGAGGGTTCATCACTCGGTAAAAAACGGTATTCATTTCTTCAAGAGCTGTGTTCAATGATTTTGTAACAGCGTCAGATGGCTCGGGGTAAGTGAGCTGAATCCGAGTTTGAACACAAATTTTCTTAGATGAAGCACTCTTTCTATGGTTGTTTTTCACATGTACAGGAAAGTTATGCTGAAATTTGCAAGTTTAATTCTTTATAACAAAATGTTAAAATGTGGCAGCTTGGTAAGTGAATTGCCACTTGCTTTCTCCTAAGCATTCTAATCAGTTTGGGCCCCAAACTGAAACCTCGTTCCCAAGTACTTCTGCATTTTGATCTGGGACAAATCCAAAATCCATGGAGTATCTCTCTCTTCATTCTTGTTGGGAAGGCATCAGGCTTTGCCAAGACCAGCAATTTTTTACCAGATTTCAATGCAAGAGGTGACGACATCTTTGGAGCAAATAATTCTGTGAGATTTCTGCTAATGTGGTGGCAGCTGTTTTTCGGAGTTACCGCCTTTGCTAGCACCTTGGCTTGCTCTTGCTGCCAAAGCAGTTGCTTGATCCGCACCTAAACTCTGGTGTAAAACTCACCAAAGTCTGTATCCAAACTAGTGCTTCTCAGTGTACCTTTGCCTGTGTTATCACATCACTAGTGATCTCATGTATTTCCAAAGTGGAGGGGAGGGAAGGACAGAGGAGGAACTGCCATCTGTGTGACCAGCTTAATTCAGTATATGCTCAGTAATGCATTCTGTGACTGTAGTGGGCTATTAATTTTAAATGTTATTATTGCTGTTCATGGAGGCATAGCTGAAATAGTAGCTTGAGCATTGGATCATGTATATTTAAATGCTAATAGTTGTAAAAAATGGTAAGCACTTTGTAGTTGTGTAGTTTTTTACTGGAAGGATTGCATGGATTGGTATTATTTCCTTATGTGTTTGAATAATCCATAGGTTGCTTTGACTGAAAAACAGGAATATACATTTGTAATGTGAGTATGCCTAGGGGAATGCCAGTCATGTATTCCTCCAGAAATTTTGAAAATGCATCCAGATAGATGCAAACTCTAATATTCAGTGATTCTTCAGGTCCCTGAAATATTGACTGATATGTAACAGAAGGTGATAGTAAGGTTCATTCAAAAATTTCTGAGTATTCATTTAAATCTAAGAGTGCTTGATTCTGTAAGCAATTATTGAAATCCAAGTGTACTTGCTTTTTATGGAGGAATTCAGTATTACTGCAAGACCATTTACATCAGCTCTCACTCTTCCTGCATTGTGCCTGCATTGTGAACAGGCCAGATGGTGCTTTGCTGCATGTGAGCACAGCAATAATTGCAGTTCTCAAAGTGAATGGCTACGTTTTGCAGCATGACACCAATTTTAGATGAAAATGAGGCCCGGTGTATTGACAGACGCAAGCGGAGTGAAGCCGTGGCCCACAGAGTGGGAGTGGACTTGCTTTCTGGCTATTCCCTCCTATTATTCCTTATGTACATTAACAAATGTCTATGTAAATTAGCGCTGTTTGAAGAGATGTTTGCTTGGGGTGAAGTTTCAAAAATTATCCCCCTTCCTCCCCAAAGCTGTATGTTTCAGTATCCTGACAACTTTCTTACAGTCTTATGAAAAGGTATTAAGCATAATAGGTATTAGTCTGTGTTTTGAAATAAAAGGTGTCATTGGTAGAGCTGGAGATCATTTTCCTGCCATTTACCCTTTATCACCTGGTCCAAAACATTTGTTTCTCAACTCTATCCAAAGTTGCTTCCAGCCTCCCAAAGAATTTGACCAGCTTCACTGTTAAGTGCATTTTTGCTCCCCTATTCTGCCAGAAAGCTCATCGCTAGTCTCCTGACCTACTCAGAAATTAATAAGCATTCATCCTTGCCTCCCTTTCCTGCTCGTCTCTTCACTTTATCCCTCTTGCCAGGGTACCTTTTCTCCTCTCTCCCTTCTCTTTGAAATCGCAGTTCTCAGCTACGTAGTCCCTCTGCCTCCGCTGTCCTCTCTTGAGGTCCAGGACTTGCCTGGCCTTTGTGGATGGGAGGGGAGGAGATGGTGGAGGCAGGTTGTCAGCTTCAGCAGGTCTTAATAGGAGAGAGATGGGGAATGGGGAGGGGAAGGGGGCTGGGGTGGGAGAAGGTTGCTAGGGATTACGTTTCCATCTGCCACTCTCTCATCTGTCCTTACCCTGGTCCTGGGCTGCCAGTGCTCCCCTCCTTTTCTGCTGTTGAAAAGAAGGAAGAAAGCATGGGCTTTTGTTTGTTTAAAAGCATAAAAGAAAGAGGGAATTAAGCTCATTAGTCCTTCCTTATTAGTCACCATTGACTGTAGGGAGTAAGCTTGAGTAAATGGAGGCTTGCAAAACGGGGTAAAATCATTCAATCGCAGCAGTTAAGTGAAAGCTGAAAGTCCATTTTTCTTTTCTGCAAATTGTGAAAATACTGAAAGTAGATGATTTTACATCAGGGTATCAAAATTAAAATCTGGCATATGAACAATTAATTGTATCACCAGTTGCTTGTTTCCTTCTTACTGATTGTCAAAAGAATCCAAACACTTCTGAAACAACAATTTTGATTCGTGCTCGGGTCTGCTCTGCAGTACACATTACAGACTTGGATTGTATACTGCTGTATGACTTCTAAGAGCAAATTTGTTACTTTATACGAGTGCTCTGAAGTAATATATATGAATACGTATATCTGAAGTACATGAACATTCTCAAATAACTATTTGTGTTAGTAGCATGTTGTTTTATTTGGGCGACAAGTTTCTGTTTTCCTGCTCTTGGCTTTATCTTTGATCAATGCTGTACTAGAAAATAGACTCAATTCTGTGTTATCTGCTCTGATAAAAAATAATTTCTTGATTTTAATCATAGAAAGAGAATTCCTGTTGACAAGTTACTGGCCTGACCATACTTAGAAGTAGGCTGGGTGCTGTGGGTGATCTTTATGATACAGAATGTCTAAATGCAAAATGTAAGTCATTTGTTACGATATTTCGGATGTACCAAATAGGCAGCATTTGACAGTGAAATAGTAGAAGTTTTCAGATAAATGCAGAAAACAGGTATAAGTAGCCTAAAAATTAACAGGTAAACCACCGATGCCTGTTACTGCTGCTGCTGTTTTGGCAGCTGCTGCTACTAGTAACCACTGTGCAAACTGGAGATATTAACAGGAAAAATTATCTTGGGAAGGCAGTAATTAGTACGTTCTTAGCACATTTACACGTTTGATGAATACAAGTGGTGTAGCAACCAGAGTGATGTATTACTAGTATTACTAGCGGCTTGGGACTATTCCCCCCTCTGCCTGTCATCATGCCCATGTGCTCTCACATCAGGGTGACAAGCCCAGGAGCATTTGGAGGGATGGGAACACCTTCTTTGAACCACAATCCCTCTGGTCACCCCAACCATTAGGTTAGAAAAGCAATTGTGCAACTTCAGTGAAGTGCTGTGTGCTTGTAGCTTCAGCAGTGTCACAGCACTAGGGCTTTGGCACCTCAAGCAGCAACTCACACAGGCCTGGTGCGATGAACAGCAAGTGTGAGAGCTGGGATGCTGGGTCACCATCACGGATAGCTCTAGTGCTGCCATTCTGTGTCTGACGGTGTCTTCCAAGCTGCTGGTAAGATTTTTCTTCGGTGTGTGCGTGTGGAAAGCAAATTTGCATCAAAAATTCTGTTAACTTGCGACGGCGGTGGCAGGTGGAGATGGCGTCTTGCAAGTAGGACATGTAGAAAAGGAAAATGGACACTGGATTTCATCCCATAGACAGCACTATGGTTTTCCTCTTGCTTTGTTTTGAAAGTAGTCACTTTTAAAGATTTAGTATAAATGAGGTAATTGCTCCTGACATTCTTTGAAATTGTGAGCGTGGATCATTAGTATGTCTCTGTGGGCTTTGTTGTATTTTTACATGATTTGTTTGCTCTTGAAGGAACCAGTTTCAGTGAAGACATTTTCACACAGGGCTTTAAGACAGATAAGCAAAAACAGACAGTTGTTGAGAGTACTTGTAACAACACCTTCATTGATATGTCTCATTTTTTAGTATCCTTTTATCTACATGTCTAAAATTAAATTAGGTCTCCATTACTAAAATTAGAAGACTCATTGGATTAGAAGTGCTTTCTTTCTGATCCTTAGCTGAATGAAAGGAGCTTCTTTTGATAAAACTGTAATAGAATTAAATGCTCTACATCCCATCTCCTGAAACCTTATGGATGGAGTATTAACTTTATTATATCTACCAGACTAAAAACACCTTAAAAGGTGGGACAGAATTTTCTGAACAGGAAAATAAGGTTTATGTGAATAAGAGAGATTAGTCATTCAGCCCCAGTATTACCCTCACATACTGGATTTTTGTTCGAGGTAGCCTTTCCTCCACCTTACACAGACAGAACTCCTATTGTATTCAACACAAGTTTTGCTTGTTTGAGGCAACATGCTTGTCATAAACTTCAGTGGATTACACTGATAGTTAATACAAAGCTTGTGCATAAGTATTTTTACTAATTGGGACCATAGCATTCAGCATCATTGAGCTCTGGCATCTTAAGGGCTTCAGGATTAAATCTACTTCTTGGCACTACTATGCCAATATATGCGTTTTGTATGATTAAGTATTTGTGTGTTTCCAAAATGCTTTCTTTTCCACTCCAGAAACCATCCATAGCTGAATCCCAGCCAGGGTCTTTTCTGCTGAGGTCTCTGGCTTAGAGTCATTGACTGAATCTTCAGTAGAAATGGTGTAGGGGACGAGCAACAATCCCAAAAGCATCTATGCCTTTAACAGGTCTGAGCTTGAGGATTGAATGGAAACATCAGAAAATAGTATCCAAACTTAACATTGCGCAATGAGATATATCCTGTTAGCTGGCAAGCAATTATTCTAGTATTAAAAACCAATTTCATTTTAGAACCACCATAAATGGCCAAGTTTTCCCATGATTTAAAAGTAGTAAGACCAAACGCCTTCAGAGCAGTTCAGCATAGCTTGCCCTTAGGAAGATGTGAATCCTCCAAGGTTCTTGCAGACTGTGGATTCATTTGTGTGAAATGGCCTTGCACCTGCAGCCGGGAGGCCCCGGATGGCATTGGGCAGTGAGTGATTGAAAAGTGACCTTTTTTCGAGTGCTTTGAATCACAGTCTATGCCAGTCCCACTCTGTGAGATTATTGTGGGGCTGGGATGATGCAGCAGGATATAGGATGGGAAGGAGTTCTCTTTGGAAGAGTTTAGTTCCTTACCTATGGAGAATTGCATGGGACCACTGTTGGGCCCAGTTGAGTTTCATCTGGACAAGGTATGTTCAAGAGGTGCCTGAGTTCTGCCCACTTTTGTGCAAACAGAGAGTACTGCCATGGAGTGCCAGGTCTCATTTCTAAACTATTCGTCCAATCTCGCCAAAGAGCTAGGGCTCAAGTTAAGAGGACTACACTTTTGTGTAGATAAGCCTAATATGCAGCTGTATCTTCCAAACATTGCATGTACCCTAACATTCAAAAATTGAAAGTAAAGAGAATAAGAAGTCATTTCGTTGACACCATTTCAGTTGTTGAATGTTTGCTGGGGTGTGAAATTTGTATGTCTTTGAATTTATCTATGAACTTGTTTTTGAGATATATAAGTATAATCGGCATTTGCTCTTCTTCTCACAAACTAAGTGGCTTAGGAGGGAAAGCCGGTGTTTAAATTTCTTTCCTATAATTGGGTCATTTCTCCGCAAAGAAATTTTCTGACTGTGCTGAGGTTATTTTAGCATGATGCAGTGTATTCTGTAATGCGAGCCAGTCTCTTTCATGTCTGATGTGTCACTTTTTGAAACAGAACTGTAGAGAAGTATCTGACAAATGCTAAGATGATATTTGCAGTTTTCATGACCTTCTTTTATTAGTGCCTGTTCAAGCTGATGCATCTTTTATGTCAGCAGTTCCCAAACCTTCCTGCTTTGGACTCTTTCCTGCCTTCCAGTCTTGAAGCAGAGTTTCCAGCTGCAAGTTGCAGTGCTTTTCTGGAGTTACGACATCCCTTGTAACCCCGTTTCTGAGTGTCGGGATCCCAGCTGGGCTTGTGGACCCACGTTCAGACCTGATGCTTTCTGCAGTAGTGTTAAAGCCTGGCTGGCCTTGCTTTAAGCTGCCCTTCCCAACAGGTGACAAATGTGGGATTTATCCAGCATAAGAAGGTCCAGGCCTGCATGAAGAAGGCAATTTGTTGTCATTCAGAGAAACAACAGGCATCTACTAGGAATACAGAGAACCTCTAAGGAAAGGTTCATAGGAAGGTGCTGAGTGTGTAATGGTGTCAGCCTCCTATGGAAGAAGCCCAGAAGAGAGCAAGGAGCAGGAGCTTGGAGATAAAAGCCTCGCCTGCAGCAGGATAAATGAACTGTGGTCCATAGATCAGGAGCAAGTGGGGCTGTAGAAGTCATGCTTCACGGATTACATAAAGGAAGTTTCAGAAGGGTTCGTAAGAACACACTTGTGGTGGAAAATGTGTTTAACGTGAAAGGCTGGCAGAGCTAAACATAGATCAAGCAAGTGTAGTACTTGGGTTATGTAGGTAGACTGTAGTCTCAGACTGAGTCTTTCTTATTCTAATTTTACGTTTGGTTTTAAGAAATAAGCTAGGCTATAGCTTAAATCTTAGGGAAATGGCTAATTACAGAAAGTGAAGTTGCTCCTATCATCTCTTTTTAGGTTGGAAGAGGCTTGGAGTAGTAAAGGCTAGTCAGGTTCCCAGAGGGGCAGGATGTGACTGGGAACATTTCCTTGTGCGCAGTGAAGCGCTGATCTGAAGAGGAAGTGTTTGAAGGGTGGATAAATGTCTGCGTGTATATTTAGCCAAAACCTCTGTGACAAAGGGAAGCAGGGACTGGAAGGATTGCCAGGGTCTTGGCGCGCAGCAAGACCACGTGGTGGTGGAGGAGCCAGCTACTTGGAACAGGCAGTACCCAACCTTGTGTCCAGGCTGGGTGCTGACAACAGGGTCTGACCTCAAAAAATTTCTCTTATGTGCCCAGTGTCATTTCAACATCAATACAAATTAACAATTTAAACAGTACTATTTTTCACGTATATTTCAGTGAAGGCTACCCAAGCCTTTGCTAGTACAGCATTTTAACTGACCTGCAAAATCTGTGAGATCTGTACCGATACACCCACATTATGAGTTACTGAGGGACATAAATGTTGTGATCACTTTTTGAAGGAAATGAGTGTTGGAACTGCAGGAGGAATTAAAAATCCAAATTCAGTTTTGTTAATTCAGGTGTATAAACAGGGCTTCCCAAGACAAAGGGGTTGAAAAGGTAGCCTGTGAACTAAAAACTCTGTTTACATATATAATGTTCTGTTTATTATTTATGAAATATATTTTAAAAAGCCCTTTCTGACTTGTGGATTGTTTATTTGAGGGAAAAAAGCTAACTCTAACTTTTTAGAAAATGCAGTGTTTTCTGGAATGCTTGGTTCAGCATATATAGAACTATATTTTGAAAAATTTATTCCACTTAACTCCATTAAAAGAAATCTGAGCATTTGGCGGCGTAGTAGTAAAATCTATAGTGCATTTCTCTTCAAAATGCAGCTGAATGCAATCTTCCCCCTGATATTTCTGATGAGTATGTGATAGCTATATCAGCTATTTCTACGTTACTCATTTTGACAGATTAACTTTTTGATGGGAATTTTCCATGGAATGAATCTTTTTGTAAACATGTACTTAATAAATTAGAAGTTGACTAACAGGCAGTGATGACTAAATTATAATGTAGGAAATATTAATATGACAAGAATTCATGTATCTTAAGAGTGATTTGAGTTTGTGGTCTGTTTGCATATGTTGCTGTTAGCAGCAAACCAGCCAAGGAACAAACAGTCCATCCCCTCGGTATATTTTTGCCAGTTTCCAGAATAAGTAATATCAAGTGAAGAACTGCACACTTTTGTTTTCTAAAAGCAGCTTTGCCCTCCTATAGAAAAAAAATATTTTGGAAAAAATCTCATTTAATGTAATTGATATATCACAAAAGCCAAAAAAAAAAAAAAAAAAAAAAAAAGAAATTGTATCCATTAGTGCTTCTGCTAGTTCTTGTATTTGGGTCTTCAGTCATTTGTTGTCCTTCACCTATCATTTTCCCCATATATAGATCATTTCTCCTCTTAAAGCACCAAGAACATACATATGGTGAAGGCAATATTTGACATATAAAGATTCATGTAAGGATAAAAAACTTGGCAAATTAAACCAGGGCTCAAAAATGCTGAGGAATGATACGATGTTGCATTGCACCTCAAAAAGCAAAGAGGTTGAAGTTGTTTTTTTTTTAATAATGAGCATATGTCAGACAAGGCTTTTTTCCTGTTAAAACCTACAGCAGGATTAGCAGAAAAGGTAGTGCCATTCGAGCAATGTATGTGCTAATTTCTGAACGCTTCAAGTTTATTCCTTTTTCCTCCTTGCTATGTCTTCTCAGTTGATTCGTAATAAATCACTTTTAAGCCAGGGCACAGGGGACTATGGCACAGAAGAAAATGCAAGGATGACAGGCTCGTTTACTGGCTTAGCACACAAACATGTTAGGCATATTGCCATTAGTCGTCTTGAGTTTGGAGTTCAGTTCAAAGAGATGCTTGTCAATGCATTTCCAAAAGGATGCGTTATTCATTTCCATAACGATGCTGGTGGTGACTGCACGCTCAGTAGAAGCTATGAAGAAACTGGAACTTCCTCTTTGTTCTTGTTTTGACATGGGATATATGGTTTATACAAACTAGGTTCTATGGTATTAAAATTAATGAATAATTGCACATAGTTTTCTGGCTAGAAGAAAGTTGAAAGCACACTTTGCAAAACACTCAGCTTTGCCCGGACTTTGTTGGGTACATTACTGAGGAGAACATGTCCTGATTTGTTGGGTGGATCAAGCTCATCCAAATGGACTTTCTGGGGCCACAGCTGGTCAGAGTAGACTGAGGAAACTGGGATGCTGAGAAGTACTGGGCCCTTGTAGATGGCACAGGCCCTGGCACATCTGTCCACCATCCTTAGTGCTCTCCTGCTAAAGAAGGGCAGTGTCAATGAACTGTCATCAAATGATGGCTCTGAGTAAGCCTTGACTGGGTGACAGTTCCAGAGAGGTTCTAGAAGGACTCCCGAAATGTATGTAAATGCATGTCATAGGGAAAAATCTGAAACCCCAGAAAATGAATTTCGTCCTGTGCCCCCCAGAAGAACATGTTCTGGTTCCTTTTCTGTCGTGCTTGCCAGCATGAGGTGTTCTGATCATCCTGCAGGAGAGCGGTAAATCTCCCTTTTAAAGAGCTGTTATGGTCAATGGCAGGAAGTGGCGATGCCATCAGAAAGCGTTTAGTACATGCTCTTTCAGGAAAAAACATAACTTTAATTTCTCAGATGAATCCTTGCCGAGGAGGGGAAGGAGTGGCTATAGACTGAATGGATTGACAAGGAAAAATCCTGATAAAATCCTTGCTGTGATTTGTTAAAGGACATTTTAACAGGTCTGATTCAGCAGCTTCTTAGTGGCCATAATACTCGCATGAAGTTTAGCCTTGGGGCCCTAAGTATTGCCGTGAGTTAGAACTGAGCAAGCCTGTATATGCACTTTACCTGACCTGTGTACCATAGATTATATTTTAATAGCTTTATTATACTTGCAAAAAAAATCTTGCTAAATGAAGTAAACTTTCTAATACTTTTTCAGATGTGTAAAATTGACTCTGTCAAAATTGAACTGTTTTTAGGTAAAATTCTATGTCTATGAAATCTTCCAAAGTATTTGAAAGTCAGGTCAAATTCTGTCTTCTCCTAATCTTTGTATTTAACACTTTGTATTTAGCACTTTGTATCTTAGTTTATTTGTTTTGATATCAACATTTTACTACCACTGAGCCTGCAGACATTTGTAACTTACCTAACAAAATTATTTTCTTCTATTAGTGAAAAACTTTATTTTTCCCTGTAGAAGCACATAATCAATAATTGATTATACCAAACCGACTAAAAGATTCCATGGGAGCTTGAATCTGAAGAATTCCCGATACAGAGAATGGAAATCAAGTGCAGCTAGATCAATGTGATTCCTGTTCCTAGTTATTTATACAAGTAACAGGAACTAGGCTACGCTAATAAGCAAGTCAGCCTTTGAAGTACAAAGCATATGCAAATGTGTTAGCCAAAATTTGGAGTTTGGAATGTAATTAAGTGAGTAGAAGAAATACTGAGGATGCAGAAAAGTTACAGGACTATGGCCCACTTTCCAAGTGGAATTTACTGAGTTTTTTGAAGTCTGTCTTCATGTCCCAAATCTTTTTCATTCTTCTGATTGTAATTTCAGTTGATAAGCAATATTGTAAGCTATTGCAGTTCATGGATAGATGTTTTGCATGTTAATGCTCATACATTCTTCCTGCTGTTTATGTAAATAAGGGACTTTTGCATTTACCTTTGCATTACTTAGATCTTAACAAGCACAGCATTTTTAGGAATGCTCAAACTTAGGTAATTTTGCTCCTTAATTTCTCTTAGCTTCTTTCCAGCAGCAGCATTGAGCCAATATGCTCACCAGCTTTAAGGGGAATTTAAAGGGAAAGGCTGATACAGACCTAGGGGTATGAAAAAGTGCAAGATGAACACATGGAGTTTGAATATTAGGAAAATGAAAAAATTTACTTGTGAATGGATATAACTATTTGTAGAAGAAAAAGCCAATAGAGAGAGTATAGAAAAGGGAAAAAGAGTAAGGCAAGAAGGGAATTTTGAACACTTGAGTAGTAGCAGAAAGGAGTAAATGAAATTAAAGAAGAAAGCTATAATTTCAGTCGTCAGAAGCTGGTATGTACTTTCCAAGCATGGAAAGCATGGATACATGCATGGATACATGCATGGATGTCATACATGGATACTTAATATGCTTATCCAAGCCCCCAAACAAACAGGAAAAGCCAGCATGGGCTTGGGATGCTTGGAAAGTACATACCAGCTTCTGACGACTGAAATTATAGCTTTCTTCTTTAATTTCATTTACTCCTTTCTGCTACTACTCAAGTGTTCAAATTCCCTTCTTGCCTTACTTAATAAATAAGCAATATTATTATCTTACTAAGATAAGCATATTAAGTATTATCCAAAGCATGGATTAGGATGTGTGCCCCATGTATATGTCTCCTACTTGTTTAGTAGGAGAATATATAATAGTAGTAACATATCCATGCATGTATATATACATATATAATAGTAGTAACAATATATATAGTACTAATTGTACAATGCGAATTACAGATTGAATTCTAAAGGGAAAATCCTCCATAATGAAAAGAATCTTCAGAAACATATTCAGTTTACTGAAACTTAATTATCAGATGAAAATCTTTTTTTACCTCCTTAGGAGTCAAATGTTCCAAATTCATAATTTTTAGAAAGACTTCAACAAGTATACAAATCATATAAAACTAGAAATCTCAGGGAGTAGAAAAATCAAAATGAAAAAATTTACTTGTGAATGGATATAACTATTTGTAGAAGAAAAAGCCAATAGAGAGAGTATAGAAAAGGGAAAAAGAGTAAGGCAAGATCTAAATATAAGTAATAGGCAAGAGTAAGGCAAGATCTATTAAATACTTAATATGCTTATCCATGGATACATGCATGGATGTCATACATGGATAATGCATGGATACATTTTAGTTTTCCTTTAAAATCTGCAAGTGCTTTAGCTGAAAGTTTTATGTGTTTCCTAGGGCCCAATTCTGAATTTTTAGGGAACACGCTGCAAGAGGTAGTTGCAGAGTGGCCCTGCTCTCATAAATAATGAAAGTTAATGAATGAAGGTGAATACTCTCTAATGTGAGATGGAGTTCATTGTTCGCTATCCGGAAGATGAGAGAAGTTATTCTGGAAAAACAGTGTTTGTAATATGCAAACCCACTAATGGCGTTGTTCACATGAGCAGCTGTTGCAGCATTAGACTGTATATGTATAAAATCTAAGGATTGGGTTTGAAGTAGCAGTACGAGAGTGGTAACAGATTGAGTCAGAATAGGTGCTTGGATGCTGACATACCACTGTAGATTTCTTTAGTGCATTGATCCATACACCACCAGTAGAGTTAAGTCAGAGATTTTGAAGGTAGCAGCTGACAGCAGTGAAGGGAATGGCTGGGGAACTATGCCTTTGATGCATTAGTCATCTTTGTTTTGCAAGACTGTTGATGACAAAATACTGGTGTTTTGGTTTACGCAGTGAAGTTTCTTGTAACACAGATGGAACTAACAAAAAAAAAAAGAAGAAGAAAGCACCTTATCTAAGAGGAGGAAGCTACATGGAGTACCTTGGCACTTCCCGAGATGTTTGCTCTTTCTTTCCTGATAAAAAAGGAAAGTTTTCAAAACAAATTTGAAAGCATGGATTAGGATGTGTGCCCCATGTATATGTCTCCTACTTGTTTAGTAGGAGAATATATAATAGTAGTAACAGTATATATAGTACTAATTGTACAATGCGAATTACAGATTGAATTCTAAAGGGAAAATCCTCCATAATGAAAAGAATCTTCAGAGACATATTCAGTTTACTGAAACTTAATTATCAGATGAAAATCTTTTTTACCTCCAGAGGAGTCAAATGTTCCAAATTCATAATTTTTAGAAAGACTTCAACAAGTATACAAATCATATAAAACTAGAAATCTCAGGGAGTAGAAAAGCATAAATTTTTAATAATATTGAGGGCAACTTACAAAATATTGCAGTCCAAGATAAACACATTGGCTTTGGTATTTATTATTAAACATCTGCTTTGAATCCTGCGTAGTGGAACACTTCTTAGCATTTCCTACTTGTGATTCTTGCTTTGCGTGGGTCACAGAAGTGAAGCCCGACAGGAAATGATCATGTGCAGCCCCGCACGCTTTCGCTCCCCTTACGAGCTTTGTTTGCATCCTGTTTTTTAAACAGGTAATGATTAAGTGTCTCGCAGAAAAAAACAGAACTTGGAAGGCGTGGTATTTTAGCTTTGCTTAAAAATATTTTAACATGCGCGTCTTTTTTCTGGGACTGGCAAAGGTTTTGACTAGCCGTTTCTTATAGTCTGATGTTTTATTGCCATACTGCCCATAATGTTCGAGCTGGGATTGGGAACCTCGTGTGGTAATCACTACACAAACCACCATTTACCACTTCAGAAAGCTTTATTCATTCTTAGCCTATGTAGTACAGTATACTTTTGTTGGCAGAAGCGATCGTCAGACTTCAGGACGTTAAAACGCCATCTTTAAAGATTACCCTTTTTATGCAATTTCTTGCTTCCATTTGCTCTCTGCTCAGCAAAACCACCTGGGTGTGAACTGTGCAGTGTGGCTTCAGTCAGTCATAATTTTTCTGCTGAGGAAAGAGATTATTTACCAAATGCTTCAGGTTTTTCAAGAATGCAACTGAAACTAAAGAATAGGTTGAGATTTCTGCTCACATGCAAAAGCTGTGCATTATTCCCCCACGGGAAACATGATTTTTGTGTGTTAAGATGCTATTTAGACATGGCTCCTATGTTGCCTGTACTCCAGGAGTTACTGTGGATGGCAGTAGGAGGTTTGGGAGTGCAAGGAATACACATCAAGAGCCATTCTGCGCAGATCTCATTGCAAACAAAGTACATAAAACATTGAATTGGATCTCTACTGACAGAAGACGCTGAAGGTCTGTGGAAAGCTGCAGTCATCACTGGCGTCCTCAGAATTAGAATGAGGCTGGAGATCTGCTGGCTTAGGCAAGCTGTCTAGTCCACATGGATGGTATTTAGGTTTTGGCCTTATCATTTTTTGGCAAATTTAGTCTTGGGAAAATTGTTAGTTGGGCTTGATGTAATTAGGTAACTTCATGTATAAAAAAAATACAGTGATTTCTGAGAACATTTATCCAACAGCAAGTTTAAATGCTGTTAGAGGACAGAAGGCCAATATAAGTTGTTATAATTGTCCATCCAGAGGTTGTTAGAGCATTGGAGACCCCAGGGCACTCCAGAAATCTTTATGCTGAAGCAGCCTTCCCTCGTATGGTTTAGGTAGACCTACAGTTGTTGAATAGATCAGCAATAGCGCTGGTGGGATGTAAAGAACAATTTTTATCTTGTTTTGGAAAGGAGATGAACCTAGAGACATTGTGAAGAAGTAGCACTGCATGAACACTGCTTGGACAGGGGCAAAACCAGAAAGTGCCTCCAGCTTTTTGAACTTAATTAATAGGGTGGTAGGTGACACTGGGAAATGGTAAAAGGTACAGAGCAGAGAGAGTTTAAGAGACAAGGAGGTTTACATCTCAAAATAGAAAGGTCCTTTCTGAAGATTAATTGTCTTTTAGGACCTCTTAGAACTGGGTGTGTTAAAGACTCTATCTTTCTTTTAATGAAATAAGACCTGAATGTTTTATGCAGTAACACACATTTGCATGCTGTGGAAAGTGATTTTTATGTTACATGTGTTTATTCCATAAGTTCAGACAAATGTCTTAAGGAATGAGGCTGGTATAATCAACTTCAATATTAACAAAATTTTCAGCAGGGAGGGGCTGCTAATGCAAGCTTAAAATGACAGTTTAGAACTTTTTTTAGTAAGAATTCAGAATCCATTACATATATTATACTGTACATGTTGCTAGAAACATACTTCAATGTATACTGCTGTACTTAAAAATTGGGCAGAAAGAAATCAGTGGTTGCCTATCTCTGGGCAGATGCCTCAGCACCACTCCCAGTTTGATCAAGCATTCCAGATTCAATAACCCAACTCAGAACAGTTTGGCACAGCCTCATCCTGTGTTCAAGGATGATTTGCTGATGGACTTGCTTACTATTTTGGGGTATGTGAAGCCATAAGAGTATAACTGCCATGGGTCTCTTGCACAATGTGCCAAGACCATGACAAATCCCCAGCTGCTATTAAGTAATTTTCTTTATTGGACACGAGAAGTGGAAATAAATGCTTCATTCTTGGTTTAAAATTTAAAATCTGGGTAATCTATATTATAATAATTTGCCAAAACTGGGTCACACAAATTCTGGTTTACCCCTTCATATGGTGTTACTGCAGGAGTGAAGTTTTTGTTTCCCACCCTACTTGCAATGCAGTCAGGAGAACACTTTTTATAATAGATTGACTTCTAGTTCCGTGTCCCTGTGCAACTATCATTTACATTTAAGTCTACAATTTGTTCTCTAATGTCTGTTATAAGGAAGCAAGACATGACTATATGACTTTGAGAGATCAGAAGTGTAAAGTGTTGTGGAATAACCAACCCAACGCTATTAATTGCGTTTCTTATATCATGCTTCCTATGTTTTTTGTTTATGGTACACATGAGGATTTTTAATAGGAAGCTTGATTCTGGAAGCAGTGGAGCATATCAACAATGAAATAATTGTTTTAAGAGACACTGTAAAGGCTGATAGTCCCAAATTTTACCTACATGTTTTTTGTTTACTTTATGGGCTTGATGCTAGTCTAGACCTGCCTCTAATGCTGCTAGCTTCAAAGCTTCTTAGGTATAAGAGGAGCCTCCCTCTGCCTTTTTTGCCTCCGGCAGTGTGGTTGTTTGAAGCCGCTCTTCGTTTTCAGTCTGTAACATCTTGATGTTAGTCTGCATATAACACAGCCATTCAAGTTCTTTCAACCCTGTGTAGTAATCACATTTATGAGAATGTAGTTATGGCTGTAGTCAAAATGTTCATTGATGGTGTAAGAGAATGTTGATACCTTACCTGTAACTTTCAAATCACCTCTCTTCAAGAGACTTGAATGGTGGAGAGTGTCCCCAATAATGCCTGAAATACAAGGTTGAAAAGAACCAAAGCCAAATACAGAATACATTTTGAAGACTGTAACTGAGTATACTTTGATGGTGTGGAGCACCCAAGGTGAGGCAGTTGGCGAGTCTGCAGTGATTCTGTTGCATGGGTATTTCGAATTACTAAGCAATTGAACTTTTAGGGTCATCAGCAGGCAATGAAGAACTTCAGTGCTAAGCACTGAATGTAGATGGAGATTTTCCCTTGACAAAAAGGAGATGAAAGTTTGACATAAAGCCTTCAATAACAACTGACAAGTAGTGTATTCTAATTTTAGGTGAGCAGCTTGGTACTGAGAGAGCACCTGGTTGGAAGTTTCTAAAGCTGAAAAGTTAGGACTCAGAGTCTCTTTTGAAAACAGGGCCAAAGTCCTAGCTAACCTCAAATTTACAGTGCTAAGCCCTTAGTATTTGGGAAGTATGAACAGTTAGTGTTGTGCCGATGCTGATAGGAAGACAGACCTTGGAGAAGACCTAATTTTTAATACTTTATACCCGAACACAAGTATTTACATGTATTTTGCTAAGTAAACACTCATTCTTTACAACACAAGATTTTGGTGAAAGATTTGCATGTTGCTTTTCCTTTTATTTGGTTCCAAGTTTTAATTAGTTCTTAAATGTCTTTCAGTATCTGACTCAGATAGGCTGTTCTGTTATAGGATGTTGACTTTGTATCTGGGTGTGATAAGAGTCACTTGCTCTTAACAATCAGGCGTAGGCTAGAGAGTGCATAGACTACCATTTAAATTTATACGTGTTTACCATATCTTCATTGCCCCCACAAAAATAAATAAGTAATAAGAAAGGAACCTAGCAATTTCTAACCATGAGTAACATGGCTGGCAGGTTAATTGCAGGCTTAGGCATGAATATGCAAAGGCGGAGATGATTCACAATTGCAGGAATAAAAGGACAATGAATGAGGTCTTTGGCTAGATGTACAGTTATGCCAGTGAGGCCTGGCACCAGAGAGGGTGGATATAATACTTCCTCAATTGGGCAATCGTCATGATCAAGAACAAGTTGTTCCGTGAGCTGAACTGCAATGAAACCTGGTTTCCTATGGGCTTGTAACATACCCACTGCGCTGCATGACTTCACCTCCTCACCATGTGCTTCACCCCAATATCTGCAGCTGCAGTTCCCATGGTCTTCACTGCTCCCTTGCCTCAAAGCAATCTCCTGTGCTCTCCCCCCAATAATATTTCCTCCTCCCCTCATGCTCCCTTAACTGCCAGCTGAGCTGGAGGCATTATGCATTGCTCTTAAATTTAACAAACTCTTAAATCCATCCTGTAGCCTTTCTTGCATTGGTAAGTCACAAATTTTACCTACGTTCTTGAAAATGCAGCTGATAAAATGTAAGGACACTATTAAGACACTATTAAGACACTATTTAGTTGGGAAAAAAAAATTGAGATGTTCAGAGTCTAAATTCAGGCTGAAATTTTGCAGCTTGAAACCATACTTTGTATCTGTTGGACTGTAGGATCTCAGTGGCTTATAAAAATCTCTAGTCTTTAAGGTGCAGAGGGGCCCTTGGCTAACTCCTGATTAACTCTCACCAACTTAGGGGGAAAGTAAAGAGTTATCCTTTCTATCAATTTTTTGATGGGTGTTTAAGTTTTACCACTTCTTTGGTAACTTGTTTCCTTCACTACATAATGGATTAGAAAAGTTCTTTTAATATGCCTGTGTTGGATAATATGAGTCGTGCACTCTTGTGGTTTTGTGACCATAAAGATCTGCAAAATGCTCATTGGCAAGGTGACAGAGTACTAAGATGAATCTGGAGAACCTTCCCACACAATGTGCTTTTAGCTGCAGTAGCACTTCACAGTAAATCTATCATGAAAGATATGGCACTGGCAGTATTTGCTGTTGTTTCAGTGCACTACAGTTGCATTTCTCTTTCTCCCTGGTTTTGCTTTATACTCTATGACAGTTGAGTCACTTGGTGAGTGTCGATGAGCTCTGCATTTTTTTTGTGGCTTTTCAAATAGCCTGAGTGATGAAAAGAGCTGGAATGAAATGGGACATTGGCCCTAGTTTTGCTGTTTTGCTAATTTCCTGCAGATTTTTTTCAATGTAATTTAAATACGAAACAGATTATAGTGCTGTGATCCGAATAGGTTTGAAAAGTAATACGACATTTACCACAAAGTACTTGTGAGGAATAAAGACTGAACTGGGTTTATGGCTGTTTGGGTTGTAGAGGAGTGAAGCTTTGATCAATAATCTTGAAGTACACAAAATTGCTGCTGATGTCTTTAGTCGATGTACATAATGAGGAAGACAGGGCAGTCGTATGGAACAGTGTGCTCATCTGGACAAGCTGAGCCAATCCAAAAAAAAAACCCTAAAGAAGTTTCTACTTTAAAGGGTGATCTCTGATTGACTGTGTCAGAATGGGGTTACAGTGTCCCAGCAAGCAGTAACTGGTATTTTTTTAAAGGGTGATAGTGAAAATGCAACTCAAGAGAGGCTTTGACAAAATGAGCTCATAAACTCTGAGAACACGTAAGTAGGGCAGTAACCATCAGGAGCCGACCGATGACTTACAGTATGCGTGTGACTGGTGGAACTGGTACTAGAGTACTGAGTCAGTCCTCCTCATCTCCTTCGAAAAGGAGGTTGTAAAAGGTAACAGCAAAGGAGACAGACACCAGAATGATACGGGGCCTGAATAATGAATGCGTCTTACACAATAAACGTAAAAGTTCATCAGGCTCATTTTATCAAAAAGGAGTTTGAGGGAGAGCTTGATTACAGCATACAAATTCCTCCACAAAGAGGAGATAGGGAGTGCTAAAGGCTTTTTTTAATTTCGTTGAAAATGAGTAATAGTCAGAAGCAGAAACCAGATAAAGTCAAAGTAGAAATAAGGTACTTGATTTAATGTGAGAAAGGATGAATGAGTGAGGGAGATGATGCAGTCACTGTCCCTTGATTTCTTCCACTCAACACTGAATGCTCTTCAAAAAGGTGCATTTTCATAAATCATTAGGAACAACAAGGGTGCGATATATAGGACATTATACAGTTTGAGGCTTGATGTCCTGTGAAACTTAATAAAATGACCAGATCACTTTGGCTGAAGACACTAATACAGCGGTTAATTCACAAGACGCCTGTATGTAAGTACAGTTAAGGTGCCTGTTTCACACGCTGACCTATTTTGGTGCTGAAGTACTTCAATCGTTAAGCTCATGGTGAGAATTAGTCACAAACTTACTTCAGTGTAACAATTTCTGTTTGTCTTTTAAACCTCTTATCATCTCACAGCACTTTTATTTGTAGAGCACCATTACTAATTAGTATACACATGATACTCAAAGCACTGGTAGGCAAACAGTGCTGAAGAGCCAACAGAGGAAGGGTAAAATACTGTTTTATTTGCAATTCATGATAATTACTTGCTTTTCTTAAATTGAATGAATGGCAGTGGCCTTGTGGATGCAGAGCAAAGTGTGTGGTGCCGTTTTTCTAAAAGTTTGAGGCTTTAGGAGTGTCTCAGGATTGGAGAAGGGGAAGCAGGAGGGAGATGGGCTTTTCAAAAGCATTAGACAAAAACATTTCAAAAGGTATTTTAGGGTTAGATGATTACAGAATTAATACTGATGATTGTTAGAACAACTGCAAGAACTTTTTAAAATGTCACTATTTATTCTGAGTTCATTTTCTTCTGAAGGAGACTTTCAGAAAATATTACGGGACTTCAAGGTATAAATTGATAAAATCTACTGTACTATTTTTAGGAGTGAGCAAGGCTCTTCAGTAGCAGTGCAGAGGTCAGAGTGGGTTTTAAAATACAATTTAACTTTTTGTTATTGGTAGGGGGTTTTTTGCTTAGCTGTATGGCCTTTTCCCTTCTTTAAAAGGAGCTGCAAGGAGAGGTCAATTGAGGGAGTACAGCTGATGCCTGCTGGGAGGGGGACATAGCTTGGCATACACAGTACCTGGTCATTAGGACCCTCCCCAGAAGGATCTGAGTGCTATAATTAAAAGCAGTACTATATTTTTGTATGCAGCTTCAGTTCTGGTAAGTGCTAAGTACCCTCAATTTTAACCGTACTCAGATCTGAAAATGATCAGTCGCGGGAGCAATTCATGGTCTTACACATTCTGGACCATGTACCTTGTTAGTCTTTTAATGACATCTACTCTGCCTCTTGACCTCTACCCCTTGCACACTGATCTCTACAAAAAGGGCTAAAAGACTGTTCTATTTAATAGAAAGGACATAGCAAGAAACACTAGATGGGTCTGAAAGAAGAGGGCTGTCAGTAATACATGAGATTTGATTCAAGATCAGGTACAGTGCTCTAGTATTTTCTTTTCTCTATTTCCTTCTTACTCCAGACATTGTACTGTGTTAAGTGCCAAGTGAAGCAGCATGTCATTGTTCTTACTTTTGCCATCCTAACCATTTAAAGCTGAGTTTGGGTCAGGAATGAGAATAATCTTCTGTTTCCTTCCCTGTCATTAGTGGGGCTTTGAGCACTGAATGGCTTTTCAGGAGAGTTATGCATTTCCTTTTGTTTTCCTCCCTGGAGGAGTGGAATAAGCTACAGGCTGGTGAATTTTATTTCACTGAAGCGTTCCTCTTGGAAAATATAATGAAAGCTGTGCCACAAATCCAGCCTCAAGTATCCAGTCTGGGGAAAGGCCAATGCTTGATAATGCTCTTATGGGATCTAATGGGTCGTGTGACAGTTCCCGTTCTCTAGAGCCACCTTTGTGAGGGCAGCCTTGACCTTCTGCAGACCTGGGAATGGAGAGGAGAACATCTTCAGTAAATGGGTGTCACAGGAGAGGAAAGAGTAAAACTTTGTTATTGTCACTCTTCAGTTCATTTGAGGAAAAAACATGTTCTGATATCAAAATTGGTGTTGCTAATTGTCATTTAGTGTCACCCTTTTCAGTTTTCTTTGTTGAAGCATGTGCCCACTAAAAATGAGCAAATGTTCCTCATGAAGGGAGCTTCTTAAACTCAGGATTTAGAAACTAAAACAGTGATTTCCTGTCTCTCTGTCAAAAGAAATCATTTTAATTATTTACAATTCTGTTCCCATTTCCTACCTTTGTTTTTAAAATGGTCGAAAGAATTCTTAGTTGAAATAAGTACAGATACAGATAATTTTTGGGCAGAGCTACACAACAGCCAACATCTAATTTATGACACAGAGACAGTGGGGCTGAGTTGCAGGAGGCTTTTGGGGGTTTTCTTTACATTAGGTACATTAAATTCCTTTGGCACGTTTTGTAGAGGTCCTAATGTTAATAGGAACTTTGACTATGTAGCAACAGCAAAACATGTAGCAAAATTTTATATTGTGGATTGGAAATTAATTTTCCTGTGGTGATTTCACATAAATTAAAACTCTTGAGGGGCAAGTTTTGCAATCCCCGGAAATCAGTTTGATGTGTGTGTATTCATCCAGGGACTGAAATTGATCCCATGAGATCTTTTCTGTATCAACATTCTCTTAATTCATGTGGGCAATAGGATTTCAGTTTTATACAATTGGAAGTGCAACCTCGCTCTGAGCTATGTAGATAAAGTTGTGCATATGCATACATGTGTTGTGCATCTCCTTGTGCACGGACACTCTTCCAGCACACAGTCACATAGCAGATTTTGTGCTGTAGGGGTAGAGATAAAAATCCTCTCAAAACCTACCCTGTGATGCACCACTTGTCATACTGTTCTGAAATGCCTTCTTCCCTATGGTAGGAGTGGAGAGATGTAGCTGCCTTGGTGGGAGGGGAAGGGAGCAGAAGAGGGGATTTATTCCATCCATCTTACACAGGACTCAAACACACCTGGAAGCATCCCTCTAGACTGATAATTGAAGTAGCCTAAATGACTAGCTGAGACTAGATGCACAACTTCTAGATGGCTAAGTTGAAACTAATCCCTAGAAACATTTCATTATGCCCCCTCTGTCCAGGCTTAGTCTTTGGACAGTCTGAGGCCTGACAGAAGGACCAAACCAGTTTGTCTCAGCAGCTTACCAGTAACTAGTGGGTTTGTGTCCAGATGTGCCAATGCGCAGGTATGTCTTAAGTGTGGTAGAGACTGAATCAGATTAACCTGTTTGAAATAAGTATAAGTTACATGCCAGGCTGACCCATCATTTCTTTGGCAGATCCAGGCAGAAGAAGTAATGTTGATTTTATCTTCTTTGGAAAGAATATACCAAGCAATGCATCTGACTTATTCTTTGTGGCTTTTGACAGGCTTTTAGCCACTGGATTATCTCTGCCAGCGCCACACCATCAGAAGCTATTAGCTAGAGTTTAGGCCGTTCTTACCTCTTCATCCACCATCATGACACCATTTTATTAGCTTTGCACTCTGTATACCCATGTGCATTGGATCTTGATGATCAGCTTCTAAACTGCTTTTACTGGAGATTTTTGGCTGAGATGTTAAGACTGTGTTCAGCATGGTTGGCATTTCTGCTTGGATGTAGCGTGATAAATTTTGAACTCTGGATCTGATGAGTTTCTCTGTTGAGAAATGTGCTGCGTGTCAGTGAGCTGGACCTGCCTGTTGAGTTGGAAATCAGGAAGGAAGAGGACAAGACATGAAACTTCTTGTAGCTGTTTGTAGAGCCACTGCTGGGAGGTGAGGAAGGTATAGAGTTCTTGGTGTGCTCAGAGAGCGATCCTGGCAGAAGCTAAGAAGCGTGCAGCTACTTACATAGCAGCTATTGCCAACACTGAAACATGTTGCAGCTTTTTTTCCAGCCCATCCTCAATTGCTTATCGTGGCTGTCTTGCTGGAAGTAAGTATTTTCTCAGATCTTCCCACAGATATGCTTGTTTAAGATGTTTCCTGACCTTGTTCCATCCAAAACAAGCTTGGTTAATTTATGCAGCCTAAAAAACAAGGCTTTCTTTAACCCTACCTGCTGCACTTTTGGGAGCTGAAACATCTGGCAGGAGGGCTGTGCAAGGGAGCTGGGCAGTAATCTTTTCATTGAATCGTAGAAAAGTTTGTTGGAAGGGGCCTTTGGAGGTCTTGAATCAAAACAATTTCCAGCACTATACCTGGTGAACCATGGCTTTATCCAGCCTAGTGTTGAAAACCTCCAAGAATAGATATTGCACCATCTCTCTGGGCAGCCTGTTCCACTGCTGCCCAGAATTTTGTTTAATCATGTTTGTCCAATCTGAACTATCCAAGCTGTAGTTTGTGATGGTTGCCACTTGTTGCATTGTCTGCTGCTACCAAGGAGGGTTTGGGTCTGTCACCACTCCAGCTGCTCTTTAAGCAATTGTAGGCTGCTATTAGATTGCCTCTTGGCCTCCTCTTTGCCACGCTAACAAAGTCCAGCTCCCTTAACCTCTCATTGTGGGTAATGTGCCTTCTGTATGGTGTTTGTATTATTCGTGAAGAAAGCAATGCAGTTCATTCATATTCAGTTTGGAGTGCACCATGACCCCCAGGTCATTTCAGCAAGGCTGCTACACAACCGATCAGTTCCCAGCCTTCAGTGATGTATGGAGTTAGTCTGCCTCAGACACCAAGCTTTGCACCTCTTGTTGAACATGATGAAGTTTCTGTTGTCCCAGTCCTCAGTTTGTCAAGGTCCTTCTGAACTGAATCTCCCAGGGAGAGATTAAGCTAAACAGTAATTTACTGTTGTCCGCAAAGTTGCTGAGGGATCTGTCTTATCGCTCAAGTAGCTGATAAAGATACTGAACAATATCAGCCCGCTATTGATGTTGAGGTACTCTGCTCATTACCAGCTGCGAAGCAGTTGTAAAGCCATTGATTATCACCCTTCAGGACTGGCAATCCAGCCACCAATTTTCAACTGACCTAAGAGTCTGTTCTTCTAGCCCTTACTTCCTCAACTCCCAAGTGAGCATGGGTGGGTCACAGTGTCAAAAACCTTAATAAGTCAAGGTATGTTGCATCCACCTTTCTCTCCTCATACATATAGCAGGTCATTTTGTTACAGAAAGCAGTCAGCTCAATCAAGCATCGTCTGCCTGTGTTGACTGTTTTTGATTGCCTTCTTATCCTTCGTGTGCCTGGAAGCGGACTCCAAGGAACACGTTCACTGCCGTGTCCAGGGACTAAAGCGAGGCTGACCGGCCTGTTGTTCTCTTGGTCCTCCTTCTTGCCTTTCTTAAAATAAGCATAATATCAGCATTTTTCTGGCTGCTGGGGACCTACCCTAGTTGTGTGCATTTTTTCATACATAATGGCCACACAGTCAGATTAGCCAACTCTTTTGGCAACCTTGGATGAATCCCATCCAGCCCCAGGTATTTGAATAAATACATCTAGTTTTGCTGATGAGTCCCTAACCAGTTACTTCCCCGCTAACAGCTGCCCGTCCCTTTCCCAAACTGTAGAGGTACGTGCAGAGGTTTGGAAGCAAGCTTTTCCATTTTGTCTGTCAGTAGGTTGTCTGCCCCATTCATCTCTGGACCTACATTTTCCCTGAACTTCCTTTTGCTGCTGGCATTGCTTGCAGAAGCCCTTCTTGTTTCCCTTTGCATAGCTGGCTAATTCAGCTGTAGCTGGCCTTTGACCTTCCTGATGTTAACCCCTAGTGACCGAGCAATGTGTTTATACTCCTTCTCTGTTGCCTTTTTAACCAGCAGAACTGCTTCTTGGAGAGGATGTGTGTCTGCAGCTTGGGTGTTCATTAAAGCACAGGGAAGCTGGAAGTGCACAGACGGTGTTCCCGTCGCTCTCCCTCCAGGGCAGAGGAGTGCCTGTTAAAGATAGCATCTTAATATTTACATCATTTCAGTCACCTGCTTTTGTACACATGTAGCAGGTCATGAGAAACTATTACTTTCCATATCCCTGATGGCTATTTACAGTATGACTAATTTATCTCACCAGGCCCTCCATTATAAATATGTATTATATTAGGATACTGGTGTAAATGGCCATGTTGTTCAGAAGAATTGCTCTGGTTCAACATAATACTTTTACAGTTATACTACAGTGTTACTGCTTTTGAATTCAGTGCAGTTAAAGTGTCATAAAATTGAAATATAGGAAGTGAACCTGTCTACAGTTTGCATATTTTTTACTTCAGAGACCAAATAATGGCAGCTGGCTACAGTCTGTATTTTAAAGTTAAGAAAAAGCAATGCATACATAAAACTTTTCCCGTGGTTATTCCATGTGGGTACTGATGTGTGCCGCAGGATTGTTTATGTCCAAAGCACTCCAGAGTGGGTGGGTATGATGTAGCTCTGATGGTATCATGTGGGTAAGAATCTCCTTCACCTTGGTTGTCCTGCTCTCAAACTCTTCCCCTGAGCCAATGTTGTTGGCCATTGTTGGAAATGATGTGTTGGGCCAGACGGGCATTTGGTCTTCCCTTGGTATTGCCACTTTTTTGTTATTATGACTTTCATACCTTGATACTTTTAACTTTCTCTTATATATATTTAGTTCAAGTGAATGTGTTTTCTAGTACATTTTATTGGTAACTATAATTTGTAAATAGGATGGATAAAAAAGCCAATGTTGTGAAAGCTTTTTCAAGTCAAACTTTCGGTGCATCTGTTTGTTTGTTTTTTAATGCATTAATGGCAGCGCAAATGTCCACTATTTCATTAACTATATTTCTTATTCAAGCTGAAATGGCTTGTTCCTCGGTTAGTTTCTAGTACCAGCGAGTAACAAAAGAGCAGTTGACTTTGACCTTAATTCAGTTTACTCAGTGAGACATCAGTGTGCAAGGTCTGCTGCACAATTGTATTTCAGAATTATGTTCCTTTTAAGAAGACATCTCGAAGGTCACAAGAGACACTTCTTGAAAGATTTTCAATAACAGCTTGTTTGCAAGATGAAATTCCAAATCAGTAAATGAATAATGAATAGAGCTGGAATTGGATATATAACAATAACTTTTAGAAGTGGGTAGGGTAGATGTGTCCTTGTCCAATTTGAACAGGAAAAAAAAAGTACACAACTTGAAATCAGAAGAGACACCTGAACTGTACAGCTATTTGAGATTTGTTTTTTTATGTGTCTCACCATACTTGGATTTTTTTGTTGTTGTTTGCTGGTAACTTTCGTCTCAGTACTTCAGTTTCTTTCTGCACTTATCTGCTCCTTCATGGAGTTAGGGAGTACTTTGTTATTCATGAGGAACTAAATCAATCATCACTTTCTCATGTCATCTTGCATTGCATCAGCTTCCTTTTTCAGATGAAATGGATGGGTGTAGCTCTCTATGGAGTCTAGCAGTGCTGTTTGCTGGCTTGTTTTTGGGTGGTGGTTGCTCAATAGTAGCTTAAATGTTTAAACATTGCAGTTAATTTATGTTTATCCATGCCAGTGCAAGGCTTAGAGTTTAAGCACCATTGAGGTAAATGGGCATTTTTACTGCAGTAATGTTGTACCATTATCCCTACAGTCATAATTGTAAAGATTTGCATTTTCAGTGGAGCTGGGTAAGGATTAAGAGCATAAGCAGGAGAGAGGTGGGTTGTAGAGATAGAACTGAGAGCATAATTTGTCCTGCCAGCATCCTATAATTGCTAATGATGCCTTAGAAGAAGTAAAAGAACTTGGGACTTCTGTTTGTGAGATTGCCAATTAATTTGTTTACCGGGGGTGGGCGGGGAGCGGGGGGTGTTGAAGGAATATTTTATGGAGTATGAGAGCTGCCACATGGCAAAAAAAAACCTTATTATTTCAAGTTTAATTTTGAGCTGCATTCAGGTTTGAGCAGAATTGAAATTCTCTTGAAACAGAAAAACTGAGACTTTCTCCCGTGCATTGTATGGTCTGCTCCGCTCTGATTTAGTTCCCCGATGGCATAACACTCTGCTACCTAAGTTGATACATTAATATTCATTAGGTATATCAGTATTGCACTGTTGGAGCCAATAAATTTTGGTTTAGTTTAAAATCAGAGATGATATTTTATACATTATGTTAGCATACAATTTTTATTAGCATATCAGACTGTGAAAGAGTGATGCATTGCAGTAAAAAGCCAAGTATTTCAAGTTAATTGCTATTCCATTAAGTAGAAGTGGTGGTTTCAGCTTAAAAGAGTGTAGAGAAATGTTTGGCTAATGAAAAGAGTGCTCAGAGTGATAATAACCATTTGATGTAGTGAAGATGCCGCCTGAAAATATCACCTCAGCGGTCAGAACTGAAGGCCATCAGAAGCAGGGTGGTGAGATGGGACTAGTCCAGCCTGCAGAAGCACTTATGGGATGAGCCTGAGAGGCAGTGGTGCCCGCTGAGGCCCCATTGCAGTACTAAAAATAAAATAAGAAATAAACAGCTGCTAAGATAACCATCCAGCAGCAGGTTTGTCTGACCTGACCTGCTCTTTTTGTCCAGAACAAGTAGCGTGAGAGAGCAGAAACCACATTAAAGCACTCGGTTAGACAGTAGCTGGTAGATGCAGGTGTGATCCAGCAAATTCTTCTGCACCGTGCTGCCGCTGCTGGGGTTGTGCTCTGCTGGTGTGCTGCCATCCTGCACGGATGAGCAGCCCTTCTCGCAGGGGCCATGGTGAGGGCAGGGAATCAAGGCAGGGTGTTTTCTTATCTGCTTTCCTTCTCTCCTGCTCAGCCTCCTGTGCTGCTTTGGGCAGGTGTGCAGCCATCACTTTTTGGGATGTGCCACCAGGTGCAAGCACAGCCACTCAAGTTCCTTCTTGATTTCCTTCCACATCCACACCCTACATCATCTTACTTCCTCTGCCATGGAATCGGAGGGGTTGTAGCTGAAATCAGAGTGGAGGGAGGGAGGGAATTCAATTCCCGCTGCCTGCTACAGAGATCTCCGTTTGGAAATGTTGAAGGAAAGCTCCTGAGACTCATTTCAACCTACAATGCAACAGCAGTTTTCTTCCTCATACCCCTCTTCAACAATGCTCTCAACAGCTACCATTGATTTCTGTGCCCCAGGTGGAGCACTGCAGCACTACAGGGCTATTTTTGTCGGATTAGAAATATTTACTCCGCTGAACTTGGCACTGAAGATTGGATTTGCTTACTTCTGTCTCCCTCTCTACCCTGCTCCTGCTTTGTGTCAGTGTAGAGAGCTGCTTGTTTTTGAAATGTGCTCTGCTGTTTGAGGTAGCAGACGTATTTGTGGCTCATTTTACCATGATGTCTAAAGGCCAGATTTGAACTGGGACTCTGCTGCTACACAAGGCTCAAGGCAAGGTGCTTCCATCCCCAGGAAAGCTCAGAGAGGCTGGGAGAAAGACTGTGCTGTTTTTCTTTCTCATATAGGGATGGACAGTAACACAGGGAGTATTTGGAAGAGTTAGAAATTAATATCTGAAGTGTCAGTACTGTCCTTTAATTGCAAACCCATCCTTTGTCATTCTTAAATATTGGTGTGTTCCTTCCTGATACATCCCTGAGCTGTGTCACTGGTTTGTCTTTTCTCTAGCTGGACCTGTGAAACTCTGAATAAAAAAATCGGTAAACCCACAGAATTTATTTTGGAAGTCAGTGCAAAGAAGGAAGAAAACATACCAATCATTCCATATACTCTTTTATGAAAAATCCACTGAAACCTGAAGTGATCGAAAGAGTTGTAGTGTGTGCATGAGATGGAATACACAGACCACACTTGTAAAAATAAAGACTGAACCTTAGTAAGTATATAATGTAGAGATATCTACGTCTATATATGCTGGAAAATGTATATGAGCATATTCAGAAAAAAAATGGACCTTGTTGAGCTTTTTTAGCTAATTTAGGATATAGCCACTGGAACTCATCCATTTAAAATTTGATTGTGTAGTGCTGGTCTTTGATCAGGGCTGCTGTGTTTTGCTTTTGTTATAGGTAAAGATACAGGTTTCTGTTCTGAAATAAGGTTATCTTCACAATATTTATGGATGAAGGAATTGGATTTAAACAGGGTTTGAATTAAAAAATGTCTGATACTGCTTCTAGCCTGGGATTTTGGTAGTTTTCAGTTTAGCTTTTAAAGAGGTTTTTAATAATCTTTATTTCGTCAGGTTAGATATTTATTTCAGTGATCAGCAGAATCTGTGTTCATCCAGTACTTCTGTAGTTCTGTAGGTCATTTTAACCTTTACTACTTTAGCAGTTCATATAAATTTTGCCATAGGAAAATACTTGTCTAGATCTGAACGTGGGTGCAAAAATCAAGTGCCCTTTCAGTGTCAAGAGTTCTGGACTGTAAGGGATAAATCAGAGAGTGCCTGGCTCTGGCTACTCTTATATAGTGCATGAATAAAATTATTATAATTGATAAACTTAAGTTCTTGATACTTCAGTGTTAGTAGAGTACATTGCAGTCATTGGTACTGAGCTTACTGAGAGGAGCGTGAGAACTGTCTGCTGTTAACACCATGGCCACTGGGATTTCTGAGCTCACAATGCTTGTATATAATTCTAGGCAGCTCTGGCTGAGATAAATCGCTCCCACTCTGCTGAAATCAATGGAGCAAGCGTAAGTTTTGTAAGTCAAAGTTTGGCGCTCTCCAATATCAGAATTTTTACTGAGTTGGAATGTCATGGGGATCTTACTCAGTTGTAGATTGCATTCATTTTTTACCTTCTACATGGTGTGCCTTTAGTACTGGTTACGCTCCTTTATTCCCACTTACATTCATTTTTTGATAAATTTAAAGCTAATACATATTTTGCAGCACCCCCTCTAAGTAAACCATGCAAGTATTCATCAGCTATTGTACAGAAGACAATAAAGATGGTGATTTAGATGCAGAACAAGTGGTGCAGGAATGTAGTGCACCAGTCTAGGATATGCAAGAAGTAGCGTGCCTGCTAGGCTAACGCTTCTGCAGTCAGGGCACAGCTCTGAAATCCCAGTTGGAACTGGTGCAAAAAGACACCTGTACTTTGAAGGACATTGCAACTTAAAGTTGAATCTCTTTTAAGAGAAATCATAGGAGCTGCAAAGGCTTTCTTCAGAGCTGGCATCAAACCACTTTGGCACCTGATCAGTCATCTCTTCCATTGTTATAAAACCATTGGAGCATTTTCAAGTGAGTGTTTTGAGATTAGCATTTGTGTAAGGCTCTCCTGCTATATTAAAAGTGCCTGCAATACATTTCTTGGGGAGGTGTGAGTCGCAGCTAATGATCATGAAGCACCACCTCATGTTGATTTTTCGTTAGTGCTTTTGCGCACGACCACTGGCTCGTTAGATGGAAGCTCGCATTTCACGGCTCCTTTTAGCCAACGGTTATGTCATTGTAAATTGTCTGTGGCAGAACTTGGCGTTCTCCTGAATTTCACTGTCTAATGGCACTGATCATGTGCCTTGTGGACCTCATCAGATATACATGACTGCTCTCAAATCTGGCCTGCTCACTCCGGTGGGGACTGAGTTTTGGACCCTAATGAGTGAGAAGCTGGGAGGAAATGTGGTTCTTCTAGACAATAAATTAGTTTCAGAAAAGAAGCATTTCTCTACTGAAAATGGTCACCATTTGGGGACTCTGGACCAGACTTTGCACAGCAGCGGTGTAAGTAAATTGACTGGCATCAGATAAAATGATGCACTGAAATCAAACTGCCGAGCAATAGGGTATAGGCATGTCTTTGAAAATACTGTGAAGTCAGGTGCTGTTCTCTCGTGCAGCTTAAGCAGGGAAGGATATGCTCAGGGTGAGCTGCAGTTTGCTTTTGAATAATTCAGCCTTCAGTAGAAGTAAGTTATTACAAAACCTTGATCCAGAATAATTTTATTATTTATGTGATGTGTCACTTCAATAAAAATGTAACGTAAATGTACTGAGGTTGTTTTTTCTCATGTTCTCAGAAGGAACTAAATCTCCACCATTTTTCTTAACATTTATAAGCAAAGCTTCCTAATGTAATAATAAATCAGCTGAAGTTATCCCTAGTGTCTTTCTGTGATGCTCCATGGTTCTTAATTTTTTTTTTTTTTTAGCATCATCTTCTGTTCTCCAGCTATCTTTGCATGGCGTTCAGATGAAACTGCTCTCTTAATAGTTAGGGGAGGATGCTGTGACTGGTACTTAGGACTTTGACACGGATAGTCCTCCTGTTACCCTTTGCTTTTCCATCCCTTTTCCTTTTATCTGTTGGATCCTTGCCGCACACTATAATCACAAGCACTTTTAGGTCAGCAACTGCTGTGTTTTATTTTTAAACTGTACTTGTTAACAGTTGGACATAACATCAAACCTGATTTTGGGTTCCAAATGCTGCCATAATGGGAATATTTAATGATAATAAAATGCTTCGCTTCTGTCTCATTTGGAGTTCCACCTAATCTGACTAAGTAATCAGCAGTTAGTAGGCAGATCTAAATGAAATATTATTACTCTATAAAACCATTTAAATTTGAATAGCCTTTTATTTAAGATGCATAAGCATTTTTCCAACATTTGGTCTGTTAGACAAAGTATACGCTGTAAAAGCAGCATTTATTGCTCGCTTGTAAAAATAAAATATGATATTGGTAAGTTAGCTGGAAGCTTGTAGATATTCTAAAAAGATGACAAGGTAAGATAAGCAGTAGAGCTGAGCCGAAATTGCTCTGGAGGTCTTTCTGAATAGCTGTCAGTTTTATGTTCTCCTAACACAATAATGGGCACTCCCAGGAGGTGGGAGTCTCATGGGATAATTATTCTTCTGAGGTTTAGATTCGTTTTGCTATGCCTTTTCCACAGATGGGTAAGATTGCCTTATAATTATTCTCCTCCTCTTTCAGTAGATTTTTCTAATGTAGAAATTAATAGAATTAATTTTGTATACACGCACTGTACTTACATTACCTAGCATATTAATGAATTTCAAGCAATATTGAATGCTATCAGGTGGCAATAGTAAGTGGTCTGGTTAGCTTTTATCTTACAAATTGGATTTAAGTCTCACTGTGCTTGCCATTTGAGATGTGTTTCTTTTTAATATTCAGGTGTATTTTCTGCTGTCATAAGCAGGCGTGTTTACTCTCTCAGCCTGGTTTACCTTTAACTATCCTTGAAAATAACAAGCACAAGAAGTAAAAGTTTAAAATAAATGTATATTTTATAATTGTAGAATATTTTTATAGTTCCTGGTACATGAAGCTGACATAATTGCTCACTGTTTCTCTGTGAGCATCAAATAATGTTGATGAAATGAAGCAAAAACTTGGCAAAAATTTAGCTTCATTTGGGGTGGCTCATGGCTTCATTTGGGGTGGCACACTGTCTCAGTGATTAGTTACAAACCTTTGGTGTTGCCAATAAACCTGCAGACAAACAGCAACCTCAGCCTCTGGATTTCCAAGAAAATCTATATTTTGGGAGGTTTAGCTAGTAGGATGATCTGACAAGCTCTGACAAGCTTTCCTGTATGATATAACAAACATATAGGAAAAGCAGGAAAATCTTTTAAAAAAAAAGCATTCCACAGGGATTGGTGTATTTAAAAGATGAAATATCCATCCTAGCTTGAGTGGCGTTGGAGATGAGAGCATTAGCTCATCTTTTTACCCATCTTTCCTGTCTCCCAAGATGGGAGCAGAACTGCAGAGCGGTGGTTGCTACTACAACTTGCAGTTCTTGCTCAGCACCAACTCTTCCTCTTAGCTTAAAAAAAATTGCATCATATTGCTTTGGAGATTTGCCAAATCTTCCCAAAGGAAAGGCTTGAATTTGTTTTGTTTTCCCCTTTCTGTGCTCCGGAGTAACATTAGTCTAACTATGCTGACAGTTTTGAGTCTCTGAGCGTGTAGATACATGTTTGTTCAGTGAGAGTCAAAAAATACTTGAACATGGACCTCATCTTGTTGGATGAAGACTGGTACATTATCAGAGGAATAAAGCTCTCCTTGGTTTCATTACTGGGAAGCAATTGATGGAAAGCATCTTTTTTGTGTCCATAGCTATTGAAATTCCTACTCATTTGCTGTTTAAAAGGGAGCCTGTGCTGGGTCGTAAAGATCAACTGCTGATTTTTGCCCACAGAAAAAAATCAGGATATTTGATGTCTAAACTTTATCATTCAGAGTAGAAATCTCAATAGCAAGTGTACTTGCTTACTGATATGTATTGAATATTGGTTATTATTTAACTGCTGGAAGCTTATAGCAAATATATTTGCTAAGCTTTTGATGAATATTGCTTCTTTTCACTGTGCCTGTGCCATGAAATATAGTAAATATTATTGTGCCGAAACCATAGCCTCATTCATAATTAATTGACCTTACACAAAGTGTTTTAGTGGAATGAATTAGAGGGTTTGTTCAAAATTGTGGCACCTGTGCGTATCTTTAAAAATAGCTCAAAGGAAGAGGATGTTTTTTTCTTACTGTACTGATTTTCTGATCAAAGATCTGATGGATGAGCTTTTAAGAACTGGCTTGACTGTCTTCTGAGTGTATCTGCTAGATAAGTGGGGTATAGTGAGGTAAGAAACAAATTTTCTTTGTGATTTCTACAAGAGTGAAAAACAATTCCAGAAAAGTTATTGAGGAAAATTGTGCTTTCTACTTCCTTTGTAATTTATTTGTGTAAAAATAACCAGCCAGTCTCTGATTATACAGAAGGAAAGTCTGCTTTTACAGTGGGAATTACTGCTTTCACTGTATTTGTTTTACTTGTCACATATAAAGAAGCTTCATGTGTTCTAAGACACTTAAATACAGTATTCTTGTGTTATATGCATCTTTAAAATCTGCAAAGTAGGAAATCGGGGTATTAGCCAGGCTGCAGTCACATTTTCCTTTATATATCACGGGTGCCTAAATTCTGTCCTCCCACTCAATGCCACTGGAGGCACTTATACATCTGTCCTATGAGCACTGGTTTGGATGTGTTTTAATTTGACAATTAAAATGTTACAGAGACATGAGGTTTGCCTCATATGACATGCCATTAACCACAGTGTTTCTCTAGGGAATATGCAGTCAACATTGCAACTTGCAAAGCTGCAAAGCAAAATTGTCACCCATGCCCAGGCATCGGGATATTTTGCACAGCCCTGTTGGTTAGTTTGATAAAACTTGTGGAACACCTAAGCATCTTTTAAATTTTATAGTGTTTCATACAAGGTATTTTGCAACAATATGATACTGTAAGAACTCATTATCAACTGTAGAAGTGCCAGGCTGTAGTAAAAAGCTCCTGGAAGAATTACAGACTTCCAGAAGGCAATTAAAATTCCTCCTGAGTAAGGAAACAATACATAAACCATATTCTTCTGAGAGGAAATAGTCCATGAGAGTTTTCTAGCAATTTTAAATATTGGTAGTAACTCCTTTATTGCTAAGATTGCAGGGAGGAAAGTGTAGTTAGTTACATAGACCTTTCTAAGACATAACAATCTTGTCAGCATAAACTTATTGTTATGGAACCTAATTTTAAGAAGATAAACATTTCTCTATAATTTAGATCCAAATTAATAACTGTAGGAACAGCAGTACTAGGAGAGCAGTTAAATGGTGGGTGGCGATATAATAGAAGAGACTGTGAAGTGTTTGTCCATTTGTACAATGTATATGAAGATGGGTGCCTTGCTAATATCTGATGTTGATTAATCAAACTATTTTTTAAAAAAAAAGATAAGTTGAAGATCCAGAAACTAACTTTGCATAAAATAATAATTCAGTTGGCCTTGAATGTAATTGACAGTCTTACATGCAGCAAAGACTGTAATTAAAAGTCCACCAAAAGACTGTAATTAAAATAAAAGTACTGTGTTTTTGTAACGGAGAAAGTACACAGGTACGGTATTGCCTCTTATCCTAGGAGCCCTGATTATTTAGTTTTATCAGAGAGCTGTGGGAATGATTAATATGCTTTGCAGGTGGGTGGTGTTTTTCCTGTTTTTCATGCTTTAATGTATAGAAGCAAATATTGCAGCAAATACTACAGGACCTGTAAAGGAAGCCAAAGAAAGGTCTAATCATTTGCTAACCTTTTATTCTTCTGCGGGTCATTATGCTTGCTCTGCGTGGCAGAGTAGTTCTCATCTCGGATGCCCAAGCCTTGAAATTGTGTTTAGGCTGCAGAGTTCAGTAAAGTCCCTAGCATATAAATAGCCCCTGTGCTGAGTACAACTAATTTTGTGATTTTTGTAAGTTACCAACGTAAATTCTCTGAATCACATGGCTTTCCTGAGTGATATGAGTTACTAGGTTTCCACTTGATCCTGAGTCTGCAGTTTTAACCTTTAAAAATACTTACATTTCTCTATCCGGAGAAGGGCAAATGCAGGGCTAGATGGGGAAGACCAAGATGATCCCTGAAAAGCTGTTGAACAGCCTCTACAGGCAACTGCAGGACTAGGATCACCTCACACCCTTGAACAGTCAAAAGCAAACTCCTGTGCCATTGGTTAGAGAGATGATAAAATAACACATCAAAAATAACAGAGTTACCAAAAGCAATGATTTGGATTTTGCTAAAGGTTAATAAGTTTTCAGGGAATGTGCTGGCTCCCTTGACAAGCCAGATAAATGGGCATCATGTCAATGTATGAGTGCATTTCTGGAACGGGGAATGTGCTGACACTACTTCAACATAAATGCTCTAATTGAAATACTTCACAGTGACCCTTTTAATGCCATTTTTCGGCATTATTGCGGTTATTTCAGTCACGTGCTTTTTCATACAATGCCTGAACTGCTTTGCTGTGTCCAGGGATCACTGGATGGAGGGTTGGGTGGGTTTTTTTTTAGGATGCAATAAGTAAATGACTGGAAATGCACTGCCACATTCTGCACAGTGATAAAATTCCTTCAGTGGAGCTATTCTTATATATGCAAATTGATTATGTGGTCTTGATTTTTAGCCAGGAACTAACTGGTCATTAGTTAGAAGATAAAGTGTATCTGTGTAAGATAGGAGGTCTGCTAATATGATGTGATTTAACTTGTGTCATGTGTTTATTCCTACCAAAGAAATGTCAAGTCTCTCAGTCAGGCAGAGCCCTGATTGTGCCATTTTAATGTCTTGATACCTCCGGTTTATAGATTAAAAACATGAAAATGTGAAAATAACCATGTTACATTTTAATTACACTGGCATTAATGCTAAAATAGAGAATGGTAACAAGTATTGGGGTGTAATTTTTAATGATCAGATTAAATTTAATGGCAGCCATTAACTCAAACAGATTTTTGGCAATCAAGCATGAAGGAGGTATTTTGTGATTTTTTTTTTCTTTGTCTACCTTTCTAGTTTTTAGACACAAACCTTTAGTGACTTGCATGAGGAAATTCTTCATTGTTGCTTTGTGAACAAAATGGTTCAAAGCACCTAAATTACAGAGGCTCTTAAATGCCTTCCAAGGTCAAATAGATTCAGTGTGATTCAGCGTCAAAAAGGACCTACCTGCCAAAGATGAGGCAGCGTGAATACCCCTCTGCACTCTTAAATCTTACAGATTTCCCATGAAATATTTAAAGCATTGGGAATATTTGCATCAGCTTACTTAGATCCCTGTCGGGTTCTTGGATTTGGTCTTTGGAAGAGCCTGTTTAATTCTATTTCTTGGGCCCCATGCAGTAGCCCTAAGAAAGACTGGTCTCCTAAAGAGACTTCTAAAACTAGAGTTGTACAAATACCCTTCCCTTTTACACTTCTCGTATTGCTGTTGAGAACCCTGCGTATTCCTTCTCTCCATTTCCAAATTTTGCATGATATTTTCATCGCCTTTAATTCTCTTTAAATCCGTGCAGAATAGAAAGGCAGATTTTTTTAATCAAATGGGGTATTGCTCCAATTGGATGGTCATAGCTGGCTGAACACCCCTCACCAACTGTAGAACATGGCTCCTTAAGCTTTTGTTCTACAAGGTTAGCTGTGGAGTCACATAATTCAAATCTCCTGTGATCTCTTGGAATAGGTCCCTAATAATTCACTTATTTCGCAGTTGTATTTTATTTGATACTTGATAACTCTTCTAAATTATTAAATTTACCTACTTGCATGATCCTTCATCTGCATTTTAGTAAAGCAGACGTGTTCATTAAACAAAATTATCCATGCACTGACCACCTGTCTGTTAGTGGAAAGATACTGTTTCGAAATCTGAAGCAAATGGAGGAGAGAGCACAATTTGGAAAGACCCTGATTCATAGAACGGACTAAATGAGCTACCTTTACAGCAGTGGCTTCTAATAGCAAGTTTATGGTAGGCAAAAGCAAAAGATATCAAATAGCTCTAAATTTATATTTGGCTTACTAAAAGCTTACTGTTTCAGTCTAATTGCTGTGCAAGAGAGAACTCCACCCCTTTTGTGAGCATTTTTTTGACATTTTAAATTACACACTATTGCTGATTTTTTTTTAGAAAGAGAATAGCGCAGTGGGAAGCACCCATCATCTGAATTAATACACCAATTATAAACTATGTTGTAAATAAACAATTTGATCATTTCTGTTTCTGTGCCTTATGCTGAAAGTCAAAGTGTCTCATTAAAACAAAAGCTGGAGTCTCGTTCCATATTTTAGCTCTCCATGTACCGATGACAAGAATGTTCAGCGGTAAAGCTGGCAACTACTGGCTTCTCCATGGGCAATTGTGCGTTCTGAATGAAACATTAAACAGAGCTTTTGACACGCTGAAATATTTCAACAGCTACATCGCTAATTATTAACTGCAAGAGAATTAATTTTGCTCTTCAAAGGAAAAGTGACTTTTCAGGAGTTAGAGAGGTGCTCATTTGACAGTATGATTATTTGCAACTTAAAAAATAAGAATGTTCTTTCTCAAAGTGTAGTCAGACGTGCCTGCAAGGACAGTTACTGGATGTAATAGAAGTAATCATAACACCCAAAGGCGTATGCCAAATGACAATCAAACATAGAAAAAAGTGCCTATTTAAAATAGTTTGCAAAATGACTGCAATGTGAGATAGTCATGTATGCATATATATTAATTGGTGAGAGGGCAAAATAAATGAAAATAGCCCTTCACCATCCACAAGATTAGCCATTAGGGATTCAGATAAGATGAAAATGAGCTTCTGTAATTGATAAGTTTTAAGCACAGAATGGAAATTAAATAATGCAGTGATGTTTTATGTGTTGAAAAAGAACTGACCTTATCAAAGAAGCCCTCTTATTACTCTTTCACTTTAATCTCCATCCGCCAATGTATGCTGAGGAAAGCAGCTTGGCAGAAAAGGACCTGCGGGTCCTGGTGGACACCAAGTTGAAAATGAGCCAGCAATGTGCCTTTCCCTTGAGGAAGGCTGATGGTATCCTGGGCTGCATTAGGAGGAGTATTGCCAACAGGTCGAGGGAGGTGATCCTTCCCCTCTGCTCAGCGCTGGTGAGGCCACACCTGGGGTACTGTGTCGGGTGCTGGGCTCCTCAGTACAAGAGAGACATGGACATGCTGGAGAGAGTCCTACAAAGGGCCACTAAGGGGATGCAGGCAGTGGAGCACCTCTCCTATGAGGAAAGGCTGAGAGAGCTGGAACTGTTCAGCCTGGAGAAGAGAAGGCTCAGGGAGATCTCATCAAAGTGTATAAATATCTGAAGGGTGGGTGCAAAGAGGATGGAGCCAGGCTCTTTTCAGTGGTGCCCAGTGACAGGACCAATGGCAATGGCCACAAAAATGACACATAGGAGGCTCTGTCTGAACATCAGGAAACACTTTTTCACTGTGAGGGTGACTGAGCACTGGCACAGGTTGCCCAGGGAGGTTATGGAGTCTCCATCCTTGAAGATATTCAAAAGCCATCTGGACATGGTCCTGGACAACTGGCTGTAGGTGGCCCTGCTTGAGCAGGGGGAATGGACCAGATGACCTCCAGAGGTGCCTTCCAACCTCAACCATTCTGTGATTCTGTGATGTCCCTCCCCATTATAGTCAATTGTATAATATAATTCTGGCTGTATGAAGAACAATATAAGAAAAATATATGTGCCTAAAGAGTACAAACACTGTTCATCTTTCACATAGCCTTTTACTCAACAATTATATGTTATTATCATATATATAATTACATACATAAAAATAAGAAAAATGTATTTAATGATATACGCTAACTTAATGTCTTGGAAGCAAAGCTATAAATATGAAAGTGTATATGGTAAATCCGTGAAAAATCTTTTTAAAGGAAATATACAAAAGGCATTAAAATACTAATAATTACTAGTCTTGGTCCTGAAAATAACAATACAAGATGAAAAAATTAGTAACTAGACTTGTTCATCCGGTGAATCATTTATCTGCACACTGCCAGTAAGCCAGTGGCTTCCAACTTGGCTCTTCCTCACACACAAGTGTCTTTTCTTGCACATGCAGGTCATAGTTTTAAAATTAGTTGTTACTGGAAAGGAAGTCTGAACTTTGGACAATGGTGGCAGAAAATCCAGGCTGAGGCAGTTCTTCCAAGGTGAACTGCAGAATATGTTTTATAATCCTTTAGTAAGGACAAAGGCAAAAAAAAAAATCTTTTCTCCTCTTTCATAGTGGCTATGAAGAAATTAGGAAAGAATGCTGGTCCCTCTTTGGTTGCTGTCCTGCTACTAGTCTGCATACCTCTTTACTACCATAGGAGTCATTAATACTTTTTAGAATATCTAGAATTGGGCATGGCATATAGCTACTGTATAGATATTTGTTGCTGTTCCCCTTATAATTAGAAATGGCACTTATAAGTCAGAAATATTTGATTCATGTGACATAATTTGTGATCTTTCCTGTAAAATAGAGTTTCCTCTTTCCAGTGCATTATCAGTCTTGGCAGTGAGAAGAATCAAAGTTTTAGCTTAATCTGTATCTTATTAGACCTGCTTTAGCTAGGTCAGTCCCAGTGCTGGTAGCACAAAACTACAAGCGTTGGCATTACATCATCATCTTCACAAAGTACAAGGAAGTAGTAAAAAGCAATTCAGCCATTCCAGTGTCTTTCACAACTACATCCAGAAAGGTGTCACCTTTGGTAGAGAGCCAGGCATGGCGAAGAACAAGGTTTGAAGTCCATGGGTAACTTTACTAACTATATAATTAATATAAGCCCATTTCTCAGAAATTGCTTAAGAATGGCTCTGAGTAATGTATGAACATTTACCACCCATCATTTACAGGAATAGTCTTCTGTCTTCACGTTTCTTTAAAAAAAAAAAAAAATCTTACGTAGTTTTATTTTTTATCTGTCTGCTTAAAGCTTTGCCAACTTTTCAGTACTCCCTTTACTGTAGTCTTTTTACACTTATTCAACTTTACAGTGCTCTATCAGCTTCATGAAAATATTTTATTCCTAAGATGCTTTTCATCCTCTCTACTCTGTGAAGAGTAAAGTAAATTAAGTGAAGAACTAACCTGCGTTTCCTTACTCCCACTTCTCAAATCCACAGTATCATTTCTGGTTTCACAATTTTCTGCAGTGTCTTTTCATGTCAATTAGGCATGCAGTGAGAAACCTTCTGGTAGCTGTAATATTTCCCAAGAGTCAGCATTTGCCATTCCTTTTGCCTTTCTGTTTAGCATACAACTAACTTCTAGTTACTTTTTTAGGTCTAATAAACATTAACCTTCTCAACTGGTATGTTTCAAAGCTTTTAGTTAACAGTATTGCCTGTAATATTATTCGTGGAAGTCTTTCATGCTTTTTTGCCAGTTCTGGTTTTTCTTAGCTCTTAGCTCTTTCTTAGCTTTCTATACTCCTTAGCTTTTCTGGTTTTGCTAAGGTCATTTCTGATACAGTATTGGTAAGACTTGAAATAATAAAAAAGGCCTAAACTGGGCATTCTGTAATTCTTTTACAGTGAGTCTCTCTAGATTCAGACATGTCTATCATAGCTGGTCCTGTGACATTTTGTTGAGTTTTTCAGAACTGATACTCATCTTCTGCCCCGAGTTTCTCCTGTGACAACTGCTTTCAACCTTAGCTAGCTCAGTTTCTGAATTTAGACAAGAAGTCACTGTTGAAAGTGTGAACCCTTCAAGAAAACAGCAGTAGGAGAGATCCTGTCTTATCACCTAAGAATACATCAGTGAATCCTTTTTCCCATGCTGCCAATCAGACTTGTGATAGGCATTATCATCAAAGTTCATATTAGGAATATCATTTAATGAGAGCTCGATGCAGGACGCTTGTCATTTGTGCCCAGTCTGATTGAGTGATTGATTTATTGATTGATTTTTGCTATGTGGCTCAAAACTGAGATCTGTGGTCCTTGCTGAGACCATTACCAGAAGTGAAGGCAGAAGCTGTTGGAGTTGAGGTGTCACGTAGTAACTGAGCCAACCACCCAAACTATTACTGGCAACTTCTGCAAACCTGCTGTGTAAAGTCTAGTGATTGAGAGTGGAGCATGATTTCATGAGTAGAGCTACTTTATAACAAAAGAGGACTAATAAAAGAAGAAGCAGAAGAGCAATCTCAAAAAAGGGCAAATAGTAATAATCCAGCCTGCTCAGGTAGGATTTGTCTCGTTTGACCCCTGATTTATGAAGGGCTGAAGTTTAGTCTAATCTAGTCATCCAGGATGGGAGTCATGATACTGTATCATACAAGGAGGAGAGTCGACATATTTCTCCAGTGACTCAGATGTGGTAATTGCTGTCCTAAGGCTAATTTCCACGCTGACAGCTGTGTAGAATGGCATCTTCAGCTGTACATGGCCCACGTCTAGACAGGGGCCCAGTGGCCTCCTTCCACGAAGGGAGCAAGAGGTCTATATCTGGGCACCATTAAATATCTCCGTGACCTTTAAGCATGACCTCTGTCTCCAGGTTGTGTTTAAACTAATTATTTCCCTACAAACTGATGCCATCAAATGTCATGCATGATAGCCTGACAATAAACAGTATTAATACTATCACCTATGTGGAGTTTTGTTCCCTGTGATTTAGGGATGTGTTATCAGCTGAAGGGATCACAGAGGATGTTGCAGTGCCTCATAAGGGTGAATGTGGAGCTGGTGACCTGTGGTTTTCCTCCGAGTGTGCTGCCCTTTAGAATTATTTTAGCTATTGAGGAATGGTTCTGTCCGTTCTTTCCTGGGCTGACAGATTCATAACCATGGCAAATCTAACGTAATCATCGGGAGTTTTGTTTTATGACTATCTCCTGGGTGATTGTTCTCTACCTAGGCTGCAGTGTTTCCACACCATCAGTCTGTCTCAAGCTAATGAAGCACTTTATGGCCACTTGTAGATCAGCTTTCACTGTTCAGTTTACCGTGCTCTTTCTAATTAATTTGGAAGACTAAAGCAACAACTGATACTCGTTGGTTTTTCTTTGTTTCTCCCACTATTATTTCCTTTTCTGAAGTCACAAGTATAGATAATCAGATATTTGCATTATCTCAATGTTTCTCCTATTGGAAAAATATATTAAGTGAAGAAGCAAATTCAGAAATTCTCTTGCAGTAGTGCAGAAGTATGACAGGAATTTAATATGCAATATTACGGTGTTACGGTAAACTATATGTGGAGCAACAGATGTATAGGAAAAAAAAGAGTACTATATTACCATTATAATGTGAGAGGAGAAAAAATTAGTCAGCTCTTGCATGAATAAATTTCACTGGTCTCATGAATAGCTTCATATAATTTAAAATAATCCTCCTGTATAATGAACTTGCAAGCTAATTACTCTTGGATTGCCACAGCATGGTATAACTCTGTCAGTCTGGGAGTGTTTTAAATTTTGCCAAAGTTGTGAAGTGGATACAGTTGAAACTGGAATTGAATGGGTTTCCCGATGAATATATCTGCAAATTGTTGCAGGGTATTATTCCACGCAGTAACTGTGATCATTGCTAGATTTATCCTTTTTTGAAACAACAGAGTTAAAAGTGGCAGATGGTAGTTAATGATTAACATTCCTAGTAAACAAACTTTTGCAGGGATATAGTTAAAGTGGTTGTGTGTATATAAATAGACAGGGAGCATGCGCTATGCAACTATAATTGAATTTCATTAGCATAACTTAAGTAGACGTTTAGTAAATGCCAAACACCTTCATTAACTTGCACAGTATTAGGAGGTTAATGACATACCCCCTGTAAATGACTCTTCAAAGTGTTTGGCAACATGGCAGTTTAGAGCCAAACTAGTACCAGGTACCCCACCCTTTGTGGCTGGTAACTTATTTAACTCCTACCGCTCAAGCTTGGCCTCTGCTGGGATTTCTGGAGGTTGAAGCAACAGCCTTCCTTGCAGAGAGCTGGAAACCTCCCTGTGGAGCAGGACCGTACACTTGCTGTGCCCTCCAGTCGCACCAGTCTGCCTCCCAGCCCGGGGAGCCTTTTACTCTTAAAACAGGGGGGGTTTTAGCTCAGGCTCTACAAACTTATACTTTTAAACACAGAAGCTCTGCTCCCTCTGCCAAAAATTCACCCAGCAGCATTGTATAACTCTTGCACTAAGAGAAGATACCAGCTCTTCAGTCGATAAGGGCAATAATTGTCTGTTTCCAGTTGCAGATTTTGCAGCCTTTCCTTCTTCTACCTTTTAATTATTATTTTTGCTGATGCAGTTTATGGAAAATATGCCAATTACATATTCTAGTGGGTTCAAGAAGCGTAACTGAATCTTGTCGTTGGAACTGTCGGGTCTGTGCATCAGAGTCCAGCCTGAGCTGTGCATCTTTTTAGCTAAGGCGTGTATTATTCATTGCTGTTCATTCTAAAATCTTAATAGTGCGGTTAGAAGCCTGATTGAAAACCAGTAGTGATTTGTCTGTTTATCATGCCAAGTGAAGTAAATAAAGAATGTAGTTACCAGTCTAGTTAATTATTTTAAAAATACTGGTGAGTCGGGAAACTATATGCAAATTGGTAAGAAATTAATTCCTGTTACATTTGAATAATTTGGAAAAAGCACATTGGTTCCACAAGCAGTTGAAATTTATATTCTTCTTGCACCTAGGAAACTGTACTGTAAATGAAGTAGCATCTCTCTTGGGAAAGAAATGTGAATTTTGCTGACAAGCTGAGGTCTCTCAGCAGAAAAATGCATGCTGACAGTTTGACCCAGTGGCCAGTTGACTGATTTCTTTCTCTCTTTTTACTTCTATTTTAGATGCTGAAGAATACCAGCCTCCAATATGGAAATCATACTGTGAGTACACCAGAAATTTGAATAATCTTAGTACCTTACCAGGGTGTCACTCTTAGGTCTTTGTTTAGAAAAAAGACACAAATGTAGTAGATGCTTATAGAAATTACTGTATGGGACAGCAGCGAAACCTGAACTTTTCTGGTTCTCCATGGAACAAGTGCAGCAGGGTTATGAGTGCCAGACTCTCTGCATTGCCTTACCAGTGTGCAAATCCTGGGTTTCATGGTTTCTCTGCTGAGATTTTCAGGAAGGATTCCAGAGGTAGAGGTTAATGCTTCATGTATTTACTAAAGGTCAGGCTTGAGTATACTTGTCTTTTTATATGGGTCACCAAATCCCTTTAAGATAATAATATTTTCGTCCTTAGCAATAGAAGCTGATTTTTGAAGTGGTGGTTTAGAAGTTGGAGACACCATTATCAGTTCTTTGAACCTTCCTGTCTGCCTTTAGAAAAATCATTTACATAGAGTGCAGTGCGGAAGTGCATATTTTATGCTCTTTTTGTTTTGTTCCAAATGTATTTTCTAATAAAGTAGCACAGATCTAAGACAAAATATTGGCTTTTAAAACCCTTATTAAAGATGGCCTTTAAATTTGATCTTTTTATTTTAAACCCTTACTAGAACTTTAATGAAACTGTAGCTTTAGGTGCGGAGATTTGTTTTTTTTTTTGCTGTGTTCAGATACAGAACTATCCTAAGCAAAAGTCGTCTCTTTTATTGTGGCAACCTCAAATTCAGTACAGTGCCATTACCAAAATGGAACTACAAAAAGACAAGGATCACAACAGTTACATGCATGTACGTGTATAATGTTAAAGACTGGAATAAACTTGTTGACTTCACTCATATGCATGTTAAACTACCTTGCTGACTTCAAAGACATCACCTCTGTGTTACCTGAGAATGACATTCTGCCTCAGAATGGACTGGGATTTTTTCAACCAAAATTTGAGTATGCCATTAAATTACAAAAATTGCTTCTCAGAACACTGTTTTCTAGAGACTTTTGTTGTTGTTGTTGCAGCACTTTGAACGTATAAGAAAAATCTCCTTAAAAGTCAGCAAGAGTGTATTGATTTGAGTTGGACCATTCCAGAGTATTTTGCTGGGTACTTGGAAAGAAGCAGACACTTGAGCAGGTTTTTTTAGAAGAGGAACCTGGCTTACTCAAAATCAATGGAAAAGCTCCCGTTGACTCTGATGAGACCAGGATTTGAAATGACAGATGTTTCCTTTTTTGCAGGAAGTTTTCATTAAAAAGTCAGGGAATAAGCACATGCCTTTACTTACCTTCTCTTAGTTGCCCCAGTAGTGCAGCAGACAGACCACTGCATGCAGTGAAAAAGTTTGGTTACTTTTGCCTGATAGTTTACACATAGTCCAAGGAAACTTTTTAAAAATAAAAAAAAAAAAAACCAACACAAAATGAACTAATAGAATACGAATATATAATTTCCTACTCAGATAGATGTAGGATGCCAATATTGTGGTAATGACAAAGTCATGGCCTCAGCGTCTGAACCCCATGCATGAATGACCTTGGAAAAAGTTACACAGCTCCAAAATGCAGAAAATAGTTTAAGGTTACAGAGATTTACTGCTGAGACTGCTTAGCCACAGACATACGTTTTTCATTGCAATGTTAGCTAATGTATGCTTCTTTACTCTGCTAGAAAAATCCCAATCTGGTAAATTAATTCTAGAGGTTCTGTCCAACGATAGCATTAGTCTATGATGCAATCTACTGTCCTGTCTCATCACAGTTTTAACTTTATGTATTTCACTCTTAGCAGTTTGTGTTTATTGGCTATTTAACAATTATTTTCAGTGCGTTTTAGCTAGTAACCTTTAAAATTTGCTAACATACTGCTAAGATACTTTGCATACAGTTTTGATTTCTTTTTTTAAGTCCTGGATAAATTTAGGTGCACTATGTTGCCTTTTATTGACATCATGATCAAGGCTTCAATCATTCTAGCTTCTCAGCAAAGGCAGATTTTCCTGTTTATGCAGGCAGAGTATTCAAATAAACAGTATTGCACATATCCATGGGCACATGCCAGTCAAAGTGGAACAGCTTTCAGCATCTAAGCCTTACTCTTTGGCATAATGTACAGGGTTGTTTCAGCTGTATTTGGAAAAGATGGACACTTATAATGCAGAAGATCCTCACTTGCTTATGAAGAATTATTAGAAGGTACATAGGTTTCACAGATTAAAAGGTTTTTCAGACTTTTCCTGATAGCCCTAGGACACAGAGTATAAAAGAAATGGCAAGAATAATTTTGTACTACCAGGAAGGGACTTGGGGGAAAAAATCTGGAAAGTTACTAGCAGTCAGCAGTCTCTCGGCGGTGGATTTGATTGCATTTATACCTGAGTAACAGATCAGCAAATAAATATCCAATAACAGATTTCTTTTTGTAGTCTGCTGTATGTTAGGAATATTATATGAAATGGCATTTTGCCTTTTACCATCACTGCGGTAGGAAAGAAAGGAAGATACGAATCACAGACATGTGGGTTGGCAGGGACTTCTGGGGTGAGCTGGTCCGGTTTCCCACTCGAAGCACAACTATTGTCTGCTCTAGAGCAGAACAGCCATGGCTTTATCTAGCCGAGTCCTGAAAACCTTCAGGGATGGAGCCTCTGCCACCTTTGTGGGTAATCTGCTGCAGTGCTGCACTGCCCTCTTAGAGCAGAACCGACGATCTTACCTGCTTCGTGTGACGAGTAGGCAGTTTGTTTGACTGCTGAAACAGCGTAGTCATTTTTGACTTCCAGCTACAGCACGCACGTGCTTGAGTTTTGAAGAGATGTAAAACCACTCTTTTTCTCCTTTTACCACTGTTGAGATTGGCATGTGCTAAGCAGGTCTAATGTCAATGCCATTTCAATGTTTGTTTGCATTATTTAAGATCAGAACGCTGGTGTGAAGCACTGTGGCAAGGCGCAGAGCGTCAGCTGATGCCATGCTTCAGCTCCTCACAAGGTTTCCCTGCCTTCTGCCCTTCATCAAATAATAAGCGCAGTGTCTGAGACTCAGTTTTGCTAGAAATTAAGGCTTTATTTCAGCCAGGCACTTAAGGTTCCTAATTAAGCATGTGAGTAATCCCACAGAAACAGGACAGCTCATATTGTTCAAGCTCAGAACATGGATAAATGCCTGACTGAGATGAGGCTGAGGAGGTAAAACTAAGGAACTCGGTGAAACATTCTCAGAGAGAAGGCAGTACGTTTCTTTGCTGCTTTATAAAAGCAATGAGAGGAATTTTTCCTCTCTGCTGGAGTGTCACTGAACACTAGTCATAGGTGAGTTAAAGGAGAAAGCTTGAGTTCCTGACACACTGCAGAATGAAAAGAGTATGAAGAAATTGGTGACAGTCCTTCTTCCCTGGCAGAAAAGGAATAAGTGTTGATTTTTGCATGTCATCCCTTTGTTTCTTAGATCAGATTTCAGAATTAGACGGTTCTTTCTAAAACATATTGTAGAATTTCCCTTATTCATCCCAGGAGCCAAGACTCCTCCTCTAGCAGGAACAAAAGAGAGATATATATTCTAACTAGTTACTTTACATCTCAAAGAAATGTTCCCCTAGAAATTCAATAATAAATTAAACTTTTGTTAACTTTATAAGTTCCCAGCTGATTATGATACTATGAATGCTGGCAAACTGTCTGAATTATGAAACTGATAAAGATGTTCAAGGGCCAATTAAAAGCTACTGCATTTTTCTATTGCAGTGCTGCATTTTGGTCTACTATTTAGTGTGTATTTTCACTGTGCATTTCATTTGCATCTGATGCTGAACAAAAAGCTACTCCCAGCCTGATGCTGTTCTCTAAGCAGTAATAATACATTTTCTTTTTGCATGCAGTTGACTTTTTATATGGTTAATTTTCTCAGGGCTAAAATAATAATGCATCATTATGTTCAAGTGTCATCTTTTTTATGATCACAGTGGATTTGTCTCTAACCTGCCTGTCGGTTCTAAATGCTGGAATAGACTGGGTCAGATGTCAATCACTGCTTACCACTGTATTAAATAATTGTGTTTTTCTATTATTTCAGTCAACCATATCCTTATACATTGGATTCTGTTTTAAGATTTTCTGAGGTGGAGGGAGGAAAATGAGGCAGAAAGGCAAGGCTTGTTTGTCATTCGAGCAAGTAAGTGAGGGGCATGTGCTTTCTGAACTTCTGGTCATCCCCTGGACTCTGCTGGGGTCTCAGCAATGTCAGCCAGAGTGTGAGTGCCCAGCACTTCGGAAAAAGTATATAATGAAATTGGGCAGAGCTGCAGGATGTTCAGCACTTCTGAAAATGAGGTCACTTAATGAGGTGTCTGCGCTCATTGGAACTTAGCTGTAGGGCACATTTTTCTCAAGTCACCTTAGCCATAATATTGCACTTGTATTCATAGCCCATTAGCAGGCTTTCATATAGCAATCATTTGAAGCAGAAACAGGAGAGAACCTTTCTAGAGAAGAACACATCTTTTGGGATCACACTTGCTTTGCTCCTTAGTACCGTAGTCTGTGAGCTACTGCCTTTTCCTAGTTTTTCACTTAACTGCACTTCCACCCTTGCCTTGCTGTGTGTCTGGGTATCCTTGGCAGCTGTATGCCTCTGTCTCTTCCCTGTTGTTTGCCTCCCATTGAACCGCTTGGCGTCCCTTACGACGATGCCACTGGTGGTTCTCAGTCCTTTCTTTCTGTTCCCAATCTGTCTTCTCTCCCTCCATCTAATGATTCTGCCTCTCTCCCCAGTAGTTCCACTGGATTGTCTTTCTGTCAGTTTAATGTCTTTCAATTTAAAGCTAATATGGCCAAATCTGAATTCTTTATCTTTCCCAGGAAACCATTTCCCATTCATGATGTTTTCTGTGATTACCACCATTCATGATCTCAGTCATGCTTGTTACTTGGGGCCAATTTCTCATCCTGCACATTTAAGGCAGCATATAATTTATTATTATTATTATTATTATTATTATTATTATTTAATTATTTGTATAGTAATAATCTTACTACATTTTCCTCTGATGTATTTCTAAATCGGATGTCTTTCTCAGTTCAGATTATTGTGCAGATTAATTACCCGTGCCTCGCTGAGAATGACAGCAACCTTTTACAGTCTATTCAAAATACAGTTGTTAAGATGATTTGTCTTCCTTGCATTCATCATGAATCCCTGCACTGATTCATCCCACTGCATCCTATCAGCGTCCATTTTTTTGTGTTTGCTTTCAAGTCTTTCATATATCTGCCCTCTCCTGTTAGTCATTACTTCCTTTGTTTTGTGAAATGCTGACTCTTCTCCCCACCCTTGCTTCTTCAGTGCTATCAGCCTCAGAGATCCTTTTGGTCATTTCAGAGAGCTCTTTGCTTTTCTCAGTTCTTAAAAATGCAGCACATCACAAGATAGGCTTCCTGTGTGTTCTTCAGACCAACTTGTTTTGCACCACAGCTATCAAGGTTATCTTAGAAACAGCTCCACTGGCTTAATTTGCTATGTCAGTTAAGATTTAACAGGTTTGATTATTGAAAAATAGGATTTTTATCAAGTATGATTTTTCAATTAAAATGGAAAAGAATCAATTGGGGAAATAGATCTTTAACTTGAAATGGGAAGCAATCACATTCTTGCAATATTTTGAATACTTAAGAGTTCCTTCTCTCTACTGGAAATGTATGGGGGAAGAAAAAAGTTACTATTTTCCTCTTGGATATGTTTAGTATTAAACATCAGTAACTTGCTGAATCAGTGGTTATGCTGATTTCAGACATCCGGAAGTGGACTCTAAAATCATTATATTGGGCTCCAGAATAATCAGAGTTTTAAAAAACAGTCTGTGATTTTTGAAGCAAAATTTTCATGCTTTGCTTGGCAATTTTTTTGGATACACAAGCCATTTGATCACAAAAAAGTAAAAGGAAGGCTTTGAATCTTAGTCACACAGTTGCAAGAGGTAAGAAAGACCACAAGTTATCATGAATCTTGTGCAAAAGTAGTGGGAGATCTGGCAGTGCTGAATGATGCAGGTTAAATCCAAAGCCTTAGTACAAATTCAGAGTTGGATCACATCCATATGCATTAAAACTGATAGGGAATATAAGAAATCATGAACTTTCTTTCTGTGCCCCTCTGAGGAACCAGGAATGAAGGTTGGGTTGGGAAAAGGAGAGGTTATGTTTTTTTCCACTTTGACATTAGCAGAGAACAGAAGCCCCCAAAGCTTTCACATCCCCTGTGTGACAAACTTGGGTGCAAGCCGAGGACTTACCCACTTCTCAGATTTCATGGCTCCTAACCCCATTTAAAAGAGAAGGTGCAGAAGGTGGGAGAAGGTGCTGAAGAGTAGCACCTACCATTTCAATTCACTTTCTGCAACAGGGCTTCTGTGTTTGTCTAACCTACAGGCATTTATATTCCTCCCATAATCTACCACCTTTCGGGGCATAATTCTGAGCTTCACAAGCATTATGAAGAGCCCTGTCCTAGAAACTCAGCCTTTTAAAAAAAATTCATAGACACGACACGATCTTTCCAAATACAAGAAGGTCAGCATACAGAAGGCCTTTCTCAAGGGAGGCAATCCAAACCTCTGGGATTTTTACTGGAGTTATGGAGAGACAGTCTGTCTGCACTGGAATTGATTACTGTCATTGCATGTCAGCTTCTTCTCACGACTCTGGAGTGGAAAGGAAGGAGAGGATCTCATTAAATACATGCGGTGAAGAGGCCGGGGGCCAGGGTTCAGCGACTACCCGTAGCCTCAGGTCTCTCTCCTCCAGCCCTCAGAAGATTCGCAAAATTGATCCAGGGCCATTTGAATCGGGCGTAATTGCTCTGAAAGGAATGTTTGCTTGCTCGTCAGTAATTGCCAGCAAATCTTGAAATAAATTATGAGATTGTGGTGAACCCTTTCGAACGTGCTGAACTTTTTCTTGGCCTATCCGAAAAAACACTGGTAAGCAATCTGTGCTTGAGTTGTTAGAGCATGGTATATGCAAAAGTGAGATTTTATCCTGAGATACACCTAATAAATCTTTCTAGCTAGTCTTCCCTGGTATAGAAATGTAATAACAAGTACAAAATGAGATAATACTTCTAAAAGTTAAACCAATGATCACTTTAGTTAGTTTGCGGGTCAACAGCTGATTTTCATATAAATGACTTAGATACACTGAAATACCTCCATTTGCTGTCTTTTTTTTTTACATTTGCATTTTTCTCTGCAGCCTCTGGCTAAAAAGACTCATCTGAATAAAAGTTTGTGCATGTTGCCGTCTTCTAACGATCTGTACATTTTTGTGTTTGACAGTGTATCAATTGCAACAAGAGGCACCACGTCCCAAGAGAATCATCTGTCCTCGGGAGGTCAGTTCTGCTTTTACTCTACCTTGTTAAATCTGACGAATTGTCAGCAGCATATGATTACCAAAAAATCTTTGTACAGTCTGTGGGTAGCATTCACTTTAATTTTTCTAAGCCATTATTTTACATAATAATTGTTCTTAAGGTTGATTATTAAAGCAGATTAATATTTGCTAATTAGGCATGGAGGCCTCATTCTACTACTAGAAGCCCCTTTATTAGACAAATGCTCATTAATCATTGCTTAGTGTGCTTTTCTGTATACTACCTAAAATTTTGTGTTTCCTTGTCAAAATGAAAGTGTATTTTCTTCCTGCATTTGTGTATTAATGTCTGTGTGATATGTGTCAACATGATACATGTAGCTCCAGTTTGTTGAATGCATTCTGCCAAGGATTATGTTCAAGTTAAAATACTGAAGTGATAGCCAGAGAGCTTGGTTCTGTCACAGAAACTTTAAAGATAATAGGATATTTAGAAATCTGTAGGGCTGCAGGTTTGGCCGAGTCATCTTGTCTCCCTGTTCTCTTTTTCTGTATTTCTCCATTTCTACGTAGTTAAATATGTCAGTTCCTCAACCTGCATGGCATAATAGTAATGGAAAACATATGTAGATATCTCTGCTCAATCAATAAAACCGTGATAGCTTTATCTTCTATAATGTCAGGGACAAATTTTGTGCAAATAGACATGTAATACTAGTAATAGAAATACTAAATGCATGAAGTGATTGCCCGAGGTATAAAAGATGATGTGAAAGAAGATAGAAACTGCGGCTCATCAGCATGATATATAGCTCTACTCTCAAACATCATCTGAGCTCTGACCTGCTTCCCACGCTGTGTACCCATTGAAGTAGAGCCCTAGCACAGCGTCGGTCAAATATTAACAGATACAGTCTCAAAACAGTTTTTGGGGCAGGAGGTTTTGTACCAAGGCACCAAGACCCAGGGTCGTGAAGATGATCCATTGCAAAGCCAGGAATTGCATCCAGTTTTCCTGAGTCCACCCAGCATCTTAGCTAAAAGCCATTGCATTTTTCTCTCAAGTGCCATCTACCAGTTGTTTCAGGGCAGGGAGAGCAGGGTCTTGGCCTCAGACTGGAATTCTTCAAGCCCTGTCAGTTCGGGATGGTCCCAAGACATGTACACGGGATGCTAAGAAGGGCAAGCAAAACACCAGAGTGGGCAAACCCTCGTGTCATCCTTTCTCCCCATCAAAGACAAGGCTCAGGGAGAAGGAGCGTGCTGTAGCCCTGTGGGACTTCAGTGCACGTGTGCTGAAGGGTTTTAACAAGACCTTCCTCTCCGAAATTCTCATGCAAAACAAATGACAGGTAGGTCTCTGTGGCTGGTATTCTCTAAAGGAGAGGACATTGAGGTTTTTACTAAATGAATATCACGTAACAGGTATTAAACTAGTAGTGGTATAGTTGAAAATAGTTAAGGTATACAATTTATTTACTTCCAGTGCGGCCTTAGAGGAGTTTCTCACTCTGTGTGAGGTAGTAGTTTATCTAATATTTTATTTATCTATTTCATACTGGAAGTACTTTGAGGAAGAACTTGTCTTGAGAAAATCTGATTCATAAGCATTGAATGCTTAGGAACCCTTGTCTACAGTTTGAACTCATCTTTGTGGGGATACAAGTGACTTAGTCTGCATAAATTTAATCCAAAATTTATTATGCTAACTCAAATTAAAGCGTTTTTTAGCTTGCCTCCATGAATGAAAATTTGAATCAAGGTAAAATGTGCTTTTAAAGTGGACTAGCAATTGTATTCTTGTTCTAGAAACAAGATTGTCTACACATGTAAGTGGAGTAAATGTGCAGCTGTTTACCAGTGTGCTGTATTGAACTTATTTCCGTAGACTCAAGAACATGTTCTGTACAGCTGAAGTTATCCTTTGCTCCCTTTGCCTGATGTTTAAAGACCATGCATATTTAGTGCCTATTCAAGTCACTTCCAAAGATTTGCAGAAAGAAGCTAAGATCGTGTCATATTAACCAAATTAATACATAACTGGCAAAGCAGTACATAACAAAATAGATAAAAAATGTCTGATTCACATAATCTGGCTCTGGTTCTGACTGATGAACCATTTTTAGTGGCTGAAGAGAGTCCTATTTTGACTTGGTTTGGTTTTTTTAATATTTAGTTAAACAGCTGAAAATAGGAGACTTTATTCAGGGGTAGGTATATAAAGCAGTATACATTCCCACAAATGTAATCTTTGGTTGACTTCTTGTTACTTGGATTTTGAATCTTTGTGTAGCTCAACTGTATGTGTTCACACCCTGATTGCTTCAAACACAGATTCTCTGACCCAAGAGCCAAAAACCACTACAACACTGATGATGTGCTTTATTTTTACATACAGTTGGGGAGGTGGGGGCGGGTGGGGTGTCCTGATACCTAGATTGCTCCTTGTGGTTCATATTATCAGTTTTATATGAAGTAGAACTACATAATGGTTTTATAGAGCATCACAGATTATTTTAGAGAGAAAATTCAGCACTATGATGCTATGGCACCTATTAGCTTTTCCTTAGCACATAGACTGTAAGGTGGGTGTTTTGGGGTTGTTTTTCTTGATTCTGGTTTGACTTCAGTGTAATCTGATGATTGTATAGGCTTGCCTCGCTAAAGATGATGTCTTATTAATCCTAAATTTCCGTCAGTTACATAGAAAGCTCTCAGAATCTGATTTTGTGTTATGTATGTGAAAATACATTAATAGGCAAGATGATAGTTATTTAGTATGCAACATGATGCTCATCCAACATCTGGAGAGCAGGTGTCAGCAGGATGTGTGACTGACAGGGGAAAGATTTATCTCTCTGTGTGCATATCATAGGAACGGGACTTTGTTGAGGATGTTCTCTTGTATAATTTAGGATTTAAACTGCTTCAGACAAATGTAAAAATTGCAAATAATTTCAAATCCTTCATGCTTATGGGAAGATGTCTTTCATTCATAATTGCCAAATTCTGCACTGTTCGCAAGGAAATTGAAGCATCTGCTGCAAACAAAATCTGTAACACCAACAGATAAACTTGTGAAGGTTTGCAGTGCTTTTTTTTTGCTCTCACCACTTTGCATTTTCATCATTCCTCCATCTTTTCGATTGCCATCTTCCACATTCTCCGCATTCATTTACTCTTCCATTACCTCTCTGTTACTCCATAGTCACAGGGGTTTTAGCCTCAGATCTTTGCAGTTCTGCCATCTGATTTGTGTAAATTTCTTGATTAACTATACTGTGGAGACAGAAATCACCTCTCCTGGTACACAAACCACCAGACTAAAAGCTGGGACTGTAAATAAAACATGAACATTTATATCTTTTTGTCTTTGAGCTTTGCTATCGTGATTTTCCTTTTCTTTTTTTTTGCCTGCATAAATATCTTGTCAGCGAAAGCAGGTCATTCCTGCAATGGGAATCATATTGAATGAACCGTTAGGGCTTCAGGTATCTAACGGCTTTTAATTAATCACCACTGGCAGCAGGACTAGTGTGAATATCCTACCTTCCCAATAACATTGGATTTCTGCCAATATCCTCATTTGTAACCATATTCCTTCCAGCAATGTTTTAATGATTTATTTTTTAAATAGAAAGAGTTTCATTTAAAAGCGCCATTCAGGTGGAGGAGTAGCTTTTAAATATTGTGCAAGTGTGATGATAGGCACCAAAGAATCAGATTCGTGTTGTGAGGACGTCATATTATAAAGCATCTTTTAGGGTTTATTCTACAGAAATGCTGATAAAAAAATTACATTCTCAGAACATAATTTAAGTATTCAACTTCCTGGTTTTATTCAAAAGTAACATTTTAAAGAATTCTTAATTTTAAGAAATGTTTCAGTAGTAGACTATTCAAAGTTAAATATCTTTTAAAGAAATAGAGGCTTTAAAAAAGTAAAAGAATTAAGGAAGGATGGTGACATTATTTGGGAATATTTTTGGTTAGGCAATAGGCTTGTTATAAATCTCCTTTGAAGAGGGAGTGAGTCTTACCCATGAGTTTTTAGATTACTTGTGTAGTGATACTCATACCTGTGAATGCTATTCCTGTTCTGTTCCAGAAAAGCCTGAATTGCTGACAGCAATTTTTGAGGCTGCTGAGTTTGTCTGTATTAGACCTTGCATATTCCTAACAGTGCCTTGGCCAAGCCAGTGTCAGCAACAGTAAGAAACTCGTCTAAATTTCCCGGGTGTAGACAAAGCCTTAGAGCCCTAACTTATATTATTATGTAGAAAAATGTCAGTTAATTGCCTTCCTCGTCATTCTGAATTCCAAATAAGTTGTGTCAGAAGCAGTAGAAATTATTGTCTCTGCCTTTAAAGCATCAAAATTATGGTTTCTTGATTAAAAGCAAATATGATTACAAAAGGGAGACTTTTCTCTGAGAAAAAAAAATCCCTTTTTCTTTTTGCTTAAGTGATTGTTAGAGACTAAAATAATGATGGCATATTCAGACTGTACCACTGAGAGTCTTTCACTCTAACCATCGGTGGGTCAGGAACTGTTTTGACCCTCTGGGTATCGATTACCCAGATTTATCAAAACAAGTATGTAGATAGTGCCATTTCATAGAGCATAACTGTTGAAATGGTCACTAGCAGGTTTATATGATATTGCCATCTTGTACATTACTAGCAGAGAATATACAGGATCATTGCACATGTCCAAAACTGAACCACTGCAAATTATTCTTTACTCAGTTATCCTCAAAGTTTCTTCTGAAGCATAGGATTTAAACTAAGAACAATACAATTAGTAGAGTATCATTTAAACAATAGCAATATTGAAAAGTGCTTTAAAAATGCTAGTTACTTTTGTCCATCCTTCTTTCAGGTACGAAAATGTTTTATATTTGTACATAAGAAAAAGCTTGTGATTAGGTAAACTTGAGCAAGGTTGTTAAAGTTAAGCCTTAGCAAGATGTTTGCAGAGTATATCTGACTGGATAATAAGTATTTAATCATTGCAGTAAGTCTTCCATGAATCCCCTTGTTCTGCTCACTTAGTGACCATTACAAGCTGAATATTTCCTCTTTCCCTCTGCCCTCATCTTTCTAAGAACGATGTCTGTGCTGTGGTAAAGTACTAGAGAGCTGTAATAGGCATTGAAATTGGCCATAAAACTGGTGGTAAATAATGGGAGTAAATGGGAATTTTCATGGCATTTGTTCAAATCACTCTACTGCAAAAAATCAGACACTACCATGAGAAGGTGTCTCTTACTGTCAGTCCTGAGAGGTTATCTAAGATAATGCAGAATATTATATTATCTTTCCCTTAGAAAGAAGCCTCAGAACACACACAGTGACACACCAAGAGACCCCATTAGCCAGCAATTAAGTGAAAATGAGCAAATTGTTCTGAAACCTATTTTCATTAATGAAAATGTTTGTACATGTAAGACTTAATGGAGCCCGTATCTTCAAATTCTTATAATATTGCTGCTGCTGTAATTGTGGTTTTATAATCCTGTCTTTATGATAGAAACAAAAAGAAACAAGGAAGACACAGCAGTAGTCTGTGGGTTGTAAATGAAGCTGAAGAGCAATTTTGACTAGACATTGACAAAAGGAGGAAAGTTCTTCAGCTGAAATCTGTAGTAAAGGTAGAAAGCATGGCTGCTCTGGATGGGGCTGAAAACAGTTGAAGGCCAGGAAGGGTCTCTGGTTCAGTTGGTGCAGAGGACCCGTGGAATGTCAAAATGTGTTGTATCCAGCACCCCTCTAAACTGGCCACATGCAGGTTTTCCTGTTAGGTTTAAAATGTGGCTTTACACCCAATGTCATTTTTCTGTGGTATCTCCATAGCGAATTTTGTCCCACATGTGTGTGGCAACGCCTGTGATTTGCAGCAGTGGATGAAAGAAACAAGGGAGGCTGGAATATTGCTTGCCCAAAATTCCCTTGTATTCATCACACCAGAGAAAGTTGCCAGTGTTTTTTTCCAAGGCACTTTAAGGGCTGACAGGAAATCTGATCTCTCCTAGAGTCCATGAAGTCTCACCCCGCTGCAGTAGTAGGCTGGTGGGGCACTCAGATGAAGCCACATCATCTTCATTTTAACAGTCCATTGACTACTGAACGGAGGAGAAAGCTTTCTAATTACTCTGCAGACATGATAGTAAATACTTCATTTACGTAGTTACAGCTAAACAAAACTAGGAGAGGTTTGTCTGTTCCACTTGAGTTTCATCAAGTTTGATTTACTAATGTTCTAGGTTATGATTTGCAAATTAGGCTGGTGTTCATCTTCATCAGAGGAATACGGTATGAACCAGTTGGTGCGTTTATTGATCACTGCGAAATGGAATAGTTAAATCCATCTTTTTGGAAGACAAGATGGCAACTTCCGACTAATGAGCACAAACTCTATGTAGCTGTCTTTCTGGACTGATGAACTTGCTAATTATCCCTCTGGTCTTGGTTGAAAGCTTCTTTGGGAAGTTTCACCCTCCTCCCTGTTTTCCCTTGGAAGTGTGTGATGTGTGTGTGTATGTTTATGATTTTGCTATTTTCCTGATTTTTTATTTCCTTTTATCCTTATTACCTATCAGTCTTTTCATCTAGTTCTTTTTATTTTGACATGATGTCAAATGTAAGTAGTTTTCAAACCAAAATAAATGAAAGCCTTTTTCATATTGCAACTTTGATAAAGTTGATCAATAAGTCTATGTGTCGGTGAAAATGCCATGTGCTTGTATAGATTTGCATATCTGTTCCAGTTTAGGCCAGTATTCCTTGTGTCTGGTTAAAATAATATGTAGAAGGGGGTCTCACTGATTCCGCTCTCTGACTGATAGATTGTGAGGTGTCTGGTGTCTTTTTTCAAGATTTAAGATGAGAACATGGAGTATCGAGCAGTTGATGAATTTGTATTTCTTAGTATGAATAAACATAGAAACTTTACACATCTGTCTGTCTTGCTTCCTGTCTTCCTGTGCATGTTTGAGTACAGCTGCACACAGAATGAACACATCAGCCAGTTACACAGGTCTTTTTGGAACACCGAAGAGAAGTGGGCATGAACATGGTGGAGTTTGTATTGTTTTCAAACAAGGACTCCTGAATTTCAGCATTCAAAATGAAAATTCGGAAGGTTTGCAATGTAGATTTCTACTTATCCTTTGTTTCCAAAATATTTGCATATCTGTTTGAAATACCATAATGACTAACTAATATGTACTAACACGTCAACTACCCTGTACAAATAAGTAAGAGAGTGTGTGTGTGATGCCTTTATGAATAGTATATCTTATAAATAGGTCTCAAAATATTCAGCTTTGTTGAAATGAAAGCATCTGTAAGTCACTAGATTGTTCATCATTTGGGAGATATTCTCCTACTTAGTATTTTGCAGAGGAGCTAATAGGATCTCCACCTTTTCCAGACTCGGGAAGAGCAGCTAGCACTGTCTAAGCTCCCTTATTCCTATTCAGACTTTGCAGATAGCCTGACTTAAGAGAAATGTCTGCTGTTCCCAAGTACAGAGCAGAAGTATTCAAAAAATCAATGACAGGAGATTAACTGAATGAATATTGTTATTTCTCCTTAGATTTTTGCTTTTATCCTTCCCCTGTCACCATGCACAGATGTTCTCCCAGTGTAATGAAGCGGCAGCGCGTCTCACACCCCATGATGCTATGCAGGGGCTTGTCTAAGGCCCCCTCCTCTTCACTTTCCACCTACCCCATCCACTCTCAGTTCTGATGAGTTATTTCCCGATTTTATTTCCACACCTCCAGCCCGTACTTGGAGTTTATAACCAGTTTCCAGCAGATTGGTTATAAACGTTCACTTGGCACTTCACAAGCGCATTCACTAGGCACCTTGCTGAAGGGCTACGTGTTTACATCAAATAGTAGCAGTGAGCTGATTAAGAAACATGGCTCTTGGGGACACATTAGGGTAGGTGACGTAACACCAATAGGTTTCTGCAGATGTTCTGTGGACTGTTGTGGCATGTGTTGTAGGAATGTCTTAGTGCTTCTCACTGGTTACAGAATTGCAAGCAGCATTTGGAGCCTTGATATGGCTTACTGCATTTATCTGCTGCTACTGGGGATATTTTTCCTCCCATTTAAATGGCTCAACACATCATTCTTGAAAAAAGGGAGCATAGTTTAAATAGTATATTCAAATTCTTCATCTTGCATTCAAGGTAACATTGATACTACTTCTTACATTTAACGATGCCCTTACTGTGTGAATGGAAGCTGCATAACAAAATAGATGACTCCTGCTTTTGCTGTTGAAGTTCTTTGAACTTGACCCTGTCTCCCCTGACTATTTAGCAGCAGTCTTCTTGATTAAGATTTATTTCAATTTATTTTAGCTCATGTTCAGGAGCACATTATTTTCTTTACTGGGTCAGAAAACATTTGGGTTTTCTTTTCTTGTTCAGTCTTGCTCTTTTCTGTTAGAGCTGAATATATACAGAAATATATTCTGGTTTAGTAGCAATAGCAGATGTTCTGTGTTGGGGGAGATTTTTGTTACCTTCTGGAGTTTATAGTGTTTTGTCTGGTATATTGATTATTGGCTGCTGGACAGTTTGCTCAAGGTCATAGATAGGAAACAAATCCAAGTTAAAAATACCCTCATAAAGGATGCCTTAGAGCAGCTCTTTTGAAAGTTTGGTATAAGCAAGTAAGCAAGCAAACCAACCCAATTATTTTTAAATTCTTCGTCTTTAAAAATGATAGAAATAACCTTGATAGAGTGGAAATCGGCCTGCAGTAAGTGCCACAGTAACAGTCGGAGCTGCTGAGCTTCCTGCGTTTCTTTGCGATGTGTTATCCTTCTGCAAAAAGGTCCTTATGTATCTTACCTTTTCCGTAGGTTACAGCATGCCATCAGAGCAGTTGTCCAGCTTTGAGCAGCAGTTAATAAAAGCATTCTTTGTGTTCTTCACTTCTGTCTTTCATTTTATATTCTTCCTAGTAGTGAAGAGCTCCACTCCTATCTTCTCCCCAGCGTTGTAAATTTTACTGCAGAATGTTTTGTTAGAAGATATCAAACACAATTTGGTGCTTTGCTATGCTGATAAATTTAAACTGATTTTTGTTAGTTAGGTAAGCGGTGGCCCGTTTATCACTTGAAGGTTTGGATTTCTCCTCTGGAACAGTTAACTCAGTCCACTGCCATCTCCTTGCTGCCTTCTCTCCTGAGAGCCTCCCAGAGGTGGGCAGAGGCATGGTATTATTGTGGTTTTACATGTGATTTATGTAACCTATTCAGTCTCCTCCCTGCTAATCCCTATCTCCTGAGAGCAGTCCAGCCAGAGATGAGGAATAGGCTGGACCATGGTATCTCAGGGATGGAAGAAACTCAAGAGGTCGTCATCCCTGAGTCAAGATGAGATCTTTGCGTACCCTCTTCTTAAAACCTTTCAAGATTGAAGATTTCATGACCGCCTCTGCTTATTTATTTATTGTTTAATTATTTTTAACACTTTCCTTAGATCTAAGCTCTATCTTCTTTTTTGCAGTTTAAGCCTATTACTTCTTGTCATGTCTAGTAAGCACACAGAGAACAAATTCTTCCATTTCCTCTTGAAAGCGGCCTTTTTTGTACATGTCTGTGGCCATTGCAAGGAGACGATTACTTTAAGGTGTCTTGTTGGCTGCACTCTGGTTTTGTATCCCAGTATGTCATTCTGGCTTTGGCAGTTTTTGCAACAGGCAGCATCAGCGATTCATGTTCATTTTATGATCTGTAACTATGCCAGAATCCTTTTCCGCGGAGACCTGTCTAGTCATTGCCCGTCTGGTATTTCAAATGGTTCTGACATCTTGCTCCCAGCTACTCTCTTGTCCTGGAGGCACTGTAGTCCCTCACAATCATGTGGTTGAATGTGTATCCATCGAGTGGCTGTAACGCTGGCATCCCTGTGGCTCTATGACTGAACGACAAAAGGAGATGCAGCCTTCCAAAACTATTCACGTCAGCTTTCTGGAGAGCCTCGGAAACATGGGCAGCGCAGGTTCTGGGGGCTTGTGCATTGCCAGTTTCTTTCTGAGGAATGTCTTTGCTCCTTCCTCATCACACAGCCAAAGTACCTGAACATACTCTTGAAGTTACGTGGGCTGGATAGGCTTGTCATATGGAGCCTGTCCCATCAGTCATGCTGAATGCCATTGACTGAAAATCTTAGGGGAGAAGACCATCTTTTCATTATGTATGTACATAGTGAGTGTCTATAATTGGCCTGCCCTTGGCCCCGGGATTACAGATGTTACATTGCTGCTACTCCTTCTAACAAAATTAGCATCAGGCTTTATGATATGATACTTTTCACAGAATGAAGAGTTGCTTCTCTTTGAAAACATTGGTGCCAGAGAGCCTGATAAGGTAATAGTAAGAAAGTGGTAAAAAGGTAGTAAAAAGTAGATAACTATTTCCCTTCAAAAAGAATGTTCTCCCAATTTAAATTGCTTAAGAGTCATTGATGTGAAATAATTTGTCCTTTTTGGAAGGAAACTTAGACATGCTAATTGGTCTAAGTAGAAATTTCTTGAAGAAAAATTTGGAGACAAAAAAATTATATTATAGAAGTAATGAAATACAACATAGTTCTTTACTTCATTCCATTTAATGGGGGCTTACAGTCTTCCTTAATCCTTTTTGGTTGTTGATTGTAAGGCTAAAGTTTGCAGTTGGCTTATGACAATTCTGCCAAAAGCTGCACAATTCAGACAATAAACTCCTTTTCTGTACAGTCGGTTTTTACTGGGCTTGTCTTGAAAGCTTCTCTTCCAACTCTTCTATTTCTCTTTATGTCAAACTGAGCTGAAAAATGTATTTATAGCTAGTCAACTAGAATTACTGAAAAATAATTACGATTGTTCCAAACAGAAAATGTATCAGATTAAACTTCCTTTGGGAAAACGCCTCACTGCCTGCTCTGAGTGAACACACTGACGTTATTAACGCTTGGATCTTGTTTCTCTGCTCTTTCTGTGTACTGGAGAGAAGAACAGAGAGCCAGGTGCAGCTACCCATCTTATTGTTTCCCTTCCCCTTATATATTCTCTTCATGGATGTATTAAGGCAGTGGTTGAAATAGGTAGGTATACAACATTATGCTGTGCGGGCCCTTCTGAATTACAGACAGATTGCTGTCATAGAGGGATTTCTAAATTTTCATTCCAACATTTCTAGGTTTCAGCTTTGGCCACAGGATAAGGAAATATGTCTTGTGCTGAAGAGAAATTAAATTTTTCTAAAATTAGGGTTATCTTATTTCTGTGGTAGAACTTATGCAGAAAGAATTCTTCAGGGTATCTTCAAATCTTTAGTGCTGTGTGGCTTGGATGTCAATGCTTGCAATGAAAATCTATCACATTAGGGGATGCTCACCTCCTGCCTGCATGATTCCCAGTAGTTTTGTGATGAGTTATCTTGCAGAGTGGTGTAGGATTTTAATACAATAATCTGTACATTAGCAGGAGTATGTCATGCCAGGGCTAAACCATCGTGGCCAAAAGGGGAGCCACAAATCCCAGGGCATTAAAATTCAGTAAACTTCAAAATTATGTAAGCGTAATATATTGAATTAGCTTAGATAGCTCGTGTATTTTTTTGAAGAAGGCTTATTTCCTTCTCAGTGTTGACTTCAAACCCCAGTACAACTAACTCCACACCTTGAAGAATATGCTGTAACATAGTAAAAAAACTTGTAAAACTAGACTAAGTATACAAGTCAGGGGTTTTTTTTTGGGGGGTGGGGAGAGGCGATCAGGTTTGGCAGGCTGGGAGTCAAGGCTGGAGTATGCAGAGTCTCTCAAACATGAGCTTCCAAAGGCCTTTGGAGAGTGTCAGGAGAGCTGTGTTGGGCTTCATTTCTCTTTGAGCATGCTTCAAGATTAGATGTCATTGAATGTTGCTGGCTTTGTAAGAGTACTGGATTAGTAGTGATTTAAACTGTTTCACCATACATCTTATTCCCTGATCAACTCGATTTTAGTTTTAAACAATTTTGGCATTCACTGCTAGTTCATAATTTATACAACTATGAATTTCACTAGTAATTTTCAGCATTTTCCCCATGGTTTCTGGAACAATGGCCAGAAATGCCTGGTCTGCAACAACATTTTTGGTTTGAGATCGGCAATAATACCTTTTTCTAAGCCAGAAAATTACCATCTCATATTTGAATTGAAACCTGCCACTTACTTTTAGTGGAGACAGAGAAACAATTTAATTTATTCTCTGTATGGGAGTAGTAAAAGCAAGCTGTGGAGCTCTTTAAGGCAAAATATATTTTCAGTAGTAAAGACCTGTTATTTGCCTTATGTAATTTTCCTGTTTTGTACTTCATTTTTGTCTATTAGCATAAGAGTCCTAAATGATTCAAACCCTCTGATCTCTCCCCTTGCTCAGTGTCTAAGGAGATGAGCCAGAGTGATGGATAAAACAAACTGGTCACCTGGGAAAGGTGGCCCATGTTTCAAAAAGGAAATTGTGAGGGCTATATATGTGAGTGATGAAAGTGTTCTTCATAGCCATCGTCTCTGAAAAAACTTAAGTGTATGTGTCCTCAGAATAAGGCTGATTATTCTGGGCTCCAACCACCGGGAAACAGTCACTTTTCTACCTGCGGATTTTCTGTTCTTTCCACCACTATGAATTCTCTTAGGTGGATCTGCCTGACTTTGTGTGTGCAAGCCCATTTATAGCAGGAGAAGGAAAGCTAACCCCAACTGAATTTCAGTCCCCTTTGCCTTCTGGGGTATATAGAGTTTCCCTTGAAGTTTATACAGAGTCTGCGCTTGGCAAGAAATGACCTACTGGGTCCTTTGATACTTTTTAAGCCCCTGCTCCATCAATTGTGCAGGCTTTTGGTTTATTTCCAAGTTCAGTCCCACATTCTGGTTTTGATCTAGAGACCCTGATGTTATTTTGATCTTTTATCTTGCTGTAACTTTGCTTCCTTGTGTTTGTTCCTAGCGGTGAAGTTGGTTAGCAGTGAAATGATTATTTCAGGCTAACGGTTGCGGTGAGCACAGGAGAGGATTTTTAGATTCTGGGGCACCTGGATGGTTTGGCAGATCTGGAGCTTCATTTCAGGGAATACAACAGTATCTTTCTTGCCTAAAGCCAAGTGCTGAAGTTGTGACGATTTTAGACACGTGGGTGCTAAAAGATGTTGGAGTGAAGGTTTCCGTTTAATGGATGAGGGGGAAGAATATCGGAGTTGATGGGCTTTGTGTGGATTCTCAAAAGAACAAATCTTTTAGCTTATGAACAGCAGGAAAAATGGAAACCACCGTGTCAAGGGCAGTTCAGTCAGTTGCTAATTAAATGAGAAAAATTTCACAGATAAATTTGTATTTTTCCATAAATGATGTTGTGAGAGGGATACAAAATGTGCCTCCATTTGCTCAAGGAGTTATTTCCATATTGCTTTTGTACTTTATATATATAGTTATTTATATATATATATATGTATTTGTGGGGGATCTTGTGCTTACAGATAATTTTGAGGGTGAATGCTAGTACTGTGAACTCTTATCTTTCTGAGGTAGATTGAAGGTGTTGGGTTTTATTCCGTGTGTACATACAATCAAGGCAAATCTATATTTTTAAAAAGAAGAAGATTCTGAATCCTGGATGAAAGTCATGCTTTACCTTCTGTGGTGTAAAGGTTTTATTTGGCTTTCTGTGGGATCTGTCTGTTCCTTGTCACCATTTTCATGTACTGAGCAGCCTTTGTTTCCATAAAAGAGAAGATTGCATGCGGTGGTCTCACCTCAGCCAGCTTCCGATACCTATTTTTTAGTTAAGTTCCCAGCTAAATATATGCTTGGGGGGGGGGTCATTAAGGTCTATAAGGATGACAGGAAGGCAGCACAGTTCCAAGGTAATAAAGTCATGTAGCGCTACTAAAGATGAACATATGAACAACCTCCTTTCTGAGGTAATATGGCTTTTTCTTTATTTTTTTTTTTTACTTATAAAAATATAAAGTTAAAAAAAATTGAATTCATGCACTTTCTTCTCTGAGTTGTCGTATATGCACATAGAAACACAGCACCTGCACTTGGCAATTCCTTTAATTTTGCTCTCTCTTCACTTCTGCATTTGCTTTTTCCTCTTATTCCTGCCCCTCAGAGCTCAGAAATGTTTGCATGAAGGTATTATTCCTAGGCAGGAGTTTCAAGGGTATGATACTGCTATTGTTAGTGCCGTGCTGGAAAAGAAATGCCGAGCTGGGAAAGAAGCGCAGTGAGAACTTGATTGAACTCCCGTAGGTCTTCCATTGAAGATTCTCATTATCTTGTACAGACTTTCCTTCATCTTGCACTGTATTGTAGCCTTCGTGACTGCAGGGGAGAAAGCTGCTTCGGTTTAGTGCGTGGTGTGTAGATTATTGAATCAAAAATGTCACGTTTATGCATGTGCTATTCAGAAATTAAAAACCTTCATCAATGTAAAGTTTTTATGAGTGAAATAATGAGATATAATCAAAACAAGAACAAGGGTCCTTGTTTCCAGAGAAAATGGTGAAAATTCATTGGCTTTATCCTAAAGGATGAAACAGTCTTGAAACCACAATTTTTCTATGTGTGTGTCGCTATGTATGATGCAGTAATTCCATTGATACGGACAGCTTTACTCAGCTATGCGCTCACTCAGGGTTGTTTTTTTTTAATAATCAGGAGACTTTATGTATATCTTGGATTAAGTTCTGTCATGCTTATGCATGAAAGTGCTGGCTGAAGTTGCAGCCCGGTAAGATGACGCTATTGATAAGTGCCATAACTGGAGAGGGAGACACTTAAATGGGTGCATATACATGAATACGTCTTAAAATCTGAAAATGAATGTGTGATAGTCCGGGATGTAAGGATGGAGCAAGGCTGCCTGCCTGCCGAGGTAGCTCAGCCCCAGCCCCGCTGTGAAAGGCTGGGCAGCCGTGCCCCCTGCCGGCACTGGGGACGCGGCCTGAGGAAAGCTGAAAGCAGGGGCTGGGCAGCAAAATTTTGGTGAACTTGCCACAAGTTTGGGGTCTGAGAAACGAGTCAAAGTGTCAGGCGCAGCCCACGTTTCTGGATAAGAACACGGCTTTCCTAAAACTGGGTTCAAAGCTCTTTAACGTAATTGGGAGTCCTGCCAGCAGCTTTCAGTGTACTTTGGATCAGGCCCGCAAGTTCTTGAGACTTCAAGGAATTTAAGACTAGATCTAAATCCAGAAACCTTGTTTCTCCCAAGAATGTTACATTTTTTTATCTTTGGTTAGCTGCTGTATATAGGCAAAAAATGTTTTTAAGGAGCTAAAGGATGTATAACAAAAATAGTCTTATTTTATAGTATAAATATTAGATTGGCAAAACTGCAGTAAACTATTCTTTATCCATGTGATCAGATTTTATACAATTATATGTATTTTTAATACAAATATGTCTATTTTTTTCACCATTAATATCTGTTATTCTTCCCAGAAATCCATCAATAAAACCACCTCTTCCGTTTTCATTTTTCTGTTCTTCTGTGTAGTCTTGTTCCAGTCACAGTTTTGAATCTGCAGAATTTCGTCACTTAGATGGGTGCAGTAGTCCTCATTAATAATCAAGTATAATTTATTTTATTGTAGTTTATTTTAAATTGAGGAAGTTTTTAATATTTTTTTTCCTTTCTTTCAAAATTTAGGTGGAGAACAGACCAAAGTATTATGGAAGAGAGTAAGTATTTTCCTCTTTGAAATATCTGTTGGGTGTATCCAAAAGTTGCTGTTCTAGAACTAAAGAAAAAAAGACACAGTGGAGGTCTGATAATATATTTTATTTTACCTTTCACTTCAATAAGCTAAATATATTGAAAGCCAAATAATTTAGCTATGTTGCAGTCCAGTACTGCTGCTCACAATCCATGGACTGTGCTGCTATTTGAGCCTGCATGTTTATTTTGTTTTTCTCAGGACAGTTTGGGAAAAAACTATTGTCTGGAGTATTTCTTCCTTTTATTTTGGATGTTGCTTTAACCTCCCAGTGGTCCTACAGTGGGCTGGGGAGGAGAGAAGCAGCTTGCCTCTCTCACTGCCTGTTTCTATATGTTCCTATACTTTCACCACCCTATGTGGTTGTGGAAGTATGCATGTATACTACTGCAGGTGTAAATGCTGTTCTCCCTGCTAAAGTTACGAGGTCCGAAATACCCAAAGAAGAGGTGTAGTTTTGTTGTGAGGAAAATAACGGACCACTAGAGTATAATTCCTTTGTGCTCAGCAGTCTTCTTGCCAATAAATAGCTTGAAAGGGGCTGGATTCTGCATTGGCGTGGAGAATTGGGCAGGTGAAGTTGAAGGGCACAGCCACTGCAGCAACCACCCAGATCTGGCATTTGGCCTTTACTAGGGTAATCTGCTGAGGCCCTAGCCCTTATCGCTAGCTAAATTACTTAGGTCCCACGTTCTGTTTTTTCTTCCATCCCAGACACATCATCTGTGTTTAATGATCCTTTTCTGCCATCAGAAACCTCAAGAGCCAGTAGCTTTGCCTCAGTTACTGAAGTTTCATTTTTTAAATATTATCTTTGACAACAGGGAATTCAGATCTAGCCACTAGAGTACAACAGAGCTGCAGACGGTGCCTAGCTGAGTAACCCATCACGCTTCCTACAGCAGGACTTGTAAAACCATTACCGCAATCTCTTATCCAGGATCTTGCCTGGCTGTTGACATGCTCTGGGTTTGTGGAGCAGCAGGGCTGGCAGGAGCTGTAAGAAGTCACCTCGGTGAACCTGCCCAGGCAAGATCACATTAGTTGTTGTCATTCAGAAAGATTTCAGAACCACTGCAACAGTCCTATAAAAGCAATTGACTCAGTGCTCAGCAGTGCTTGGAAAGAGAATCAGGAATTTCTAGGGAAAGAAACAGAAAAAAACATAATTATATTACTATATAAATCTATGATGTCGCTGCGTTTTAAATAGTGCACGTAGTTCTGGTCCCTCTCTGCCCCTTCCTCCTCCCTCCTTTTTAGAAAGGTTAGAGAAGAAATGAAAGGTACAGCAGAGCACAACAACGATGGAGTAAAGGGATGCAGCTCCTACCACAGGAGGAAAATGAACAGGTCTTGCTCAGTGGGTGTCCAAGAGAGGGACATGCACAGTGTCCCTCTCAAGTTCATTGCCATGGGGTGCTGTGGAGGCCAAAAGCATAAAGATATTAACGGGTTTACAAGTGAGATTCTCAATTCATGAAGGGTAAGGTCACAGCTGATCAGACACAATTTCTGGCTAAACCAGTGATGGATGGACAGGGATGTGAAGTGAAAGAAATATGTCACTGCTTCCTATACTCTTTCTGTGAGCATTTTTTGTTGGCTGCTGTCAGAGGCAGGCGTCTGAGTTCAGGGGATCTTGTACCGTGTACAAGCTGGTTTTATGCCCTTATAAAAATGTACCAAAAATATCCGTGAGAAAGCTTGGATTACCCAGTGCTTACCACCCATGGTTAAAGAGATTTCACAGGTGCCCCAAGTATACTGTCCCAGTGATTTCTTAAACTGATCACCAGGAGGGCTTTTTTCCTAATATCTAACCTAAAGCCTGCTATATTTTATAATGAGCTTCTGGTGGTGAATAGCTTATGCTCGTTATTTTTAACTAGAGTTATGAATTGCCATGAGTTTACTGGTAAAGACATGCTTAAATTATGTCATCTAGGGGATGCTCGTTTCAGTTTGCATGTGGCAGTAAATGAGTGTGTCCCCCACCAGTACAGACAGAAAGTATGAATCAGTTTACATCATTTTAAATAGAAAGTCACTCTGGAAAGATCACCTAAACCTAATATTTCCAACGTATATTAGTTGTGAAAAGACAATGTGAAGAGAACGGAACAACAGTTGTATTTACAGCCAATGTGTTTTTCTTTCACTACCGAGCCAGAGGCAGTGTTAGAAATGTGCCACTTCATATGTATTGTCAGAAAAGAGAAAATGCTGAAGGCCAATACATTTTAATGCCTTTTTTCAGACAGCAGCAAAACCAGAAACTTTCAAAACCTCTGAGGAGACCCTCGGAGACTTATCAGCTAGCAAAATGTGCGCAGGAGTTAAGACTCAAACTGCTGTAAAGACTGCATTTGTACTTATGGAAAGATCACTGCTAAATATTGATTATCGTAAGGTTAACTGTGCATCCTAGAGCCTCTTTCTTTCTTAAAATAGCAATGACAAAAGAATCAGAGAAGTATTGCTTTTTTCCAACACTGAATGAGGAACTCATTGAAATGAAGAAAACAGTATTTTTCTCAAGGCTACTCTGTATTATCTTCTTCTTTAATATATGCAGAATAGGATTTTGAATAATTGTTGCCATTTTTTGTCTCAATTTCCCTTACAAATTTGAGGAATATAAAAATTAAGCAACCTGATAATAAGAATGACCTCTCATTTTAATTTTAAGTCATTTCCATTAAAAAAAAAAAAATAATGCCTTTGTGCCTAGTTTTCAATTTTGTCATAAGACCGCTAGAAAGGAAACAAGGAAGTGAGGCATAGAGTGGTGGAAAAGTTGTGAAAAGATGGGGCGTTTACAGAAAAAAAATCTTTGGGCGCAGTTGAGTGCTATACTGACTGAAACTGCATATACAGTGTAATTTTTGTTTTGCCTCCGTGCTGGACTTGCCCAGGCTGGATGACTGTGCTGCCACTTTTAGATGCTTGGATGCTGTCCTGGTGGCTTAGACCACAATGCTCTGCAGTGCAGAAGTTTTCAAATGGTTTCTGGGGTGGAGGAGGAGGTGTTTCTGGTTGGATTGTTCTGTAAGTCACTGAAATGTCTTCCCTTAGGTTTCATGGGATCATTTCTCGGGAGCAAGCAGATGAAATACTTGCTGGTGTAGAAGGAGCATATATTCTTAGAGAAAGCCAGCGGCAACCCGGCTGCTATACTCTTGCTCTCAGGTAAATGCTGTTTTAATAGAGGCTTATAGTTCAAATGTAAATGTGTTTAATGGAGGGAATTATATCCATCCCTTTTGAGTGAAGTCTGTGTCCGCCGTTACTTAATACACTTCATGGTGTCAGTGGGATATTTACACCCTCTTGTCAGCAGTTTGACCACCGCAGTACTGCAGCAGTTCAGTCACTCCCTCAGCACTTGGCTAGGAAGTTCCTTTTCAGAAGCAGAGTGTGCCTGCTTTCAAAATTTTTGCTCCCTAGAGTTGAGTGTTGTAAAGATGGAGCTTCTCCTTGAAAACTGTGTAAGAGGTGTGAGTGAGTACAGAACACCAGAGTGTCCTGGCAGAAGACACAGGCAGGTTGTCCTCTGAGCTCTGTCATGTGTTGTACACAAACATCAGCAAACGTCAGTGATAATAACCCTGGATAAACCTGGAAAGTCGTGAAGTCCAGTGGCTGACCAGCTGTCAAAGGCAGCACAGTGGACTTCAGTGTTCTTCCCTAACTGGAATTCAAGTTTGCTGTAGAAATACAGTGTGAAGCATAGCATGGGATGCTGCTGCTCAAAGAAGTAAGAGTCTGCTATTCAGCTGAATGAAAAAGCCAGTGGGAGCCCAAGCTACAACCTCACTGCCCCTCACAGGTGCCTTTCCTTGAAAATATGGCCACTCCTGGCTTAGCTGTGCCGTTCAAAACCTGCCCACACAACAGTCTTAAACCTGCTGTGGGTTAATGGCAAGAGGACAAGATATTCTATTGGGTTTTGACAAAACAAGCTCCTGGGCAATGTTTCCCATTTTTTATAGCATTATTACTTCTGTGAGATATACACAAAATAAAAGTCTGCATTTCTGCTCTTCTGCTGGTAAGCCAGAAGGAAAAATCCTTTAAGGATTTACCCCAAGTAGCTGTGATACGGTGCTGAAATCATCCTCAGAATTCATATTGATGTGCAGATGGTAGAGCTGGAAAAGCTGGTGAGTCATGCCAACTAAAAAGTGGTGTAAATTAAAAGCAACTTTCGTCAGCTGAAAAAGAACAAATGTAATTTTTTAGGGTTTTGGAGAGAGATTTCAAAATACAGAATAAAAAGAACTATTAAAGGATGGGGATTATGGCAAAGTGCCTGTTGTTTTGACACAACAGCATGATTTCTAAATCCATCTGGATCATTATTTGTAGAATCAAAAACTGAATTTGATTATAAATTGGGAATTCATACAAAAAATGTGGGCAAAAAAGTAAGAGGCTTAAACAGTTTGATTTGAATGCCCAATAAAGTATGCAGAGACATGCACATTTAATGCAATATAAGGACCATTTAACCCAATGTCATATCTTTGAGTCCTTTAATCAAGAATGGGATTCCAAACTCAGTGTTATAAACCAAATGTGCTACTACAGCACTTTGCTTTTTAAAACACTTTAAAAAAGCCCCATAGATTACACCTGCCATAAGTAGGGCCAGAGTCATCCCACAGAACTTTGGATGTTTAATTGGGCCCCTGAATTAGGAGCTCGATCTCCCTGGATTCCTGCCAGAGGGTGATTGAGACTCTTAGGATTTTAATTACTTGCTAGAGATGCCTCTCTCTCTTCACTGACTGTAAATTAAGCATCCGCTTTCTGCACCTCAAAAACGTTGCGGGATGCCCGCAACACAATTAACACAATTATGCATCCCGGTGTAATGTCTTGTCAATGCAAACATGCCTTTCTGATCGCTGCAGTAGTCCCTTTATGATTTAGATTTAAACCACATATGTCTGGGTCACGTAGCTTGTTGCGGAGATTTGGCCTCAGTTCTGTAGCCCCATCCATGTGATGCAGTCAGGTTTGGGTTTGAACTTGAGGTGGTCTCTCCACAGATATCCACTTGCAGCCCTGTGCATATTCCATATGTAATCCAGACATATAGACTCGTCAGCGAAATTATGTCCTGAGTGTTTTGCTAGTATGAATTCTCCCTCTCACTCTTCCCCCTCTCTCTTTCTTCTCTCTCCCCTTTTTTTCTCGTATTTGCAGATTTGGTAATCAGACCTTAAACTACAGGTTGTTCTATGATGGGAAGCACTTTGTCGGGGAGAAAAGATTCGAATCGATCCATGATCTGGTTACAGATGGCTTGATAACATTGTATATAGAAACAAAGGCTTCTGAGTATATTTCCAAAATGACAACAAACCCCATCTATGAACACATTGGATATGCCACTTTGCTTAGAGAAAAAGTCTCCCGGAGGCTGAGCAGAACAAAAAATGAATCAAGAAAAGCAAGTGTAACGAGTGAAGAAAATACCCCGGTTGAAAAGGTAAGTATTCAGTTTAAAATTTTGGCAATTAATACCAGTCTTTCTATCAAATCTGAGAGAAAAAAGCATTTTGTTTAAAGACCTGTTTCTATTTTTCTGTACTTCATTAAGTATTACTATCCCACTGAAAAGTTTATATCCTATTAATGTGATCTTGGCTCCAAACAAATATATGACTGGAGCTTATGATGAAAGCTTTCTAATAAGTACCAAATGCAAATGCTTTCACTGTGTAAATATACATATATATATACCATCTAACTTAGGAACTGCATCTAAAATTGTTCACAAGTTATGTTTCTTTGTCCATGCACACAGTAGGCTTATGAAACTGGTTCCCGCTGACCCTTCACCACAGCTCAAGTTTGTTATCTTTCCATTCACAGTCCAAAGCTCCTCTTTTCTGCCAAGTCTTTGGTGGATGGGTCTCAAATTGGGATACTGTGTGTTTTCTTCCTTTTCTTCTCGTGGGTCTGAAATTGATACATTGTGCGTTTGCCTCCCTTTTGCTCTTCTCATTTGAAGTGGGCTTTCCTTGATCTCTTTCTCTCAGGCACCCGTGTCCCATAGCATTGTATGAACTAGGACTTACTTACATGATGATAAATTGAGAATTTTGTGCAGTTAGCAGCCATCTGAAGATGTAAAATTAGAAATTCTTTTACATATGAGAAACAGTCTTGTAAGCAGTGACATGAGTATATTTTCATTTCCCAGGTGGTAAGGCAGTAAGAACTGTCAAACAAAACTTTTTTTTTTTTCAGTCCAGTGTTTATGCTGAATTAACTTACTGACATTTGTAAGCTTAGTCCTGCAGTGTGATTGATGATTTTAGCGTTCAGTGTGCTGGCTAGCTAGTTGGGAACTAGAGCTGGTTTGTATTTGGGAAGCAGCGAGTGAATTTGCTGTCATACAGTAATATTGAGCATGAAAAGAGATCAGCTTTTTTGCATGTATCCTAATCACTCTAGGACATTTCTAGCATAATTATCTGTTGGATTCACATATCTGCATTAGCTGATTATACTAGTTTGGATTTCTCAGTAATAATAATTGCTTGAGTAACTGACCTGACATGTAAACCTATTCATCCTCTACAACAAATTACTTCCATTAGCAATGACATCTTTTAGGCAAGGCATACTGCTGCAGGGAAGTCCTTTGGAGAATGGCACAGCAACAAGTCCTCCATTCAAGTTTTATTTCTAAATGAAGCCACTGATGACACTAGTTTTGGTTCAATTGGATGGTATTGTAATATGCAAGAGGAGTGGATGCCATTGAGACAGGTTTCATGTTTGTTCAGTTGATTCCTGTGATTGGACACTGGTTGATTTTAAATGCTCTAACAGGCACAAGAAAGTGAATTTAGACTTCATTTGAGGCACAATAAGAAATAAACATAGTGCAGTGTGACTCCAGAGGATGTTCTGGAAAAGTTTCTTTTATATCGAGAAAATACTGGACCATCATTGGGATGACTGTAAATATTATTACATGACTGTAGTGTAATAAAGCAATCACGACAGTTGAAAATCATGCTACATTCTCTAGGAAATCAGGAGATTTTTTTTTTTGTACAAGGAAAAACACTATTTCAAAATTGTGTTCAGTTTTACTTACAGTTCTTGCAGTTGAGGAGCAATGGTCTTTTGTATCTCTGAAAGTGTTCTCAAAGACTTCAGAGGGGTTTGTTTTAGTACCATGTATTTCCTAACAGATTGTGTTGGATGTCATTTTTCAGGCTGGGCAGTTTTGAGTGAGGACTGTAAAAAAACTCTTTTAGACCAACAGAAGGCAAACTGTTGCTGAAAGGACCCCTGCCCTCTCTCCCTCGCGGCCTCCTTTTTGCTGATGTACGGTCTTATGCAGCTATACAGTCGGTGACACTAAAAAAGTGCTCCAGGTTAAAACTATCTCAGCCAGAAGAATGACATGAATTTTCAGCCAGATCTGCTACTTGATCCACCTCATATGAGTGGAAACACAGCATAAAGTAGAGGGCAAGACTTTCTTCTGATGACAGCTCAAATAATGATGATATGGGCTTAAAGTGACTGTAGAGCTGCATCCTTAGTTGCAGGTACCTGTGCTTGAAAATGTTTGGTCTTGATGTCACTTGTTGTTCATAGTGAAAATATACCTCTGGACCTCATTAGTGATTGGATTAGAATCATAGAATCATAGAATCATTTAGGTTGGAAAAGACCTTTAAGATCATTGAGTCCAACTGTAAACCTAGCACTGCCAAGTCCACCACTAATGTCCCTAAGCACCATGTCTACACATCTTTTAAATACCTCCAGGGATGGGGACTCAACCATTTCCCTGGGCAGCCTGTTCCAGTGCTTGATAACCCTTTCGGTGAAGAAATTTTTCCTAATATCCAATCTAAACCTCCACTGGTGCAACTTGAGGACATTTCATCTCATCCTATCACTTGTTACTTGGGAAAAGAGACTGACGAGGCCTTCTTTTGTGTTGCAGCTGAATGAAATGAAAGTGAGTGAAGTATTATTTACCTCAGAGGTGGTTCACAATGCAAAAGGCAGTATCACGGGTCCTTACCTTACAGGGATTAGTGCTCATCTAAATTTCCGTACTTGCAGGCAATAGCAGCCTGCAAGACTGGGCTGCGTGGCTGCGCTGTCATGTAAAAATAGCTGCCTTCAGCTAAGCCATTACTTTGTTGGCAACTCTCTCTGCCTTCCCCCCACTGAGGGGAAGCAGCAGAAGGAGGAATAGCAGCTGTTTCTAACATATTTTTCTTGCCAGGAGGAGTAGGAGCAATCACAGCTACAGGAGGAGCGGGGCTAAATAGGCAAGGTGATCTGCTCACAGGCTGAAGACCTACTGTAGCAGCTGAGGCCTCGCTGTTGATGATTAGGACTCCCAGTGGGCTTCTCTACTGGTACCAGTAGTTTTCAATCATCTTGCGGAAATCCGTGTGAAAAAAAGGTTACTTCAGCGAAATTATTAGCAGCTGGAAGAAATTCACGGAGGTCTATATGGTGAAGCCTACCATGGTTGCTTTTGCTTCATATGTTCCTGGGAGTAGTTCATGAGAGGTTTGGGTAGCAGACAAAGACTCGGGGGTCATCATTCCCATTTCTTCCTCACAGTAATCTCAGATAAAGTATGGACTGGACTTTGGAATAAAGTAGGCAAATACCGAGCATTTGTCAGTAACAGCATTTAGGGACAGAGGAGGATAAAGGGAATTTCATGTTCCTTTTTATGTAAACTTTAGAAGTCCTCTAAAATATAAAAATAATATGGGGAAATGGTAGTTCAATGGGAGTTATATCAGATGTTTTGCTTGAGGCTGTCATGTGTTGTACAGCGTTTTAGACAAAGGGCATGGTCTGCCCACAAATCAAAACCTTCACTCACTTCAATTACTCCTATAAATTTCAGACCCCTAGAAATAAGTGAATGAATATTCACTGTTCTTTGCTGCATGTGTGAAAAATCATTGCGTTTTTTGTAAGGTGTGTTTTCTCTGGCCAATTGAACAGGTAAAATGTCTTTTTTTTTTGTAATTGAGCTGGTTTATTTCAAAGTGCTGCCTGGAGTGTTTTGAATTTTTCAGAAATGATGGAGTGCAGGGGAAAGCCATACATGCAGGACAGAAACCTCCATTATTTTTCAAGAGGAACGTGAGAATTCAGTGCTCTAAGGTTAAGCATCAGTACTCCTCTTAGAGATTAGGTTTTTTACAAGTGAGATTTTGTTTTATACTGAAACCAATTCCAGAGTGTGAAAGTGCAGCTGAAGGCACTGTCCCTTAGCGGGTTTGTTAACACCATCCGGGGAGTCGGCTCATTCGGTCGCATCCCACGGTGACAGCAGAGATTATTCAACGTCTCAGTCACTCCAGCGCCGCTGGTCCCCGTGGGGTAGGTCGATGGAAGGCGGCCACCAAGGCACGGGCTGGCGGGAGGAGCATGCATTCGGATGAAATGTCTCAGTACTGCCTGGGGTACCTGTCTGTTCCCATAATGATAATTTCTTCCGAGGTTGTAATTAGTGGAGTCATGCCCATTCCAGAAGGTGGGTATGATGCATGGGCTGGATTAAGCTGTTGTTGTTCATGCCTTTTTATGCAATGTTTTTTGTAACAGGCCTAAGAAAATGTTTATGCTTTAAGATACTTAATGCCGACATTTCATCCAAAAGTTATTTCTGTCTAGCTTTAAAGAGGTGCTAGATTTGTAGACACAGATTCCAAATTTTAGTCCTAATAGTTTAACAGATGTTTAATTTGAAAGGAGTCACAGTGATTTTTAGGAATGAAGTGTTGTGGGAGAACAGCATGCTGCAAATACTTTCTTAGCAGTGTAGGAAAGTGTCGTTTTAATGGGATCCAGCTTCAAAAAGGATTTTGGACGGAGAAATAGTTTTTTGTGCAAAGAACATTTGAAGATTGTATGTTGTCTGTTTAGGGTTGTGATTTAAGCTTGGGCAAGTTGTGATCACCTGCTTTGTGTTTGCTCTGCTTATGGAATGCTGTACTTGGGGCAAGTGAACGTATACTGGATGATGTAGGGCAGATAAGTACCTGGTACTGGTACATACCATAATTAATTATGAGTAATTCACATTACTCGTGAATGTAGGAGAAATGTAACTTGCTGTAAGAAATTAATCTTCACATGTAGGAGAGAGAAAATTGCAGTAGTCTGTCAGTAAAATATGTAGTTCTGAAACGTTTATCGCTATCACATATCATGTTATCCTGCAATTGCTGCCTTTTCTGCGTCAGTGGTCCTTGTGTCCCAGGCTAGGAGAAAAAATTCTTCCTTTTTAATCCAACATTGGCAAGTGTAATTTGGGAAAATAAGTTCAAAGAATTGAAATGTTGGAAGTAAATGCAAGCTGGAGTTACGTGAATGCTCTAAGGAGGTAAAAGCTGTTATGGCTGCTGATGAGAAAGCGTCCTGGTTCCTTGCGCTTGCACTTTCATTCCCACTCCTGTGACCTGCCCTGTGCACTACCACAGCCACCCCGTGCCTTGGGTGGGAGCTGGATGCTGTGACACAGTGCCCTGTGTCAGGCAAAGGCTGTGCCCCACACGTTTTTTTGCTATGCTGGCCCCTTGTTCTTTTGCTATGCCGGCCCCTTGGTTTTTTGCTGTGCTGGCCCCTTGGTTTTTTGCTGTGCTGGCCTTATGCAGGAGCAGTTCCTTGGTAGTCGTTGCCTTATAGCTTCTCAAGTATTCATGTTAGCATGGGAGATGCGATGAAGATGGCAGGCTGGAGTTCAAGAAAACATTTGGCAGCAGTTGAGCTTAAAGTATTTGCAAAAAGAATGATCTTAACCTATCTGACAGAGGACAAACTGTTGGTAAATGCAGTAAAGATTAAGGAAGGTTTTGTCAGTGCCAGGCCTCTGCTTACTCGAATCCTGGCAAAGCTCCCATCTACTTCTCTCCAAGTAGGATCTGGCTCAGTCAGTTCAAACATACCAGTTGTACATGAAATATGAGTTTACTTGTAGCCTGGGATGGAGGGTTTTTTCTGCTCTCTGGCTGTACACACCAGGAGCAGCAAGAGGCATGTAACGATGATGGTCTGTAAAGAATAGTGAAGCATTTGAACTAAACCAAGAACGAGCTGTGTGTGGAGTCTTCACTTAGCAGCAGGACAGTGCAGAAACCTGTGTATTGCTGCTTGACATGGTAACCTCTCTATCTGTTTTGCTGGAACTCATTACCGGGCATTTAAGTGCAAATGACAGAGCCCATAGTTAATACTGCAGCTAGAACTTAAGAACTGAAATGGTAAGCATATTACGGAGTCTGGAAGATTGTAGATTTCCTTGGCAGAAAATCCCACACAAAAAATAGACAGATAAGAAAGCTATTCCTATTAAGGCAAAGGTGACAGAAAAGGAAGAATAACTTTGCTGGAAGTAGGAGTTGGTATTACTGTCTTCATTAGTCATGCTGCTCACACACAGTTTCCCCAGAAGAAAATGCAAGACTTCCAGGAAAAACTGTTTCCTAACATCACTTAATTGGAGATGTAATCTGGTTATAGAACTAAATTTTTTAGGGGCACTGCAGTTTTCCTTACGTCAAAACTGCACAGGAGACAGCCACTTTTAAGAGAACCTCTGGTTTGGTTCAACTTTTGTAAGTATTTACACTTCTACATTGTTATTCACACCACGTCCCTTTCTGAAGGCCTTTTAGCCTCATCTTACCACTCCATTTTTGTCCCTTCATTGAATTTTCTACAGGTACTGCTGTTAGCCAACGATAAAGAAATCTTTTCAGTCTTTCATTTATTCATTATTCTTCCCATTCTGCAGCTCCTCTAAACCTCTAATTATCCTATTACAGGTTGCTAGCTACTGTTTAACTCTCTGCTGGGAGGTCTGTCCAGATGTTGAGTATTTCCTTCCACACGAGGGCTGCAGGGTACTGTGCTGTCCTGGCAGCAGATCATGGGGTGAAGAGGATAGTGAGCAGAAATATCTGTTCCAGCAGTCCTCTGGGCTGGAACCACACTGATAATTTGACCCGGTGTGTTTTACATTGTCTTCAACTCCCTGGTTTCTGCAACATGCTTGGTCAGAACAAATTAAAATTTGTTTTTTCAAAACAGATTAAAATTTGTTCTACAGGGACATCAACAACCCACCACCGTCTTTTATTAGGGGTTACAGTTTCACTGCCATATGCTTATCCACAGTATTCACAAGGGACTCCTCCCCGGCTGATTTTCCCTGGAAGATGCTCAGACACCACACTGGTAAGAAGCCACATAAAGCCTGTACACGAAGGTGGCCTTTATCTGCAGATTGCAGTAATACATGCAGTGATAAAGGACGTGTGGCATTTTTGCTGCTAGAAGCAACAAACTTATACATCAAAATGACTTTGGGAGTAGTTAATTCCTTTCATCAGTCAGTCAGGCTTGTCCTGCAAGAGTGGTATTCTACACACAGGTTACCACATGTATGTACTTAATTGTAGCATGCCCTGGCATGAGTACTTAACTACATACCCAACTGTCTTCTTTAAATAACTGTTAGCAATTCAGTACTTATTTTATCCAGAATATTCTTTGGTATTATACCACAGTGAGAAAGAGTTTATATGAATACAGCAGATCTGCCAGTATATGTATTTTAGTTGCGGTTTTATATTTTGAGTAACAAATACCATCTTACTGAAAGTATAGCTGGCTGATCATTTTCTTTTGCCTTTAAATGTTGGCATTCTTTTGTATTTTCCAGCTGTCTCTTTACAACTTCTTTTTTGTTTAAAGCATCATAAATATGAAATAGGCAATATATAAGAAATAAAAATAAGAAAGCCACCAAAGTAAAATCATGGAAAGTATCTTTTTCAATTCCTTCCCTCTGGCTTTCTATGTTTATGCACAGGAAAAGGGATGCTGCTTTGTAGTTGACCGTGGCATTCCTAACTAATACCTAATGTTTTGCCTGATTAGGCAAGGATTTTTGAGAGGAATAATTTGGACTCATTTTAACAGTAACAGAAATTGAGGGAATCGAGAGAAAGAGTGGTTCCATTGCAAAGTATTTGCTTACATTGCTTCCCTGAGCTGTTAACATCTCTCCAGGTTCCTGGTTTATGTTATGTTATTACCGTCAGCTTAGGATTCATGACTTTTGCCTTAAGCAGAAAAAGTGATGTGATTATGCCTGAAGAGAGCTTGTTCAGGGCACTGCTAAGCATATGGAGCAAAGGTGAACATGAAGTTGCTACCACCAAAGTGTTTCCCAATCCAGTGTTTTAGAAAGGTAGCCAAATGGAAGCGGTGCAAAAACTTCATACCCGAATACCACAACTGTAGATTGAAATTTTCTCAAATGAGAATGTCAGATTAGTACTAAAAATTATTAGATACACCAGAAGTGCTTATAGTAGTCCTAAAGTAAACGCTCCTTGGCTCTTCAAGTATAGTACTGCATCTGCAGCTAGGCTCTGCTGAATGCATAAATTAATCATTTCCTCTTGGGTATTTTTCTGTTATAAGCATATTAATAATTCTAATAATGCTAAATGTTTGTTGCATAAAACCCATGCTTAGTTTGATGTATTAAAAATGAAAGCCATATATGAGGTTTTCTTGTCTTGGCTTTTATACTCTTTGCATAGTTTGATGGTATTAAATTAGTATAAACAAACTTCCATAGGGATTGGGATGGAGCCTTCAGCATAAACATTTCATTTGTCTAGTCACTGGAAAATGAAAAGCCATTTTTTAAGTAAAAATCTATAGTTGATTATCTCGCATGAATCTTGAGACGCTGTGTAGGAATAGGCACTAAGCTTTTACAAACACCTCTAAACTGCCATGTTTTGATCTTGGAAGACAAGTGTTCAACTTCTTAAGAATAAGAGAGATGCTCATTTCTGTTAGTGGAGGACTTGAATTAGTGTCAAAAGGAAAGTGTTTAAATAGTGACTAATATTTATCCTTTATATTTTGTTTAGAAAATAAGTGGGTTTAGTGATGTGCTTGTTTAGGTCGTACATTTGCTTGGCTAATTATAAGGAAAAAAATAACCTATCCTCTGTGCTTATGCTGAACATGACAAGAGATGATAGGCCTGAAGTACAGTGACAAACATTGCAGGTTAGCTATTAAGGGAGAAAAAAAAAAAGAAAGAACAGTGAAACACTGGGATGGAGTACCTGAGGGGATGACAAAATCTCCCTCATCATAAGGCATAGAAACACATTAGAAAACATCTGGGAGAAATGGCACAGGTAGCACTGATACCTGAGGCAGGCAGGAGAAGAACCTCCTAAAGTACCTTCCAGTCCTATTTCTCTGTGGTTTTCTGTGCCTGAAAAAATATTATTTAGGCTCTGATTCATCCTGTCTAGATAAAGACATCTTACCAACTGTAGCTAAGGAGCAGTTATTTGATTCTTCCCCATGGGAGGGGAGTACCTTCCAGCCTAGAGAAGAGAAGGCTCTAGTGAGACCTTATAGCAACCTTCCAGTACTTCAAGGGGGCCTACAGGAAAGATGGGAAGGAACTCTTTTTTCAGGGAGTGTAGTCATAGCATGAGATATAATGGTTTAAAACTGAAAGAGGGTAGATTTAGATTGGATATTAGGAAGAAATTCTTTACGGTGAGGGTGGTGAGGCACTGGAACAGGTTGCCCAGAGAAGCTGTGGATGCCCCCTCCCTGAAAGTGCTCAAGGCCGGGTTGGATGAGGCTTTGAGCAATCTGATCTAGTGGAAGGTGCCCCTGCCCATGGCAGGGGAGTTGGAACTAGATGATCTTTAAGGTCCCTTCCCACTCAAACCATTCTATGATTCCATGATTCAGTTCTGAATCGTCACTTCACTAGTGATAAATCAAGTGCAGCTACAATCCTAATGTCCAAGGCTTCCATGAAATGCTTAATGCTAGCCAAGATATGCTAAGTTCTTCCTCTTCTATATCCTGCGCACTGTGCAGACCTTCTGCCAAGGAACATCTTGGCCAGCTTTCTGTGTCCCTACATGCTGACTGGCACTTGTCCCATCACGCTCTAGATATTATCCTTTCTGAGAGTAAAACGTGTATGTCATATCCACTGAGCATCTTCTTCCGTACTTGGGGTGCAGCAGGTCTCACCCCTGAGGCATGTGGGCACTCGAGAGAAGTCAGGTGCAGAGCCTAAGCAAATGTCCTCTGTTTGATGTGGGCTCTTGCCATGGAGAGCTAGCTCAGCAGCCTGTACCCTCACGCTGCCACTGGGATACTGGGAATCCAGGTGTGGGGATCTCCCTGGCCACCTGTGGGCTGGGTCAGCAGCTATCAGTCGGCTGCAGTCTCAGCCGCAGGGCTAGCAGAGCTCGCTGGAGCTGCCACGCAGGAGAAGACAGCAGCCTGGGCAGGATGACAACTAGCAACGGCCACAGTGAAGCACATGCTGTTGACAGCATTCTCAGCGGAGGCTTGGCTACAAAGATCAGGAACCAGTGCTTTTTTAAACTGCTAATATTTGGAAAAGAGGACGCTGTGGTGTGAAAAGTACAAATTGTAACAATGGGCTCTTTCTTGTAATGTATTCTCAGCCCTGGAGAACAGTGGGACTGCGCACGGTCGTCAGCATGGGTTATATAGAATGAATACTGCCAGTTAGACTTGATTGCCTTTTTGATAGATTTACAAAAGTACTGAATGAAAAGAATGCAGCAGATGCAGAATAATTGGATTTTTAGCAAAGTAGTACAATGTCTCATGAAATCATACTCTTGACATTAATTCAAACTGGTTGGCGCATGAACGCGGTCACATGGGCCAAAAATAGGTAGAGGAATTTCAAGCAAAGAATAAAGATAGGCAGCAGTTTGATAAGCTGGGGAAAGGTAGCTGATGAAATACTGCGGGGACGGGAGTTTCATTTAAGATTTTTATTGATCTGGAAAAAGTGCAAACAGGACATTACCGAAAACTCAGCGTGCTTTGCGCTATGATGTGACTCAGTATAGGAATTTAATCCCTGGAAACATGAGTGTCCATGACAGAAACGTCAAGAGAATCTCCATTAGAAAATGTAAGAAGACAATTTGGCATGTTTTAAGCACATGAAAAGGGGCCAAGCCACGTACGTACCTGGAATATCTCTTCTGTCCAGAGTGAGAGGGTTGCTTGCATTTAAGCCAGGTGTGCCACTATTAAGCAGGGGCTAGGGGCGAGGAAGGAGAACATTGACATAGTCTCAGGAGAAATTATGTCTCCAGTGCTTGTCAAAAGAAATAGTTGTTGTTACACTTTGAAAGCCTGTTTCCTTGATTTTCTGTTGGTTCATCCATCCATCTAAACAATACCTATTACTGTGGTAATTCATTGTCCCCTTTTGGCAAGCTGTAAGCTGGGAATAGTGCTTCTGCTTCTCAAAATGATGCAGGCAGGGAGATGTGGAAAGCCCTGTTTCCTTCATTCTGTGCCCATGTGCTGGACCAGGTGTCATTTGGCTGGTGGTACAAGGCAGCTTTTCTGAAGTCTGTCGCGATTGTTCGGGATCTTTACAGTGGGGGTGACCCCCCCAGGGTCAGTTCTCAGTGCCTTCTGGATTGCTCGCGGCAGTTTGAGGTGTGGGCTCCTCAAATGAGAAAGATGGGCTGGGAGTATAGCTTGGCCATTTGGCAGAGTCCCATCAGGAGCTAAACAGTCCTTGAGGAGGAAGATACTTCTTCAGTGAGAAAGCTGTAGGGTGAGTTTTTGGGGGGAAAGAGGGAGTGGAGTGGAGAAGGCGTCTCCAGGTACCTCTGCCAGACTCTATACCACCTAGACTTGCAGGAAACAGCTTGGGAGGAATCGATCGAGATGATTTATGAATGAAATTGTTCCAATTAAACACTAGGTGGCATATTTACTTAAGAGTTTCCAGGGACTGTATTAGGGCATGTTACGCTTCTGACACCCATTCGTGCTTGTGCAATGAGTGTAGTTTCATGGGAACATGACCACCTGATGCCTTTTTTGAACAACAAGCATTCATCTTGTTCTTAAAAAACTTGACACAAAGACACCATTGCTTACTTCAGTCTTAAAGTTATTCTTTAGCTTCAAAGTCACTTCTGTATTAATATACAGATTATTAAATGCACTGTGGTACAGGGCAGTGGTCCTACAGAAGGTCAGAGGAATTGTGTAAATAAAGAGGGGGGTTAATATGCAAAGACATAGCATGACTTCTTTCACTTGGCTGAAAGGCTGAATGTAGGACTATGTAATTCATTTTAAAAGTCAAATGAAGGAAAGCTAATGTTTCTCCTTATGTGAATGCAAAGCACAGCTTTTGATTTCAGAGCTGGTATTTTAAGGTAATAACGTCCAGTGGTTTGGGCAAAATACTCAAAGGCAGAAAATATGCCTTTATTCTGTGTCTGCGTGACACCTGCTAAGTCAGCCAGGCTGCAGTTTTCCATATGCTGCTGCTTCTCCATCGATGAAAGAATAAATACACTTAGTTTACAGAAATGCTTTTTCACACACTGCATCCTTGAGAAAATGCAGCTCTACAGCCATCACTAGGACAGAGCACTTAGCCTCTATCAAAAAAATACCATGTTTAGTATGTCTGCTCTAAAAATTCTTAATTCTTCCTATGGATATTTTAAGAAGACAGATGACAGATACTTTGGACTAACTGCAGATACTATGAAGATAAACTTCCCTAGTGCAGGAGATATCCATAGTGCTCGTTGCTCAGGTCATTGCAGCTCTCCCTGGAAGGGAGTTGTAGGTCGCTGACCCACATCCATCACCAGCCGGATTTCTGAGATGAATCCCCTTATCCATCAGTCTGCTCTCTGTAACTCATATATGGACCTCTGAGTCAACAGAACTGATAACAGCTGTTCAGTGTGAGCTCTTACAAGCAAAGTGGGCTGTATAAAAAGGGAGCTAAATGTGTGGGTCTGAATTGGGGTGTGCTCATTATGCCAGTGCTGAAGGCTGTGGAAAACAAACCTTGCTATGAGAACAGGATTATGGGGACACATCCTTTCCTTGCCTGACACTGGCTGTGCCCCAGACATGCCTGTCTTCTTCAAAGGGAGAAGAAAGTCCCATTCTCCTTCCCTTTTTCATCCTATCCTCACACACAAGAAGCAGGCTGTAGCTATTGCATTATCTGATGCCAGGGGATGTGGTGGGGCAAAAGCTGAACATCTTACAGCTTGCCTTAGGACATCAAAAATGTGTCCAGGACATCTGTGCTCTGGCATCAGGAGAATCTGATCAGGTTCATACCACAGAGGTGAATTTATACCTATTTTTCATTTTCAGTAGTATCTTTTGATGCCCATGTTCTGTAAGGTTTTTTATGTCTGTTATTTTCCCAGCTCTCAGGAAAATACTAGTAGACCAGTGTGTAATTCGGACAGTGGATCAAGTCTGCCTCCTTGCACATACTGGTTGGATTCCTGGCCACTGGTGGGCTGCATTCACAAGGCTGTGTTTTACAGTATAAATATGCAGAAAGACACCTGGGCAACTCTTTCAAATAAATTAATTCTATTTATTTATATATTTTAGGAAGTAGAGGAAAAAATCATTTCCTTTTATTTCTCTCTTCCCCGCCCTTTAATTTGATTAATCCAGTCAGTGCAGTTTCCTAAATCCATCTGGTCTATAATGAATTGCTGAATGTCAGGCCAAGTGAATTTGCAGACAAAGCTTAAGGCACTTCCAGTATGGCTGAAAATGAAGTATACTGGCAGAGACTGGACTAAAGAGAGTGTATTTTCAAGGACATTGTTCACATCATTTGGTTTCTTGTAGACCTCAAAGTACCAGGAATTAAGGGAAAAGGCTGGATTGTGGTTTCTTTGTGGGCTGGCAGAATCCCAGTTCAGAAAAGTCAAGTCATCGTTTGATATAACTTGCTTCTTATGAGATGTTGCGTGCAATGCAAGATTTGTATAACTTCCACATGATGCTTTGTAGGGAATTTTTCCATGTGTGGTTTTTCAATAAACCCTCAATTCAGTGGCTGAAGTTTCATTCTCCACATGTGAGCAGTGTACAAGCTCTGCGTTGTCCAGCTGTAGACATTGAATTTCGCGAGAAAATACAAAACCTTCTGTAATTTCCCTTGTCCTATTCCTCATCAAATTTTATGTTGCAAATAAAAAAAAAAAAAGTAGGTAGTTAGGGTACATGTAGCATTTTCATCCTTTGCAGATCACAGTATATGCTCTACAACGTAGGCACGGTACTGCCCCAGTTGAAATGAGAGCGAGCCTATGTAGCCATGGGTCGAGGCACGTAGGTGTCCCATTAGAGCTACCCAGAACTAGAAATATGGACAAGTATGTTGTGATATACACCACAGAGTCCAGTGCCTTGGGGCTGTGGTGAGCCAGCCTACTGAACAGGTAACACGTAGGCAGCTCGTACAGCCGTTTCAGGCGGCTTGTTCAATACATCCGCTCAAGCGCAGCTCACAGAGCGCGTGGGCTAGTGCTCTGACCAGGTTACCTGGAGATCTTGGTACATACATCTTACTGGATGACAGTAATGGGGAGATTAAAGCACTGCGCATTAGAACATGGATGGAGTTCAGACATCTATCTGCTCAGTGTCTTTTAAGTAGAATTTTGTAATGGGAATAAATCAGTCCATTTAGTTCAATTTAGTATCTAGACTTTCTACTACACAAGCAGAACATCTCACTTGCAGCAAAACTCAAAATTGGACTTGGGAATGGAGTACTGTATCAGCTAGTGCCTGAGCTATCTATGGAGTAATAAATATTTGTCTCTTCTCTAACTCAGAAGAACCCTCTTTGGTGTAAACAGATGGGAATGGTGAATTTGATTCTTTTGCAAATCATGTTTGAAGTAGGAGATGGCAAATAAAGGGACAGTGACTAAAATATTAATGCTTTCCCATTTTATTGCCTGTCTATTTTCCTTTTAAAACATGAGTTCAAATTCTTGAATAAAGGCAAGAATCATGACATTAACAAGAAAGCGGAGATTAAAAATTTCAGCCATCAGCAGCCTTTCTGATTGTATGTAGATTGGGTTAACAGTTGTGGAGGTTTGCACTCTAACACCACCACCTATTTTTATCTTGCCAGGTGTTGCTAATAATAATTTAGTATTTTGAATAGTTATATTTTTATAGACGTGTGCAAGAATCCAGGAAAAGTATTTGAATATTTAATATTCCAATAATCAGATGAATAAACAAGTTAATTCAGTATTTGATAGCACTTCCCATCCAACATAACATACTCAGAAGTAATTGAGAAAAGAATATATTCCTATAGGCTTTTGATATTTTTCTTTCTGTAAAAATTTAGCAGCTAAATTTGTGCATAGAAAATAAGTCTTGATATTCCTATCTTCATAGTACTTTAAAAACCAGAAGTGCTCAAGTTCTGCATTATCTTTAGAAAAACAAACGGATACAATAGAATTCAGTGACAGTATAAGAGAGTATTTATTGCAACAGGGGAGGTGTATTTTTCACAAGACTTCAAATATCAAAATTATACTAAAAATGGGGGAGTGGGGGGGGTGGTACTTGTCCCTGCAAAACAGAAACCAGCAAATAGGAAACAGTTCTATAACAACCCATGTGGGACCATGGAGCATTTTGGATTAGCTATGCATCACAGGTAATCCTAGTTTATCTTTTTATTATTGTTGTTCTGTTCACAGTTCAGTGTATTTTAAGATGCTATCTATGGCCTTTTGGGATATAATTACATTTTTCACTTGATCTGTAATTTAGTAGCTGGAACAAGAAGACAAAAGGTTATTTGGAATCAGACCTGACAGCCAGGAGGCTGAAGTGCTGACATTAGTCTGCCGCCTGACAAGTCTATGCCTCATGATTCGTCTGTGCGTGTGTTTGTGATATATTTAAAAAGCAAGAAACCTAGCAGAAAGGATTCTCAGCCCACACATAGGTGTGGGCAAAATGCACAATAATGAGCCTCAAACTGTCTGTTTTATTTTCAGTGGGATGCCTTTTTTTTTTTGGCTTGCTTTCACTGAAGCTAATGAAAATAGTTGTCATGCAGAGCATCAGAGGATGCCTTTTTTGCTCCCGGAAAGTATGTCATTGCTCTTTGTCCTTCTCAGTTTTCCTTCCATTAGTGGCACATACTCTGTTGAACGTGAATCCATGTCGAGCTGGTTGTCTGCTTCACCATTTTTACACAGAGCAGTTGGTCCATTAGTGGTCATGTTGCCTGGTTTAGTGAAAACCTGCTGTGTTGGTGCGTTCAGCATTTATCAACGAAAAACACTGGATATTCTTCTGCTGTTCACCACTGTAGGGTTAAATGCTGTACCCAGTTGAGTCAACGTTTGTGTCTCAGCAGATGGTGAAGTCCTTTCTCCTGGCTTCTGCTGGGTCCTTACCTCGGCTTCCGTTGCACACACAGTGTGTTGCACACATGGCTTTACATGCAGATGCTTTCTTCCTTCGATTCACAAATGGGAAGGCAAAGATGCACAAACAGTGAATTTAGGACAGAAATGCAGATCTGTCTCGTTTGAGAATGATGTGTCAGTGGGGTGGCTGTGGTAATTAGGGCTGTTTTGTAAATATGTTCTCACGATGGTTTATTTGGAATAGTAATATTAATGGATAATGTATTTTGTATACCTAACTACCCTCAGAAGTCACTTTTTTAAAGGAGGGGGTCTGGTGGGGGGATGTTAAGGAGGCACATTTGTGCTGGTGGAACTGTCACTGAAGGTCAGGGTTGTACCTGGGCGTGTGTCCATGACAAGACAAGAGTAGACCTAGTTTGGCATTGTAGGGAAGGCCAGTGAGGTGTTGCAGCCAGGGCCTGGGATACATCCCAAACAGAAAAGTACAACCTCCAGCAGCTTTTCTTTTAATTAACATCTCCGTTGATCTCAGTGGCAAATGCAGAAAAGACAGCTATTGTGAAGAAACTACAGAGCCAGAAGAGACAGAAACAATAGCAGAAACGGCATAAAAACCATAAAAAATCTGTTTATTCTTCTCAATCATCAGCCTTTTTCCTTGAACATTCTTCTGTAGCACAATATCAGAAACAAAACATGTTGCCTTAACCACACTTCTATAGATGTCTTGATAGTTGAGAGTATAGGATCTAAAAATTGCAGAATTTTTAATACATCTATATAGCTAATATTAAACAAATGCAGAGAAGATAGTGCTAGAAATTTCATCAGATTTAGTCTCCAAAGGTTGAATTTTCAAATTCCCCTACCTTTAATGAATTTTCACTCAGATGAGTAGATAAGCATATGATTTGCATCTAAACATAGCAACACAGGCACCTGGGGAGCCATTAGGTGAATTGACTGTGGACAGTGAGACAGGGGCAAAGCCCAAGTTTGAACACAGCAGCTTTTGGCTCTTAGTTCATCCCTCGGTTCAATAGGTCCCACTACCTCAGCTTTGCGACTCTGAGTAAGATTTCACAGTGTGTGCTTAGGAGGGAGTTACTAAGTAGTGTGTCCTTTTCCTAGTTAAACGCTTTACAGCTTTCTCATCTATGACTTTGCTAACCCCTCATGGGTATATCTCTGGTAATGGTGCTTCAAGCTTTACCTTCCTTAGCTTTGGGCCCTTCCATTCAGTCTAATTTTTTTGCTTTTACAGGGCTTTACTTTTTCTCTCAAAATCAAGCTTGAGAACTTTTGGTGGTGTAATAAAGGAGTCCAGGGAACTTTTTCTGGCAAAGGAGACTGTCCAAGCCAGAAACTGAGGAGAGAGGTTTTAAAATACAGCCTCTAAAAAAAATTAAAACATTAATGTGGTTAGAGTCCACGTCTTCTGAAGCAGACACTTCAAAACAAGGAAGTATTGCTGAATTTGACCATGTGGTCTATATAAGAAAGTATATGTCCCACCTCAGTAATCAATTTTGTCTCTATTTTAAATCTGTGTCACTGACTTTCTAAAAATGCAGGTGCTGTGCTGTCACTTCAGGAGAGGTTCTGCTGCTCTGTTCAAAGGGAGCAGCAATAAAATTTAAAAGTCTTCCAATACTGCAGTCACCTCTGGCTATGCTTCAGCCTCTTCCACCGGGCAAGAGGGACAGGAGAGGCAGTGACTTGTAACTAGGCTGTCTGCACTTCTGAGCTGGTGAGCAACAGGAATATGCAACCAACAGGTGTTTAGAAAGCCCCATATATTAACTGCTACAAAGAGTCATCACCAATTTGCCCCAGTGTAAGAGACGTTGAGTTACTGCCATTGCCACCCTTCAGCGGAGGGAAAACTGCAGCAACAGGCCATTGCTGATAGAAGAAGAAATTCAAGTGCCTGGACCTTGGAAAGAGGCAACACCGAGCTCTGTCCTACTGTCCCATCCTTTGCTTGTCCATGGGATGACCAAACGTGATAAAAACCATAGCTGTGTTGTGGTGTCTATCCTAATCCTAGAGAGGGAAGGAGGTGTGGCACCAGCTATTATTTATATCTCTTCCTATTGGGTATTTGCAAATCTTTCCCACTGTTTGGATACCACCCTGAAGGGCAGGAGGTTGGCCTCAGTTCCTATGCTGCAACAGGAGTCTCTCACAGAGGATGAAATGACAAATAATTTTGGCAAGAATGGGGCTTGAGGTTTATCCAGATTCTATTGCAAAGAGAAGCACATGATAAGACATGTGACTTTCTATTGCTGCTACTAAGGAACAGAGCATTAATAATTTCTTCTGACAAGTGACATCACTTCCAGAGAAGCAATGAGGGAAGAAGTAAACATCAAAAATATGAAATAAAGATCTGTCCATTAGCAGATCTTAGTTCTGTTGACTTCTCTTTTCATTTAAACAACATAGACACATTTCTAAACAAACTGTCAATGATCAAAGTTGTGAATTATTGAGGGATTTACAGAAATTGCCTTCTTATCTGTCTTTAGTCGTAGGCGACATTGAAGGCACAGCAACAAGTGGAAAGAAGTCTTCCAAATTCAGAACAAAATGGCCATATCTTACAGATATATACATAATATATATAATAAAAGGTTGGATCCATCTAATACGTAATACTAAGCTACAGTATTCATTTTCAGGAAGAGCCCTTTTAACATATCTGAGAATGGTAATAAATGCTGTGCTTACCATCATTTGAAGGAACAAGGTTATGAAGAAATAAAACTAATTCTTTTTGGCTTCAAATGTATAACATAACTGTTATATGAATATTGAATATTGCTACTATGTGAATGTGAAAATTACATGAAACAAAAGAAGCTCCGGATTAAGAAACTATTGGATCTGGTACTCCCAACAGCTTGCATCAGCTTGAAGCTGGTGTAAGATCTTCTGCCTGCCAAAATAGGCATTGCAGAATTGGAAGCATTGTTTTTATGGTCATGGTAAATATATATATAAAATCTTCTTACAATAATTTTTAAGGAATTCTATGTCCATAACATTTCTCCTTTTCCTAGAAAAAACACCTTTTTTTTTTTTTTTAATGTGTATTCATGTATGCAGATACTCAGGAAAAAAAATCATTGGCACTGTCATCATTGCCCTTTTTTAACTTCCCCAGCAAGGTCATCCAGACTGGTTGTGCAAAGCCCTCCTTGGGGAGTATTTTAATATTTTACATTAGGTGTGTTGCAGTCTTAGCTTTTCCCTTATTAGCAAAGGGAACTATGGACATCACACTGTGTTGGCCATAGCAGGATTAATCAGAGCAACATCAGGACAGACAGTCTCTACAAGGTTGCTCAATCCTCGTGGGTCAGCCTTTGCTACCTTCTTTCAGATGTCAAAGTGGAAATGGGGGCTTTCCTGAGAATCTGGAGAGAAGGATGCCCAAGGAGGGTATAAGAAAGGCTGTTTTCCCCCGTACGTTACTGGTTCTCCTTCCCTGAAGCTGAGGCTCATGAGGTGGCATGCCCAGCTGCCTCCACGCTCTTCTATTTGTAGCTTTTTTGGAAGGGGAGCGTGGAAGGGAGAGGAGGGGGACTGGTGACAGCAGGGATCCAGAGGGAAAAAGGAAATTCCAAGCTGCTCCGTGAAAAAAAATGAATGCACCTGTTGTCTGGGAGCCAAAAAGATTGGCATGGCTGGGAACACAGGGTGCTTTGTGTTTCTCCTTAGCCCTCCTCATTCACTGGCAGCAACCAAACATGTTGAGTCCCAACATTTCAGGTCTCACAGGCAGGGTCCTACACTGGGATTCTGCTTGCAAAGTTCTCAAATGTTGCTCTGAGAAATCTTGGAGAAAATTACATTGAAGACAACTTTTGCCCCAGTCTTCTGTGAGAAAGTGCAGCAAAGGTTGCAAATTCAATTGCTAAATAAAATTATTGTCTCTCAAAAGCATGTCCCAGTAGGGATTTTGCCTTAACACTCTAAGAATTTAAAAGAGGGATCTTGTCAGTAAAAATATCACTTGAGAAACCAACAGACTCATCTCCAATCTGATGCGCTGGAACATCTCCACCTCGCCCTGTGGTTTTCTATCATTTTTTTTTTTTTCTTTTATTTAAGCTATCATCCTGAAAACCACCCTACGCCACCTGTATTTTTCCTCATTATTTTCCCTCTTGCCTTCCCAGGACAAGAAAAAGTCTTTCTTTTGGCTTTTTCCCACTTTATGCTTCAGAAACTCCAACACAGATACCCTGGTTTCTACCTATGGAGCATCGGCACAGCAAAGGAAAACAGTCACGTTCTGCCGCAGCACAGAAGATGCAAGAAGGACCAGCAGCAAAGGGGTTAAAGGGAGTCCCATAGCAAAGATATGCAATGCCTTGAAATTTTAAGCGCTAAAATCTATAAATACATGAAAGAATAAATCTTTGCAATTCCAGATATTTCTGGTTGACAGAAAACACTTGGAGCCAGTTATATAGGGGGGTTTGCTGTGAACACTGGAATCTGTGATGCCTGGTTCCCTATGGATTTGTGCTCTATCTTTCTGCACACTTTAATCCCACTTCAGTAGGCCCAGCCATCCCTCCAGACCTTTCACACATCCCTCCCTCGCCCCCATTCCTCTTACGCTCTTCTCCCCTCGACTTTTCCTTCTCAGTACCTGCAAAGGAGGCGGCAGGCAGTGAAGCTCCGCATCGGGCTGCCAGCCCAGCCAGGGGATAGTGCGGGAGCTCAGACTGCAGGCTGCATCTCTCACCTCAGTCCAGCTACCAAATTTCAGGAAACTCACATGTCTGTTACTCCATCAACTTCAGCTAGAATTAGCCAGCTGGTTCAAAAGATAGTCAGGGCAAGTGGCGAGACAGATTAATACACACTGCAATCATGTTTCTGTAGGCAACCAGGCTAATTTGAGACCAATATTACCTTTTATTTTTAATAATATTTTTTTTAAGCTCCGTAGGTACAGTTTTCAGACTTTTCTTATCTCCCTGTAAAAACAATGACAAGATCCACGTCTTCTTTTTTATTTCCTCTTCTGCAAAACACCTGGCTGCAGGGGCTCCACTGGTTTCTACCAGTGCCATGCAGACTGCTCCTGGGTGTTTTACAGAGAGCTAGCCAGGTACCTTGCAACTTGCCAACTTATTATATCCCACATATTGGCTTCAGGTGACTTTAAAAAAAAAAAAGCAACAACAAATTTTGCCTTTCCCTGAATGCCACAGCTGTAGCTGACTGCAATTTCCACTTCTTAATGGCTGCTGGGAGAAGATGTGGCTGTGGGTGGGTTGAGCACCTCAATGACAGTGTCTGAGACTTGATCATTTGAAACTGTGAGGTGGGTGACTCCTGCCTCTCCAGAAAGTAGCTGGTGGTTTTTGTATGGGATGGAGAAAAAAGAGGTCTCACTGTAGCTGTTCTTCATTGAGTAGCATGTGGCTCCCAGCCTTCTCCTCCCTTCTCAGGTGGACTGAAGGGAGGAGAGCAATTGTTGCTATCTTTAGCACCTGGGAATAGCAGCTTTGGAAGTGGCAAAGTGCCCTTCTCTCTACCTGCGGAGGATAAAATGGAGGGAATCTATTATCTTGTCCTCCTCTAGCAGACATCCCTGAGAAACTGCCCGTTTTTACCTCCACCCCTCAAAACTTGGGGTGCTGCACAGTGGGCAAGGGGCATCGCCCTTCTGCGATGCAGTTAGGTCCCTGGCTGAGGAGCACATATTGTGTCCTCGCTGCGATGGCAAGAACAGCCTCCAAAGTGGGTCTTGTCTTTGTACCTGAGTAGACACTCTTATCATTTAGGACAATCTGTTTTGAACTGGTTTGCAACATGCAGTTCCCCTGACTGTGCTCGGAGTTATGTGTGCTCAGCAATACTAAAAAATTATCTCACAAAAACATGCATCAGGCAGTCTCCTCTAGTTTGGTTTGGTTTAAATCTCCAAGTTGGCAACTAAAACATGTTCTCTGTTTTTTCTGACTGCTCCGATTCTAAGAGAGATTGAGTTTCCTTCGTTGCTTTAATGAGACTGTTCCCAGCAAGTTACTGTCTTGGTTGTGCAGAGGGATAAACGCCTGATTTTCTCCATTTGAAAAAGGCCCCAAAAAAATGCTTCTTCTCAGCGTCAGCCATTTGGCTGGGAGGTTTCCACATGATGTGTCGAGCTGGTTTTTCTTCTCTGACTGCAGAAAACTGCTTGGATGAGGCTGAGGGGAAGTACAAGGTTTTGACAGCACATAGAAGATTCCAGCTAATTGAGTTCATTGGGAATTTTTCTACGCAGCTTTTTTTCTGTTGAAAAATGCCAGCTCCTTGTGGAGGAGGGTCAGCTCCAAACAAATGACTCACTTTAATGGAGGCAGCCTGAAGGAGCTGGAGGTAGAAGAGGCAAGGCTCAGGCTGATGCCTGATGGGGTGATGTTGTACCCCATGACCCTCTCCCTTATAGGGCTTAAAAATTCTGTGTCAGATCTCATCGTTGCCCTGCTGTCAGCAAACAATTGTGAAGATCCATTAATGTCTCAAGCTCTTCCCATGACTGCCCCATCCTCAAAGTCACCACCTGCTCCTTGCTGACAGTCGTGCTGGCTTGTGCTATAGATGTCTGTCCTGGGGTTTTTAAGCTTTGGTCCAGTCTAGGTGATTAACCATGCTGGGGTCACTGAGGTTCCCCAGTTCATATTTTTAGTTTGGGAAAGGGGTTCACATTGCTGCAGGAGTCCAAAGAAATGAGGGAAAAGAGTCAACATTAAAAGAGCTTTGAAGGCACAAACTTAAGCATTTGGAAGTTAGGGAATGGCAAACGGAGGGTCACCAGTACAACCCCAGCTGTACGTTTACATGATGGTACTGTTTTTAGTTACAGGATCCCATTTCTTTCCTGTGGGGCTCCTACCTCGCTCAGTGCACTGGAGAAACTCTGCTCAGCTAAAGAAGCATGGTTGCATACTTAAACATGCTGTTATCCATGGGTTGGATTCAAGTGGTTTAAAAACAAGAAGAATTTCCAAATCTTGCCTTCCCCTGAATGCCACAGCTATAGCTGACTACAGTTTCTACTGTTACCACTTCTTGATGACTGTTAAGTCGTGGCTGGGGGTGAGTGGGTGGCTGTGGGCGAGCAGCTTTGCCTTGCTATTTATGGAAGTGAAAGGCATGTGATGAAAAGGAAGAAAAAAAAAAAAAAAGTCTACTGCAGTGATGAAACTGGTTGAAAGTTGCACAATGGGCTGGATTACATCCCTGCCCAGAGCCCTCATTTCATGTTGGCAAGTAGCTCAAACATGTTCAGAGGCTAATGAGGCTACTTCTGCTACTGAGTGCACAAATTAGATTCTGCAGAAGTATTGAATAAATGCAGGTGAAATTAATGGGATCTGTTATCTGAATATAGAAAATAATACACCCTATTAAATGTTATTAAAATAATGCAAGCTGTGACTCCAATTAGGTGCCAAAAAGGAGAAAAGATTAATATAACGAGTCAGCCTCTTGTCAATGAAATGGGAATAATATAAGCCTTTTGATGAAAATTGTTGTGCAGCATCCAGACTGCACAGCTTCCCGATTCCCTGGCGAGCCAGGGGGCGAGGGAGGGACATTAACATTCAGGATTGAGAAGAGAGTTTGAGAGGAATGTGCATGATATGAACTGGCTTGGAGAAAAATAGTCTGTGCTCATGTAAACACAGCCGGCGTCATAAGACTTCAAGGGTCAGAGCTCAGCTTGAATTAAGATAGATCTCTCTTCTTTAATATTTAGTGTTGGGAGGATGAAAGAAGTATTGCCCTAGAAAAATCAGTTTTAAAATTCTGCTGGATGCTGGGATTTCACTTTAGAAGTAAATAAGCATGTTCTTTTCTTTTCTTTGCACTTCAAAGATTTACATGCAAGACAGGGAGTAATCAGCTGTTTGCTGAGTGCAAGTCAGCGTGATGGAAAAATAGCCACCGGTTTGTTCCATAAAGTCATGGGAAGAAACAAATAAAACAAATGACACAGGGCGTGTTTGATTTTTTTAAGAGCATAATGTGGCTGAATCGAGGATTTCTCACCACTAAGGATAAGGCAGCAGTCTGCCAGCTTTGTGGTTGTTATAAGCAAAATTTTTAGTCACAATATTGTAATAAAAAGAAAGGCAAATGAATCAGACAGCTTTTTCAGAAAATGCGTTGGAGGCTTTCTCCCTAGACCGCGCTCACTCCCTCAGTTGTCACTTGCTTTCCGTCACCCAGAAGCAAGTATCTGCTCGTCTCACAGATATCCTGAGGGTTGCTATTAATATTTTCTCTTCTTATTAAGATCTATTTTCTACAAAAGCACCGATGTGTACTAAGCACTTTACAGACAAATAAGGAAGCAAGTTACTTTTCCTAGAAGCTCAATCAATAGGGGTTTGCCTGAAGTAGCCTAAAATGAATCTCTCTGGGCTGTACTTATTTATCTGGTACTTGTAACAATTTATCTTGCATGCCTGGCTGTGACAGCTCTTGTTTTACAAAAACTAGTAACGTGGTAGGTGATCCACAGCAGAATCTAAGCATGACCTGCAGCTGGAATGATACTTTAAGAGAAAAAAAAAACAAAACCAAGAGGTTCACAGTTCAATCTTGCCTGGTTCTTCTTCTTCCAGTTCACCCTCCAAAATCTAGCCGTCTCAGAAACTCGGCTAAGTGGATGTTTGCATAGCCTGCCAAATTTGTATTGTAGAAGGAAACGGGAGAAGCAAAGTTCCTGGTGCTGATGGAGAACCACTGGGGAGAAGTGAATCGCAGGGAGCTCAGCACAGATGCTGCGTGCTCTGAGCATCCCGTCTCCACCAAGGAAGCTGGTAAAGGTGGTAAAGCAAGGAAGTCTATTGCAAAGTCTACATGAGAGAAAAAAAATCACATTCTCATTGGCATTTTAGATGATGTAAGGCACTACTCTTCCCTGACGGCTGAGAAAGGATGCTAGCTCTAATAAATTCTGCTAATTGCTGGTATCATTTTAGAGAAAGATGATTTATCTTCCTTCGGTAGACAGCTCGGGTTCTTATTTACTGAACACACTTGCTGACAGTAAATGTACACAGCTGCTCAAGATAGAAAGCTATTTTAATAGTACACTTCCTAGCACAATCTTTTTTTCAACAATAACGTTTGAAAGGCATGCAGGAAGAAGGACAAGTGGCACTTTTTGCTTAGAATAAAAGCTTTCCTACTTTGACTTGGCTATGGACTTAGATCCATATGAAAAAAATGTGTTCAATCTTTCTAACTGCTGTACTTTTTCCCTATATATCCACTACTATAAAATGCAGTCATGTGGGACTGTATATCCGAAAAAAGTGATTCCAAAGGTCTAAATATTTGCATATTTCTGATGAAACGTCCTCATAGTTATATTGTACCTGTACACAATTTACCACAATTATGTCTGGTCTAGAGACAGACTTTGGGTACGTGAGAGTGGTGTTTAATGCACATGGCTCCACTTGACATGCCAACTCTTTCTTTTGCCTGTAATACATTTTTCAAATATGGCCAGCTAATTAAATTTAGATATAGAGATGCTTTTATATTGATATGCATATTATATGCATATATATAGTATGTGCATAGCATATCAAAAGATATATACATATGCAGATGTACTAAAGACAAATAGTGTAATGTTATATCACGTGAGTATAATAGATTCATAAATATGAAATACTCCCACTGTTCTTTAGTTTCCGTGCAGATTTATGGTCTATCCAAAGGATTAAAGCCTGTGGCTGCTGCACAGTGAAGTAGGCAGCTGCTCAATATTTATTTTTATCTTCATTGCTGAAAAAGTAGACCCATTGCTCATTAAATTAGTCCTGGTTCTTCCAGTAAGCACAGCCTATCTCCTTCGGCAGGAGTCCAGGTTAGAGATATTTGGAAGTTTTCCAGCAACACCCTAGTTTTTTATTTGTCAGAATATGTACGTTTGAGCCTGAAATGTTTCATTAAAAGGAAAATAATATTTTACTGAGTCCAAGTGACCATATGTATTCACGCATCACACCTCCGTCCTCAGCACTCACACTTCAGCACTTCCTTGGATTTCTTTGAGTGTCCTCAGCCTTGGTGTAATCTGCCTGATAGATTGGCTAATTATGTTGGAAGTTAATGATTCCTGGGCCTTAGGCAGTCTGCCATTAAGCTGAGAACCCAAAACACAGTCCCTTATCTGTCTGGCAGATCTTCCCCAGACATGGCAGACCTGAAACAGTGTAATTTTTGCCAGAACACTCCTTTCACCAAATGCCCACCACTGCCCCGGGGTTTAAAATTTTGGAAAAAAGCCAAGAAATTTCACACAGAACAAACCCCTTGCTTTTCAGCCAAGTCTAGTCCACTCACATTCTTTGATAAATCATCATGTTAATCCACAACACCTTTATCTTAATATTTGCCTCTTTCCTATTATGTCCAGGGACTGACAGACTCTATGAATATATACATATATATGTGAAATTAGACAAAATATGTTGTCTGTAAGTAGGTAGATTCGTGTTGTGCCCAGAAGGGCAGTGCTGGAATTCTTCAGATACTTCTTAACTTTGGTATTTCTTGGATTTAGTTTGCAGTCTATTTATAAACTTAGGAAGTTATTTTAAAGATGTATTTTAATGGAAAGTCTAAGAGAGGCTCATTTTGAACTAGAATACTTGTAATTTTTCAGTAGATGTTCTAACTATTTTAGTTGTGTATGTGTTGTGGACTGCAGACTTTTGCAATAGCAAGGGTTGGTTCTCAGGCAGATTAGTTTGTTAGGAATTACAAAATGGAGTATCAGGTTGTAAAATAATCTGCGTGCCATGATAATATTCAAGGAGAGCTCTAGATTTTTATAAATGTTGAATAAATTGTCTGGCCTTTGTTGTGCACATTTCTTTCTTGAACTTGTGCCAATTTATTCTCTGAAGGAATAAGGGATCTGGTTATTCTGGGCAAAACAGGGACAGCAAGGAGAAAAACCTGTGAACTGGAAGGGGATTTCAACTTCGGTCCTCCTCTTCATTTGCGTGTTAATCACTGATTCAGCACTTAACCAAAGGAGAGACTGGAGCTTTACTAACTGTGGTATTATATATAGCGCACTTTTAAAAAACTCTGGTAATCTACTGTTGGGTACTTGCTCCAATATTTGCAAATTCTTCTTCATAAGCTTAAAAATGAATGTCTTTGTCTGTTGTGGTTATGTTCCATTTCATACTTTTCCTTGTGCGAAAAAAAAAGTCCTTATTATGAAGGTGGGGCAGCTTTCTAGACTGTAAGCTCTTCAGGGCAGGGAACGGTCTCCTACTCCGTGTTTGTACAGCATCGCTGTTGGCTTGACCTGGTAGAAGGTTCAAGCTCCTGTGCACTACTGCAATGCAAATAATAAACACTACTGAAAAATAAAGAGTCCGTTCGGTCAATTGGAGTTGCACCCAAGTATGAACACAGGGAAATTAGCTGTCAAAGTCAATACTCTTCATTAGGGATTCTGTAGCACATAGTAACAATTTAGAACAGTAATGAGTTTTATAAATTAGCCGTGCAACTAGTTGATACTTTGCAGACTTTAGAAGATTTGCTGATGATAAATATGATGACATTTCCTGTTAACAATAAATAGTGAGACTGTACAGATTTACCAAACAAAGGAAAATTCTTCTTACTCTGTGACCCTGCCATTTAAAAAGCCCTTGAATCCTAACACTACGTGAATTACTATACAGTTAACCGTAGAGGACATTTCATTTTAAAAAAAAAAAAAAAAAAAAAAAAAGTTTCTCTAGGCAATAAGTTAATGTGTATTAGTGATTCCAGACATCTTAGAGAATAAAAATGAATTAGCTCAGTAAGTATTTTTCTCATTTGGTGCTTCATGTGGTTATGGGACCAGAGTCATCTCAGCTGAATATGAGCAGGAAATGACAGGAATATTGATAGTATGGATAGCGTACGTAAAACTGCATTGAAAATAGTGGCCCAGATGCGTTCACTAGAATGGATCGCCCACTTCTAATGTGAGACAGGCCAATTACACAAGGGCAGGAAGCAGAAGGTGAAAAATATACAGGGTAAAAGTCTGTCGTTATGAGATGTCAGAGATCCCTGCTTAGAGCTGGTGCCGATCTATGGAAGAGTCTCAGCTGGTGATTCACTGAATTCTTCTTCCTTTCAGGTGGAACTTTTTTATCATTCAAAAATAAGAAATAAAAGTACTGCAGTTGTAAGTTGTCTTTGACATTCTGCTTTTGGAGGAGGAGTGCTTTAGACATATTACTCTGGCTGCTCAGGAGAGCTTTCTGATTGCCCAGCTGATGTTTTTCTGGTAGGGAAAAATCTGCCACAATTTCCACCATTCTTTTTCACCTGTAGCATGAACTTCCCATGAGACTGGTCTGTGTGAAACCAAGGAGCTAATCTCCTTATCCCTGATTGATCTCCAAGGCCCTCCTGATCTCATTTGGCGCTAAGCACCTGCTATGGTTTTTAAGAGGTGATGCCTCCCCTCTGCCTTTCCTTTGCACACAATGTGCCAAAACCTGGTACCTGGCCCTTATGGGGTGGGTGTAGAGAGCTGGTACGTGGATGGTTCCTAACTCTTCCCCTTCTCAGTAAACATGTATGTTTTTCTCACCGCTGAGACCATCGTTGGTCAGACTGTCAGTGTAAACAGCTGGGGGAACAGCTATAATTACTTTTTTAGTGGCTTTGTTGTTAGCTGAGAACCACCACTTGTTCGTTTCCAGGTGTTGGTTCTTTGTCCCGGGGTTCCCTGGGACAGATGTTCCCTGGTGCCCCTGCCCTGCAGAGTCCATGCAGCTGTGGCGGTACAGAGGCGTAGGGCTTTATCTCGCCAACACCCAGTTGGTTTGCATTGCGTGGATAGAGGCAGCCATGTGGAAGTCAGCGGCACAGTCAAGTTCTACATAACCTGGAGCTGAATCTGGATGATGTGATGAAGCAACCTAAAAGTCTGTTGGGGATTACAGCTGCTCCTTCAAGTCTGGGTGTTTGCCTGGCGTGTGTTACTAGAGCGTGCAGCTGGGGGTATTGCTACACCCTCTGCTGCTCTTTGGCATGTATAGGCAGTAGTATCTAGTAAGGGTGCTTTTTTCCAACCTGTATCTACCTGGGGATTGCTGGGGTTTCTTTTAGACACATTTGTTGCCACCACAATCTGTCCCATTGCTGCTACCAGCTGCTGGTTCCTAAAAACCAAGCTAGAAAGTGGTGTTAGAGCAGCAGCCTCTTCAGTGGCTCGTGTGTTACAGAGCAAGTGGTACATGTGTTGTAAGGCACATTTTGCCTGTTAGTTTGCAAAAAAAATTTAGGATGTTGAGGTTTGACCTATAAAGCTTGAGGCGATTTGTGAACTGCTGCCTGTGGAGACAGCCTTTGTCTTTGCAACATTTTGCCACTGCTGAAGTTAATGAAGAAGATTAGTAAGAAAGCAAAAAGTCTTCAGCTGGGAAGATCTCATCCTACATATCAGGAAAGTCTCCAGGTCTGGTGCCCTGCAAGTGCCATGCAGCACTGAAGGCTGTGAAACTGGGGTGCGAATGAAATGCGGAGCACGAGGCAAATGGAAGCGACTGGCTTGCTTTCCATGCTAGTCTTGTACTTCTGTTAAATTACTAAGAACCCATGTTGGCAAGTTGCAAAAAAAATGCTACAAATTAAAAATAAAACAAGGGCAGGATGTAATCATGATGATTCTGATAGAAGATGGCAGGTCATTTAATGAAATCTCCCTGTATTCCAGCAATAGTAAACCAACTTGTTAAACTTCTTAAAGCAAATTAGATGGTTTTAGAATGAAGTGAAAATGCATTTAAGTGATAAATTAACTTACTTTGTCTGAATAGGCAATGCAGTGCTTGGCCTGTTTTTCAAAACGTAGAGCCGAAGAGCTGTTATTCTTAATGTTGCAATTAAAAAAAAAAAAATCAAAGTTTTGTCTAATTTGAAAATTAACTTAATATAAATGGAGGCAATTAGTGTGGTGTGAAAACATACCACCCAAAAAGACATGCGTGGAGCTATGGTTTTCTTTCAGTGCGGTGAAGTCTGATTTTAGTTGTCTTGTGCTCTGGCAAGTCTTTGACTAGTTTGTGTAAACATGAGGTTTAAAATGCTGCATTGTCTGCTCCTGGCTGAGTAAATCCTTCATTAATGCCTACTATATTAAGTATGTCTGTCCCCTCCACCGGGGCTGAAGTGCGATACTTTACAAACAGCTGAGAGTCTTTCTAAGGCATTCCTTCAGGGGCGCTTCTCGTTGATCGGCCTTTGCAAGGGCATGGCTGTGGTTGTGGCTCCTTCTTCCCGTGCTGGCTAGATTAAGTCTGTCTTTCAGTTGAAGTCCCGAGAGAGCAAAAATGAAAGCAGAAGATGGCCGTGATTCACATCAGCCTGTTAAGACATGAGTCTTTTGTTATTGCTTTCTTCAACCAGGAGAATAAGATTCTTTTCTGCTTGAAATTATAAAGCATTTAGAGATGTGCCTTTTGTTTTAGTAGCAGAAAAGGCATTCTCGGTGGGACTGAGGCTGTCACTGCAGATTAAAAGAGCCCTGGGAAACAACTGATTAACAGAAAGAAAGCGAATGCAAAGCCCCTGTGTCTCTGTATTGGGTTTGTACAGGGGAATACAACTTTGCTTGGCAGTTGTCGGTAGAGGATCACCTTTGAAAGTAACGTTTTATCAAAGCACCATAGTGGAGGGTTATAACAGTAATGGGCAATTTTTGCACTTTTGTTTTTACTGTGTTCTGAATTGCGATAAAACACTCAGCTTTTCACGACCGAGCACTGAGGAAGCAGGATAAAAGGCAGAAAAAGATCTGAGTTCAATTGATTGAAACTGTTCCAGCTATTTTTAATGTTTTATTAACTGCTTTTAACAAAGTGTTTCAAACTGGAAACAGAAAATTACTTTTTAAAATATTTCAAACTTAAATGTTTCCACAGTTTAAAAAAAAAATGGAATTTGGGTCTTGGTCAGAACTTCTCTGTGCAAAGTTCCTGGTCTGATGAGTTACATATTCTGCAACAAAAAATGTTTCCCTGAAAAATCCGCCCCCCAAGTTCAAACATACCGACTGATAGGCTGTTCTACTCTTTGGATTAGCAAAGTAAAAAATGATGGTAGTTTATGAAGCAAATGAGTCCTCCCTCTTTTTTATCATAACCTCTGGTCTAACTCTATCGTGTGCTGAATGCCTTCAGGTCTGAATTAGTGGCAGTGGAAGATGTGCAGTACATTGTTGCTTCAAGCCCTTCTAGTATATGCTGATGCTGCTGTCAGCATTGCTGAGACAGTAAAACTCAAGAGAACATTTGATGGGAGCTGTTACATCTCTTGTCTCATCAGCATCATGGTTTTCTGTGCTTCTGTCTGCTGGCCACAGCTGTGCAAATCCACTGAAAGCCATGGGTTTGCTCCAGAAGTCTCCCAGATAGAGCTGGTTCATACAGCTGTGCCTGAGGGGATAATTTGAACCTTACTCTGTGTGGTTAGATGCAAGAAGAAAAAGGCTCAGCTTGGTTCTTCAGGCAAAACTGCAAATAGACAGTGACATCTCCCACGGACACTGATCTGCGTTTAGGAGTAAAACCATCCTCGGGTCTGAGCCTGGTTCAGCTGCTGAGGTTGGGGCAGGAGCTGCGGTGGGACACTGTTGGGTGATGGGTCCCAGCCCCTGCTCGGGCTGTGTGGAGGAGCTCCACAGTCTCTGCTGTTCCCAGTCACTCAAGGAAAGAAGAAATTGCTTCAGTGACAGAAGATGCTGGGGGCTTTCTTGATCTCAGTAATGCCTGCATGTTGTACTCCCAGTTGTCTCTGAGAAGGCTGAAGGTGCTCAATACCTTCCTTTTTTCCTTTCAGGGAAAAAAACCCACCTTGAAGGAGCTTTTTATTCTTTGTGGAATGGTTTTGTCTTCACATGGCAGCATTCCTGCACGTCTAGTGCCTGTCGGTTGTTTAACAGGAAGGGTGAAGTAAAACAGTTTAGAAGAATCATTTCTGGTCCTTTCGGCAATGGCTAGTAACATAAAGAGGATGGTAGTAGCTATGCGGCCATGTTGATGAGTGTCTTCAATGAGACATTCCTAAAAGCAGTAGCGTCACTTAAATGTAACAATCCACTAAACACAGTGGATTAAAAGGAACATCAGCATGTGCCTGTTTGAGTTTTATTTAAAAAAAAAAAAAAATAAAAAAAAAAGTTTGCTGAATTTTACAAATTTTACCAAAATATTAGTATTCGTTATAAAATTGTACTTCTGTTATGCTATGCCCTGTATACCCTAACAGAGGCTCATGAGTATGAATGACATCTTACAGAAGCCCCAGGATCATAGGCAGGCTTGTATTATGTCACTTTTACAGCTGGAAAAACAGAGGCACAGAAAGATCGGTTAGTTTAGCCTAGTCTGTGTGGTCAACAGTGTTACAACAAGCAGAATTCAGAAATCCTGCTCTGATTGCTGATGACATAATATATATCCGTGACACTTACTATGTATACTGCGCCTTGTGTATACCGCTAACCTTTTTCGAGGAGGTTAACACTTTGAATACTAGTACTTCCTTTTTGGAACTTTCATTTCATGATTTTTGTATGGTTTTGCTAGGAACACCATCTGTCACAAAGCAAAAATCTCTGCTCTGCAGAAAAACATGATGGCACCAAGTACCACATGTATACAGAGGCCAAATTGCCCTGTCCCAAACAGTAATCAGGTGACATACTTAAGATAATATATAAATTCAGATAAATACTAGCTAGGTAAACTGCAGAAAATACTTCAGCTGGACAAGATCACTGTATACACATTCCATTGAAGGTATTTATAGTTCCCCAGAGATTTAGTCCTGGAGTACCGCAATGCCTGCCATCCTTTGGTGTCCAGTTATCAGAAAGGGGGGAGTTCAGCATGATTTCATAGATCTGGAGCTTAATTCAACGCAGAAAGGTGGCTACAAAGCTAACTACTTCCAGAACTGAAGTTTTGTGCTATGTAGTTCCATTGACTTAAGTGGGACTATGAGATATGGATGAAATCCTTTACCTACAAAATGTCTTAGCAGGATTGGTCCTAATAGTGAGACTCATTTATTCTGTTTTGTGTTTCCCCAACCATTTCTTATGAACGCCTCATCACAAGCGAAACAAAATAAATAAGCTGTAAACCAAGTTACTGCAGTTGAACTATGGGCAGGGATAAAGGTAGGGTACAGTATCAGTCTTGCTTTTTGAGTACTTTAAAAGTACTGCTGCTGATAGGATGGTATCTATCCAGATTAGCTGAACAGCTGTAAAAGAATATAAATATTAGAGTGATGGCAACTACATATTTTAAAAGAAACATCTTTCATTCTGCAAAATACAGGCTTTTTCCTTTCCGTGGGCAGAGTCAACTGCAGTTTGAGTTCATGCTGGTGGTAGCCCTGCGGGTCCCCTGAATTAAATCCCAGGCTGGGTAGTGATGTCATTCCCCCAGTTCTTTTTTTAATCTCTTTTTTTGTGCTGAGCACAGCCATCTGTCCCCCTCTGCACAATGGCGGAGGCAGCTGTGCGTGGCGTGCCATCAGGAACAAAAGCCACTGCTTCATACCAGAGGGCGGTGGGCTGCAGGTCGCAGGGAGTTATAAGGATATCAGGGTCAAGTGACACCTGATGCCATGCTGTACGGAAAAATAAAACTAGGATTATACAGCCTTTATGTGTCCATTCGCTAGCAGAGAAGTGGGGTCAGTCTTTGTCTGAGTTTTTCTCTAATGGCCATGGGAATGCGTATGTGTTCTCAAGGGAGGCCACACTGCTACTTACCCATGGAGTAAAGGAGTAACAAAACCAGCTTCAAGCAGCGGGCAAAGCGAACGTGACACAAAACAATTCTTTCGAAGGGAAAATAGCACAACTTGGATACATTCTGCTACTTTATACAAGTTCAAAGTGTGCGATCTCAAATGGTTTGCGTATCCCATAACACGCCCTTATAAAAGTGCAATGAACCATGCTTTTCATGTGTAATATCTGCAGCACACAGTAGTTCCCTTGCTTCTTTGTGGGAAAAGGGAAGCTGAGCGAGGGCCGAGTGCTGCTCAGAAGCTGCATTCAGGAGAAGAAGTAGTTGGTTATGCGTTGAGCTGCTTTTTCTGCAGGGTGAGCTGGAAGGAACTCAAGGAAGGTACACACTCTACAGGATGAAATTGCCCATTCCTGCAGGCAGCTTTCTACTTTTCAATAAGTGGTGCTAGTCCTGTCCCAACTATTCTCCTTCTGTGCTGTGTCCATAAGGAGAACAGAAGCTGATGCAGGTTTAAGCTATAGGAACCTTTATCATATACCAAGAGGGAACGTAATATATGGGGTGAAGTTCATGCATATAATGAAATAAATAAGCTCTGCTGAGTGCAGAGCCTCCTATCTTTTCTTTAACCCCACATCACTTTTGTCTGCATGGGTTCCTACTCTGTTTCTAAGCAAACACACATTTTGGAGCCATTAGTCAGAGATACAGCAGGGGTCATACAGCTTTACCACTTCTTTTGGCGTGACAGTCCAGGATTTGACCCTGTCTGTCATGAACAGGGTGACATTCCTTGAAGCTTGATGGGACAGAAGCACGTATTTCACAAACAGGCAAGCTGTAAACACCGTATGCTCTCACCTCAGGGGAACACCTCGTGGGACATGGAGGCATTCATGGATATACAGCTGAGCTCAGACGAGTCGTAAGACAGCCATGGCTGGCCCAGCACCAAACCCAGTGATCCCCTCCATGCCACAGTTCCACTTATGCATGTGGAAAATGGTTCCATATTGCCCTCTTTTTTTTTGCCTTGTGATTCATAAAGGATACTGAAATAGAAGTTCACAGTCATAAAGCACAGCATTTTTATAAAAGTAGCATTTGTCTTTTTTTTTTTTGTAAAGTGCAATGGCTCAGGCCTGTTAAAAAGTATTCTTTCAACTTGAAAACATGTTATGTACTTATTTGCTAATTGCCTACTTTTTGTCTGAAATGGCACGAATAATTCCTTTCACCTTAGATTGTCTACCTAGTTTATCCATTTTTACAGGAAGAAGTCACAAGATGCTGCAGTAAAAGGGGACAGAAATATTACTAATGATGGAAAACACATGACTACATTTCTAGGTCCTTGTATTGTGTAGTTTACCTGAAGGTGGTGTGACTGCTGAGCAGCAGTGTAACTCGGTCATGCCGTTTATAAATTTGAGACTGAAGCTTTGGAGTTCCTTCACAGAACCCAGAAACTGCCAAAACCAGAGAAAAATCCTGTTTGCTGCTTGATGCTGATATTAGCGCTGTCCTCCTTGCAAACTGCTTACCACCCCCATCTCCCTGTGGGCGCTAAACGAACAGAGCATCACACCATTGAGAATCCACTCCTGAATTGTTGCTGTCCAGGAACAATTTTATAGATTGCCAGTTTTTTAGACAAGATGATCACTGGTTCATGAATCACGGGTTCACAAATTATTTGTTCTCTTTCACTTGCATAAATCTCTTCTTTAACCCACATTAAAGTCTCTTGTTTTAAGCTGTCTTGAGCCTGGGCAAAACTTACAGCGCTGCTGTTGGTTCCCAAGACTGCCACAGCATAGTTTAGATTCTGGCAGCTTTCTCGGCATGGCTTTACAGCCCCTCCAGAGATCAGCTGGCTCTGCTGAGCGGTTAGCGGCTCCGAACATAAATGCCATTGCTGTCTGACTCTGTGGTTTCTGGGAAACTTTCCTGAAGCCTGTTTTCCTCCACGTTTTGTCATAATCCCGGGAGGGGCGGATTTTTCGTTCTCTATTTGAACAGAAGCTCTGACTGCCTAGAGCGTATGCTGCAAGGCTGAGTTGGTCTCACTCCGAGAGAAGTTTACTCCCACCAGCATATAGTATCAGAACTCAAAGTGAGAAACAGAAGAACTTTCTGTATTGTGTTTTTTGTATTGTATTTACTTTTGTTGTGTTAAGTTTTACTGTGTACGGAGCAGATAGATAGCTGGTTAGTGTGTTGCTTTGAGATAACACCTGCCTGTAGGGCATAATGGTGTTTGAGACACAGAAATGAGAATTATCCCAAAAGTGTGGAGGTGGGTGTTTGTGTACTGTCCTATGTATGTGTTTGGGGGTGTGATGAGGCGCACGGTCAAACATCCAGGCCTTACGCCCACCAGCTATACAACACAGTGGCTGTATAGCACTGGGATTTATTATCAAGCTCATTCATTTGATGTCCTGACATTAAACAGACTTAATGCAGTCTCACAAAGCATGGTACTCAATTTAACCCTGTGATTGAGTGTGGCACCCAACCAGCTCCTTCAATGCACAAGCAGTTATGGTTAATGACAACCCCACACGAGCAAGCCGAACGGGCCCCGAGGGCAGGACTGCTGTGCTTATGGTGCCTCTAGCTCCTTTCCCATCCCTTCAAGGGCACTGCGCCGTGCTTACATGCATCACTGTTCTCAGAGGGGACGTTCCTGCCTTCCTCTCTCTCTCCCCAGACCGGGAAGTAAGCGTGTTAACTTCTCCACTTCATTGTGGTAGCTCAGCAGGTTTGGCTCTAGTTCAAGCTCTGCAGTCTCCTTGCAGGGCAGTGACGGTTTTAATCAATGGCAAGCTGGCTTTCCTAAACAAAGTGCTGTTTCTTCAGAAAACAAGAGCTTCATAGCAAAAACGTAAAAAGATGAACGGGTCATATACTTATAGAGCTTACGTGGTGCTGAGCCAGCATCCACTGGGGGTCTGGATAAAAACGATAATATTTAGGATGTTTTTTTAAATCTGTCTCTTGACTAATAGTCCCGTATCTTGCAGAGAGCATGAGTCACTTCCCTCTTAATTCAGAGAGGCCATTGTGTATCATATTAAGTTCATTATGTTGCTAGGCTATTTCCTCTGTGGGTGAAATGTCAAAATACTGGCTACCTATATAGTCAGCATCCAAAATTTGTATTAATTACAAACTGATTCTTCTGTAGTTATACTTCTTGACCAAGTTCAGCCAATGAGCCCAGATAAACCTATAAAGGTACATGCAGCTGTGTAACAGATGATACAGTAAACTTGGGTAATCGGTGTTGCCAGAGCATGAGTCTTAGACAGGTCTAAAGTATGGGCAGTACTGATAACCAAAACAAAGTACAGTTACTGTTCTGTGATTACTTATAGATATGGTTGAGGCTGATAAAATAAATGATTCCTTATTTAATTTATTCTAAATTGAATAGATAATAGAAAAATAGAAAAGAGTTCAGAGAGAGAATCATCTTACCTATTTTTGAGTATCTTAAAGCAAGCTGTCTGTTTCTACCTGAGTCATCTAATTTCCTTATATGATCCATAAATGAGCTGCAAAGACCCGTTTTAAAGTTGGTCTGTCGTAGAATAGGATGAATCACTGTCTGGAGGTTTCTGTTTTTCTCCTTTGGTTATAAAGAGAGACCAGATTACGGTTTTAGATTAGACACCTGATTAGTTTTAGTTTTAGATTAGACATCCATCCATCCATCCATCCATCCATCCATTCTATCCTTAAATGTCTATTTGTTAGAAAAATCCTTTGTTAGTTTTGTTGTCAACAGAAACAACATCATTGACAGAATAATGGGATCACTGCAGATTTTTTACAAATATTGGGATAAATACTATGTTTGAATTTTGGTTTGACTACAGACCAGATGTTATCCTAGATACACTTTAATTTATAGGTGAGATAACAGTACTCATTCACGTACATTGCAGTCAGTCAAATTCAGTCAAACACGTGTTGTAGCCACACAGAGAACAAGAAGTAATTCAGAAATAAATTCAGTGCAGTTTCCCTGAGAAAGCCCTGCTTGCAGATGAAGTGGCTTCTGCCAGCCCCACCATGGCGGACCTGGTGCTCCTCTTCCTCCACGGTGGCAGCAATGGCAGCGGTGTCCGGTTCTGCTCTCATCTGCCCTGCTTAGCCCTCACACCCCTGCTCTTCCATCCCTCTGCTGCCGTTTGGGTCATGAATATTAAGCACAGAGGAGAGGCTGATGAACTTGGCCAGGAAAACGTCATTAATAACCTTGACAAGTATGGAGATAGATTGGGAAGGATAAAGGAGAGAGTGGGAGGAAAGGAAGTCAAGGCAATAAATAGGATAGACCTGCTGTTAATCTCTACAAGGTTATTCCAGGGAATCGCTGAATTAGCTCATCCTGTACCTAGATCCTTTCCTTATTTCTGGACTATTTCTTCCTTGATACTGACAATGTATTTGTAATACAATGCATGTTTACTACAGTTTACAAAAACGCAAAGTCAAAATACTGTTTCAGACATATTAAATACAACAGCGGACATGAAATACGCAGCTTAATGCATTAAGTGATACAATTGCCTGACAACATAAAAGGTTTTAGTCTGCCCATTATTTTTTTAATTGGAGATGACTATGTAATTGCATACCGCTTGATGTAACCTCCAGTTGTTGTTCAAAATAGACAATAGTTTATTATATTAATACTCTGTAAGAGGCTTACAGCAACTATTATTTTTAATAATAGTCTTGCTAGTGCCTTCCTGATTCTGCAGCATTTCACCTTTGGCTGTTGTATTGTTTGGTTCACTACATTGTTTTGAGAAAAATAATCACGGTGTGTACAGAAAAATCTGTTTGAGAAGGATTTAGAAAGGGGATCTGAAGTTTAAGGGAGATTATATTTCCATTTGCTGTAGGTAAATTATATCTTTTATCTGCGGGGGAAGGGATCAAATACCCTGTCAGAAAGAAGTGCATATAAATGGCAACTGGTCACTGCGATGCTGATAAACAATCAACCACATTAGTTTAGGAGAGGTGTAAAGATTAAAATTGTAATAGTTTTAACTTCAGAGCATTTGCTGCAGGTGTCCTCCTAAATGAGCAGTTCCTTTTGCTCTAAAGTGGGTTATCCACAAAAGATAGGTGGGATTAGTGGTGATGGAAGTGCACCCAGGCTCTCCAGAATAGGAGCCCAGTGTAGATAAATCTGCTGCCATAAACACTTCCAGCATATTGTTGACAGCTCCTCAGACTCGTGATTTGCAGAGAGACTGGTTGTTATTAAAAAAAAAAAGCAAGCTGAAACTGAGGAGTAAAAAGCAAAACTATAGATATATCTTAATCCTTTAAAAAAACCTCCGGTGCTTTTCTTTTTTTTTTTTTTTTTTAATGATGATGTTCAGTTTAGCTCCAGCTCACCTGAAAGGCAGTCTTGTGCTGGAAATGAGAGACTGTTGGGTTTTCAGTGGGCAGGACGGCACCCTTGAGGAGTCCAGACGGACCTGCGTTCGGGGGAAGCTCTCAGCGATTGCAGTGGGAGCTCTGCTGAACAGAGGAGGGTGGCAGCCAATTAATGCTAATTATTTTAGTGTATTTTTGATTGCCCTGGGAGCAAGTAGGTTGTGTTCCCCTCAAATATAAACCAGAGAACAGCAGCAGCCCGGTTTCTGTGCCGTCAGACTCCTTTCCTAACCCCGAGCTTTGTCTTGTGGAGCCTCCCGGCCTGGCTCACCTCTGCGGTCTCTATTCACCTCATGGATGTCGAGAGCCTTCCCGCCAGAGGGAGGGTTTCTTAGGAAAGCGGGTCTTGCAAGATCGGGTTGGCAAGCCCCACTCTGCAGGCATTGTGCTCTGCTTCGTGTTCAGTACGTTTTCTGCTTGGAGCTTGTTTCCTCCCGCTGTTTCAGCAGCACAGAAGCCTTTTAAGGGCAGCTCCCGGTGCCATGGCACAGGCTGGCGGCGTTGTGGTATGGCGAAGGCCTTTGGCTGACTAGCCTCTGCCACCGTTTCCCCTCCACGCCCTGTGTTTTGCTAAGAGCCAGCTTCTTTGGTGCTGTCTCTTGAGCGCATCGTGGGAAGGGCTCCACGGGAGAAAAACCCAATAGCTGCGAGATTCCTGCGCTGTGTGTCATCTCCACGGCGTGTTTGCAATTGAGCAAACGTAATCTGTCTGGGAGATTACCGAGTGTGCCGTGCCTGCGAGGGAACAGGCCTCTCTTTGACCTATGACTGTATCTGTGTGCGGTGTTAAGTGTGTTTAGTTAGAGATCAGTCATGGGTTTGTCACAATTCCTCATCACGGAGCAATCTCGCTTTCGCTTGTGGTGTCGTCCAAGGAGACATGCCCGTGCCGCTCCTCTGCCCGCCATAGTTGTGCCCTTTGGCAGGTAGAGTGGTGAGCCAAGGACCTGCCACTCAATACCCTGTCCCTGCCAGCCTGCATGGGCATGGCAGCAGCAGGGGGAGAGGAGCCATCGCTCCCGCAGCGTCTCTTCCCGCCACACTGGAGCTGGCGCGAAGTTTCCGCACCGCTTGCTACCAGCGAGTCCTCAGCGCGGCCACACGACTACAACAGAAATCGTGCCACATGTACAAAACTGAAAGCTTTTCATACTGCAATTTGTTCTTTCCTACCCCCAAGGCCTTTGTTAGCAAACAAGATGCCAGTGTTTGAGGGGAGAGACAATGGTGTGGTTCAGCTCGAAGGCATGCTGGAAATGGCGCAACAGCTGAGTCCGCCCTCTCCCCCCCCTTTTTTAATTTTATTATTCTGGTTCGGTGACATTTATTTTGCTGTAAATGCCCAATTTGCTATACAGTACATGTGCTTTACAGAGAGACTAGTAAACTAAAATCATATGTTATGCAGAAATCCGTTGGTCTGAAAACACAGGCAACCCGTATTTGCCTTTCAGCCTTCACTAGCTTAGATGTTTGGTGACAACCAGCAATGATATTTTTAGCCACTGGCGTTCTCCTCCTTAGCTGCAGGCTGACTTGCTAACTTGATCAAGAGATGCTCTTTAAATGAGTTGACACCACGTGCAGTAAATTTTGTATTAAGAAAAAGAAAATGGATAAAAGACACCACTGGGGTTGGCCTAGGGTATCAGTACATTGGAACTGGTTGCTGCTGAGAATTTGTCATTGCTGCTGTTTGCATTATATTTAGAGTGGGAAGAGGTTACATATGTGGTCCAGCTCATCTCAAGTTTTACAGCACCATTTTAGCCACCAAACCTGGTAGGGCTTTGTATGGTTAAGCTTCTTAAGAGGACGCACTTGCTGTTGGCCTTCTGTACACATCCTGTGTTTGCAAGGATCCCATTAAACAACTGTCTAAACAGGGCCCAAGCAAGGCAGAAAAAGCAACCTAGGGGATAAATAAAATTTCATATATGATAAACAGTAAATACTGATCTGCCTTAGTCATCTGAACTGGTTTGGCTCAGTTGTCCTCCTCCAAGTCTATTACGTTTAATGCTTCTGTGCAAACACTCAGAGTTTCCATTAAATATAGTACTGTATGTCTGATCCTACGATGACACTCTGATATTCCAAAAATAGTTTAATAAATAGAAATTCCAAGATGCATCATCATAAGCCTGTAGCTTGAGTATCAAATCTACCATGTTATGTAAAAAATATTGGTTATATAATGGGATTTTTATCAGTCTAGTGACATAAATACAAATATTAGAGCATTATTAGGAAACCCACCTCTCTGACTTTCGATCTGTTATGCTGGAAGTCAGAGAGAAGGTAGCTTATGTATATGTGGGGATTTAGATGCTGTAGCTTCAGAGGTGTCTAACAGCTCAGAGCTAGTTTCGGGGTTTTGTTCTGGATAAATGTAAATACATTTAAAATGGTATTGAGGAAAGAACCTGGAGTTTGATGAGAACTTCAGGCTGCTCCAAAGTTTCCTTCGTGATGGCCCAGGCTGAAGCCATTGCCGATGATGCAGTCAGAGATGTCCCTAAAGCCAGTGTTTCTCATCTCTTGAAATACATTGAGAGAGAGCTGGGGAGCTATAGTCTGTCTTTATCTGCTGGAAAGCAGATAAAGGTCCTGAGCTAGCAGAAATTGGGACTCACTAGCGGGAGGACATATGGAAGAGCAGCAGGGACTTCCTTTAGGCAATGGGTTTGTGTGGAAGTCCTCCCTACCAGAGAGCAGAAGCTTTGAATTATGGCAGCATGTAAAAAGAGGTGCTGTGAGTTACCTGGAAGAGAAAGGAATTAAGTATGCTATACGTAGAAGTAAGTACATCGTTTTATAACTGAGAAGCTGATTTTCAGGTTGCACAACTTCTTGAAAACCTTAAGTAGGGCACAGGGCACTATCTGAAATTGCATGGCCTGATGTTACTGACGGCTGACCATCTGTCCCCATGGGCTTTCAAATCAGGATAGCATCGCTTTTACTAAGAGCAGGCAGTCTATATGGTAAGGGCTTTAGCAAGTGAATTAGATGAACCTTCTGACTTTTCAGCCTGAGGTAAAAGCAGTCTGAAAAAATAGAGGCAAGTTCAACTTTACAAGTTAACATAAGTGAATTAAATACTTTAATTTCATGTGTTTTCTGGGTAAGTTGAAGTGGGGCAGACTGTAAAAGGCTGATGTGGTCTTTAGCGTCTCCAGTTCAAAGAGGCAGTTTTCCCAGTAGTGCTGGTAACCTCCCAGTTTGCTCTGTCGCAGCATCTCGAGCATTAGACACACCTTGGAGAATTAAATCTCACAGTGCTTTGCTGAGCAGGTAACTCCTATCCTCCTCTTATGGGTGGAGAATGGGCATACTCGATAAGGGAGCAGGAGAGGGGAGCTGGAGGGAGGGAAGCTGGTGGGGAAGGGGTACTGAACGTGCTTCCCAGGGGATGCTTAGTGTCACACATCTCCTGTGTCCTGGGACGGGGAAATACCTGCCTGTAAAGAAGTGAATCAGGTGCCGAAAGTAACACCGCAAGCTGTAGCGCAGACTGGTCAGGGTCCAGACCCCTCCTGTCCCTGGGCTTTAACTAGAAGTCACTTCCCTCCCCCAAATCTATAGATGTGTGTAAGCAGAGTGAAGGACGATTGCTCTTGCTGCCTTACAGACCCTATTCTGCAAACAGGGCTGTGCGCATGGGCTTCCTACATCCACGTGAAGCTCCCCTGCCTTCACTCGAGCACTGCACAGGGCTCAGGGGTTTCCTACCTGCATCCTCCCAGCTGGGCTTTCAACTTTCCCTGACAGCGAGCTAGCTCCATGCTACCAAGCGCACACTGGCAAAATGCTCTGGTTTAAAACATGGCATAAAAGTGCTATTAATGCTCAGAGTGCTGCTGGATTTTTCCCCTTGCACAGGATATGGGGGGAAAAAAATATTTTTTAGCCCTGTAAGATTAAACAATCATCATGGTTTTAAGGGCTTAATCTGCTGGCATGCAGACTGCTGGCTGATAAGTCTCTGAGTCTGAGTGTAATTGGATGCAGCATCGGATTCAGTTGTGTGGGCTTTCCCGGGGCTTTTTGTTTGTTTGTTCATTTTTAACATGCTGCGGAGTTGAAGTGATCTGTCCCTGGAAATGCGTTTGGGCGTGAAGCTGTAACACCGTCCCCCGTGGTCGGTATTTCGGCAGCACCTAGCTGGATACCACCGCTCGGGGAGGCAGCGGGGGGGGGAGGTTGCTCAGTGTATGAATTCGGGCTATTGTTCGAGGCACACATCTGCTTTAAGAAATCGCACGGCACAGGCCGTTACTTATTCAGATGCAGAAGCTCCTTCCGTCCCACAAGACGGCCCATTCAAGTCACATGCCAGAGGTCTCGGCAGAATGGGCTGCAGCTGCTTCAAATCTGCTGTCTAACATCAGAAGCAGTTGGACAAACTGTACCGTACTGACTACAGTCAGGCTCCCGGGCGCCGAGGAAGACAGGGAAAAGATTTGGGATCCCAGCGCTATGTTCTCAGAGGATCTGTGGCTGGAAAATGAGAAAAACTGTGCCGTCGTTCACAAGTCGAAGCGAGGAAGGAAGCGCCAAGAGCTCCTGGCCGTGGCCCTGGGGGTGAAGGTGGGAGTCAAGGGGGCACTTTTGTGGCAACCTCTGAAACTCTTTGCCTATTCACAGATCACCTCCTTGGTCAGAAGAGCAGCCTTAACTCAAAACGACAACCACTTCAACTATGAAAAAGCACACAATTTTAAGGTAAGCACAACTTCCTATTATTTTCAGCTAAAAACTTCTGTCTAGATGCCTCACATTTTATTTATTGCTGTGATGGGGTTTTCACGCACCCATCTATACTAGCTCTGAGCAAAGTGTTGAAAAAAGTATTTTTCTTTCTACTTCAAGTTCCCTTGACTGCATTCTTAATGTGCTTTTACATAGGCACTTAATCCAAATAACGGTTTTGCTACTCACTACACTACTTGACTGGCATTTTAGCTCTTTTTGCCCAGATTCAGTTTTCTTTTTTGTTCAGAAAGAAAGTACTTCATATTGACTGTCTTTATCTTAAAGTGTATCCATATTTAAATGAGAAAAAGGCCCCTTTTCAAAATCTAGCTATTATCAGAAGCCAGTATCATTTTACCAGCAAATATTTTGGACGATTTCTGTTTTCAGAAGAAGTTGAGGGAGCTCAGGTGCTCCCTAGCAATAAAGCAGAGCACAGCGGTGGTATTGTCTCCTAGCTTTTGTTCCACCACCATATGCGAAGGAAATGCTCTCAGAGTCCCACTGAGCTATAAGGGTCTGAGCTTGTGTTTGCTTGTCAAACTAAACCAAATAGCTAGACAAACACAGGGATGTCTAAATGGATCATCTTTTTGCTGTCTTACACATACAAAATCAAATTCTTGGGGCTTTTTTCCCCAAGTGCTCTGTCTGGCATGCTGCAGCAGGGAAGTGACTCAGCTTTGGAAATGGACCTTCCAGGCAGCTTGTACTAAAATGGTTTGCCAAAAGGACTGTGCTGGTTTCGGAGTACGCCAGCCAGTTACCGTATCTAATGCTGTCAAATTGCGGTTTGATGCTTATCAGAATGGATACAGAGAGAATAAGAGGCAGTAACAAGACAAGAAAGGAATGCATCTCAGCTTTGAAACCTCGTTTTACTTAATGCTCCTTGAGGATGCTGATCTGGGTCACTGTCAGAATAGTTCAACTCATTTGCAGAAAGAGAATTTTCTGATATTCATCTCGGGCCTGTCAAAAAAAGGAGAAGCACTGATTAATATGATTTCACCAATTTCCTGATTTAGCAAAAAAGCTTCACTTCTTATTTTTCTACATATTGTGCCGTGCAGACATTGCTCTCCTCTGCAGTGCTTCTGCTGTAGTTGGTAAATCAATAATTTAATATTAGTGAGCAAAGCAAATAATAGCATCCCTTTTCTCATTCCCCCTCCCTGACCCAGTCTACAGAAAAGTCAATATTTATCTCACTGATCAGCACTGAAGGAAATAAGGGAAATACTCTGTGTTTTCTTGCTTGATTAAACCAGCTTTCATTCTTTCTGGGTTTTGCCCTCATTATCATTTTAATATCAAAACTATTTTAGTTTAACTAGAAAATATTTTCTCATGACTGAGACTTTTTTCCACTTTGACCCATGCATTCTTTCCTCTTCAAAATTCCCCTTGTTTTGGCTTTGATTTATAATTGGATATGTGCCCAGTTAACTTTGCGTTTGCACAATCTAGCTGTTGTACAGTCTCTGTTCCTTTCTGTTTCAAAAGAGTCATAGTTTAACTGGAAAATCACATGATTAAAATATATATGTACTCAAAGGCTTGACAGCAGAAAATTATTGTTTTATCCTAGTAAAGGCAATAAAAAAGTTAGGGAAGAAACGTTTTAAAAAAAATTGTCCAGAAAGTCCAGTCAAAAGTGTTACATTTACTTAATGAACAAATATGTTCACTATGCAAATACAGTTAGTTTTCCAAAGGAATATATTAGAACATGTCTAGTTGTTGAACAAAAAATGTGGATAGAATGCTTAGAGTACTTAGAAGATGGCTAAATTTAAGTCCAATATCTTTAATATATTCTATATTCATTACATAAAAGGGTTAAAAAATTATTTAAAAGAGAAAGAATGGCTTTATGGGTCTCGGGGCAAAATTCTTAATGGCTTTTGACAGCACTCAGGCTACGATGATATGGGATGTATCTGAAGGAGAACGGTATTTTGCAGACATTCAAAGAGTTGTCTTGCCCATTTTTAGGTTAGTACTGACGTGTATTGTATCATTCATCTCAGTTCATAGGGACAAAGGTTATGTGTCACAGTGTCCCTCATAATCTTGTCATAGGCGTTTCTTCATGAACAAAGGGACGCTCTTTAGCTCTTGTCCTTTAGCCATGAAGCATCTTAAAAATGAAGGGCACATTTTTAGTGAAGCTGATGAGATTTTTATAGATCTCACACCGAAGATCTTACCTACTGGAAGAGAGAAGGAACAAAAGGAAGAAATAGACTCAAGGCACAAATTCAGAGCAAGGACGGCTCTCCCTCCATCCTTTCCAAGCTAATACAAAAATTAAAAAGGAGTGTTGGAGTTTGGAGTGTGAGGGCACCAGGTTATGCCCTTCTGAGCATCCGTGCTTTCTTATTCAGCCTCTCTTCCAAATTTTGAGGCACTCAAGGCAAATGAACAAAAAAAGATTTAGTATCCAGCCTCATTTGTTAAGCTGGGTTCATCCTGAGCACACAACGCAGTCACACGGATTTAGGTTTGGAGCTGGCGTCTGTCTGGCGGGACAACTTTGCATAAGCCAGTGTAGACATACCGTAATTCAGGAAAGAGAATAAATCTCTGAAGCCCTGTTTGGAAAAACACAGAGGTATTTCTGTAACTATGTGGGCGTCAGCCTAACTGGATCGCAAAGTCCTCTTGCATCTCATTACAGTTAGGATCCAGGAGGCTCTTTGGGATGTGCTTTACCTGCCAACTTCAGTGGGGTCCCAGCTTGTGGTGAGGTCAACCTCACGGCCGAGAGCGGCAGCGTGGAGTTTGGGGATGCTCCACGCGTTTTGTTCTAGGCTGGGAATTAATGAGAGGGCCTCTGTGCTGCTTTAAGTGAGCAAATACAGCTGAATAATGTGCATTTACCACAATATTGTACCTGTTTGTCACTATAGCGTGGGCATATCCCGTTTGCAGGTGGGCTGGTGGAGTAAAGGCAGCTGATTTCGGACAAGTCAGAAGATCTGCTGGGAGAAAGGAGGGTCTGGGATAAATTTCCCCTTGTGTTAATCACTGCAGATAAACACTGCTTCTGGGAGACAAGGGGTTTGGGGGAGGCATTTTTTGCAGACATCATGAAGATTATGTGTATGTATTTAAACAAAAATAACAGCAGAGTCAGCTTTTCTTCCCTGCAAACAGCTCAGGTTCAGCAGGAGTCCACAGGAGAGTACAAATGTGCATGTATTCAGGGAAAAGTCTGAAAAAACTTAATTTCTTTGGAGGCAAATAGAAAAGTCTTCAAACCCAGTCGCATCAACAACAAAATTGTCTCAGAAACCGCACTATATAATGCCAATAAAAAGCATGCATTTCAACTCAAGGCAATTTTTTAGTTTGTTTCTGCAATATATAAGGGATTATTTTGTTTTGCCACTGTATTGGCACTCCTTAACTTTGGTCTTAGTTTCTCCCTCTATGAAGACGGCTCAGACACAGACTAAAACTGAATGAGATAGCATCTGCGGCGGGAATTCTGCCGTTTGGAAGCAAGGGCACCAGAGGGCCGAAGGGTGAAGGTGAGAGCACAGATAGGCAATAAGAGACATGCAGTGTAGTATTGGATGAGAAGACTGTCCAGCAGAGAAGAGAGGATGAATGTAAGAAACAACTTTTCATTGAAAGAACTGGAAAGGAAACAGAGTGAAGAAGTTAGGAGTTAGACATTGTGGAAAGAAGATGAAAGACTAAACAAGAGAAATACAGTGTATAGTCTGAAAGGTCATGTTTTTGTCTTATATGAAGAAATACTTCCCTGTAAATTCTTTTTAACATTTGGAATTATGTGTCAACTGTAGCCCAAGCAGCCTGAGCCTATGCTGTGTGTACACAGAGAGGTCTCCTGAGACTGCAGGATAGGATAGGGACCAGTAATGAACGGATCTTGATCATGTTTCCAAAAAATCTAAGTCCAGTCCATTTGTAATGATGTGGTTACAAAGGATGGGGCAAAACCTAAAATCCCATCTCAAAAACCTAAGACCTGCTGTTACCTCTCCTTGTTGAAAATAGAGATGAGACCAATCTCGCAGGCGAAATTCCCATTTACCATTCAAAAGTGTTGCATGCAAGCTTCAGGCTGCATTTAAGTGTTGTGTTCATAAGAACAGACTTCCTTCATTATTTCTTTAAAATTAATGGCAAGCCATAAGAGACTTTGTTCAAAACTGTATCTTAAGAGATTTTTTTTTGCACCTTCATCTAGAAACTTTTGAAGATCTCCCTTTTTTGGTTAGACATAGTGAATATTTCCCTGTTTCAACTTGACCAGAAACCACCAAGCTTTTCACGGGGCATTTCAGCTGGGAACTTGCCATTTGAGCTAAAATACAGATCCGTGAAAAACTGAAGTGAATGAATACAGAGAGCTAAACCTTTGAGGGCCACCAAGCTGAAGGGAACAAGGGAAGGGTGCGCAGTCAGCACTTCTCAGATGGAGCCCTCAGTCAGCATTGATGACTTTCCCATTAATGACAGAGAGATTGAGGAATAATCAGCTATTTTCTAAATATGCCACAGCGAGGTCAGCTGAAATAAGCTTTATGTAAAGTGAGCAAGTAGGCCTCAAATATCCTAGCAACTGTGATGGACTTTAAATGTGAAATGGTGCGGTTTTAAAAATCCTGAATGAGCTTTTACAGCCACTTCTCATGAGATTTGCTTTTGTAAGCCACTGCAAAGCAGAAGACATAGTTAGCTATCTTCCCACAGCAGATAATTTTCACCCACAATTAAATGCAGGTGCAGACCTACTAATTATGTGGTTATCAGTCTAAAAATGGTAAAGATGCAGGCATAATTAGTTGTATCTGTAGTTTTGTATCCACTGAAGGTCACATAGAGTGTATGCCTGAAACTCAGCTGATGTTAGGTACGGCCATTTACCCCCACTAAAAGCCATGTCTGAAATTCATGCTACCCACCCTGCAAAATAAGATGAAATGAAAAAGTATGTGTCTATATCTATCAAGCTATCTATCTATCTATCTATCTCAAACTTTATTGCAAAGTGTTGTTTCCCAGAGATAGATACACATTTTTCTGAGGTAAAATACCATTTCAAAAAATAAGTATGACCAGTCAGACATTCCAGTTTTGACCTTTTACGATCAAAAGGGAGGAAGAATTACTATTGCTTTAAGCTTATTCATGCAATTATTGACTGTGAGTAGTTGGTCAGGAGCCATTTGTGGTCAGGCTCACATTTTTATCACTAAATCAGAAAGAGAGGTCTGTATTAAAATCACAATACTTCATCTTCCTGGGGAATGGACTCAAGAGTACAGGCTTGTTTAGGTGTGATCCTGCAGACAAATGGGGCGAAAACATTAGCAATCCAAATGCTCGGCTTAAAACTTCACCAAGTTTATTTGAAAAGGGCAATGACCATTTTTTAACTCTATGAAAAGTAAAGAGCAGCTTTCCCCATCCCAGGGGGTGGAAGTGGCCTTTCAGCCATCCACCCGATGGGTAAACAAGAGCAGAGTGAAGGAAAAGGAAGCATTAGCAGCCGGAGTGTGCATGATTTATGTTTTGTTAAGCTCAATTAAGTCTCTGGCCAGAACTAGCTCATACCATGTCCATTCACACAGGCGCAGACCTCACTATTTACTCTTCTTTTCAATGAAAATGAAATGCTTACTTTACCAGAACATACATCTTAAATAAAAAGGTCTTCTGCTGTAGGCTTTGGAAAAGCAGTGGAGGAAGCAGCAGTGCTGTGCAAAACCTGGTAGGGGAGCCATGGGCTCTGTCAGTGCGCAGGTCGTTTTATTCCTCCTTCCTCATGTGTGGACTGTAGCAAAATGAAGTTTGCTCTTGTAACGTGGGTCTTGCACCAGATCTGTAGTCACACAGGTTTATGGGGAACCAAAACGTGGTGCATTCTAAGGGACTTTCTGTCACTGCATTTCCCCTACTTTCAAGTGAGCTGTTGAAGAGCATTTGAATCATTCCTGTTTTGTTTGAACTAGTCAAATAAAAGCACTGACTACAATTCCTTGGATTATAAGTTTTACTTTTTTCTCCTTTGACTAGTGAGCCTGGTTTCCTGCCCTCCGCTATAGCTAAAACATCATCTAGCAAAACCGATTTGTTTTCAGTGCCGTATACAGCCCAGTTCTCTGTTATGTTAAGCCTATTGAAAGATAAACCTCAAGATCAAAGCAAATTTTTGTTCCCATGGTTTATTTCATCTAGACTTTGGAAAGATGTGGGCACTGTGTGCTAAAGATTTACTCCTACTGAGTCTTCTGTTGTTTATCCATTTCAGTTGTTCCATCTGTCAGACCATCTGCCTCCCAATGACCCCATTTCTTTTTTTTTTTTCCCCCATTTGTATTACAGGTCCATACATTTCGAGGTCCGCACTGGTGTGAATACTGCGCCAACTTCATGTGGGGTCTCATCGCTCAGGGAGTGAGGTGTTCAGGTAGCCCTTCAACATTTTCTGTCTTTCTTTTGAAATGCTCAGGTGTCCCTCCCACCCCCAGCCTGCACTCCCTGCAGGAGAGGCAGTAAGGATTACTTTACAGAACAAGGCAAGAAATCCTCCTGCGCAAGTGCTGTCATTTTCCCCATTAGCTGGTTTAAAAATGAAGCCACCAGCCCTTGGTTGCTGAGGGTGACATCCTTTCAGTAGTACCTTGGTTATGCATGTGCCTTGGTGTATATATTAAGAACTCTTCTTTATGATGTCATTAAGTTATCCCTGAATGTTTTTACGTCTTAAGACACAAACTTTGGAAACGGCAGAGCCAGCCAGCAACTAGGCTTCATAACATCTTTTTGCCAGCAATGGCTGAGAAGTGCCCTTGTCTGCAAAAAGACTGTTACCTGTTTCCTATAAGAATACCATGCATTGCTGCAAGCCTCAAGTGGCCCACCTCAAGAGAAAGCAAAAAATACAACCTTCATGTTTGCAGAAGGATTAGTTTTCTGGTGCCTCTATAATTGTATCAGCATTTTAATAGCATTTTAATTACTTTAAATTTGTCTGTTCTTTTGTGAAAAATAATCCATCTTGCAAAAATGCAATAATCATCGTGAGCTTTTGGATTCAGCAAGTGAAATGGTATTTGGTGCATTGCAAATGGGGTTTCATACCTTCTGTCTACAGACCTTCAATCCCTTCCATGTCTCAGCTGAATATGCTTCTGTCTTACCTCTCCCTGCCCTGATCTCCGAGCGTTCCTGGTCTCAGACTGACACTGAACACATCTGCCCCCAACATCTGCCTTGCATGGGTAGAGGAGGTGGTTGTTACCTAAAATTTAGACAGCAGTTTGAAGGGTCAAAATACCTTTCACAAATGCAAAGTTTTAATAAGTGCAGTCTTAGTTACTGCTACATCTTGTCTGCCTGTAGATGAATAATGGTAACACAAAGAATATGAGAAGGACATTAAAAAAAGAGGAAAATGAATAGTAGTTTGCTTTTCAAGCTATTTGATCTTAAACACAAGTGTGCAAAACCTGACCTCGCTAATGCATAGAGCTGTATTTTTTCACATACATAAAATATTAAACTTACGAAAAGGCTTATTTACTTAGTATGAAACATAATACTCTCCCTCATTAAATTACCAACATTTAACTCTAAGCAGACAGATGCGTTTGGATTTAACTTCACATGCTTGGAGAACAGCACTGAAAACAATACAGGGAGGATCCTAACTGCAGCTGCTCACATTTGTTTAGATTTCACAGAACAATAATGTATTATGCAGTAATAACTGTATGGAGAAACACACAAAAACCACCAATTCTTTTAAGTGTATAGGTGTGTTTGTAGTGATGATATGATTTTGCTTGATTAATATTTTATAGAGAATAATACTGAAATGTGCTGCAAGTAATAGAGACATGTTTACATTTTTAATAGCTCGGGCAGTAAATCAACATGAAAAAACAGTAAGTAACTTATTAGTGATGATACTAGACATGTTAAGTTAGCCCAAAAGGTACTGTCAGTGATGGGCATGACTGGGAGGGCATTAAAACAGGACTCAGGGTTATGTGAGATAGTGTAACACATGATCGTGGTGTTTGCTTTACTGAGGCTTATAAATTCATTTGGCTGAATATTTGATTCTATTAGAAAAATTCAATTTGTGGAGATCAAGCAGTGATGTTTAAGTTAATAGAAACCAAGAGTAGGATTTGACTCTGGAGTAAGACACCAAGAACCATTTGTAAAATGAATCACTTCTTTACATCATGTCTTTTTTTATATGCCTAAACTGACCTACAGACTAAACACAGGGGACACTTCAGTCACTAGTGAAGTGATGAGACAAGATGGGGAAGCTGCTGATGCGGCAGAGCGAGCCAAAATGCGACACTGCAGGAATGTGGAAGGGGAAGGGAAGCACACTAGCTCAAAGCACTGTCCCAGTTTGGGTGCTCAGGTGAATCTTGGGTCCTTGGCCCATTAGCAGCACTAAGCCACAAGCTGGACAGCAGCAGACAGTCATTACTGTGCAATTTTATAAAAGGCTAAACTAAAATACTCAGAAGTTAAGTCCCACGTCCTTTCAAACGCAACACCTAGAGCTACGTGTCTGGCAGTGAACTGACCCAGACCGCACCAGCGGTCACCTCCAGCTCAGAGGTGTGTGAAGGACATTCAGGGCTTATATAGCTTTTTTAACAACTATATTGGAGTTCACTTTGCCCACCATAAGTTTTTTATGGGAGATTTCCATGCTCATCTTTCTCATGTCCATCTTATTCATTCTAGCTTTGCTGACTGATGGGGAAGTTATGCCCCTTGCTTGATATGGCCCAAGGAAATAAATTGTTAGACAAGACCTGTCAGCGTTAGTATTAATTAATTAACCTGGCTAACTTTGTTTACAGACTGTGGGTTGAACGTACATAAACAGTGCTCCAAATACGTGCCCAACGACTGCCAACCAGACCTCAAGAGGATAAAGCGAGTCTACTGCTGCGATCTCACCACACTAGTGAAAGCCCACAATACCCAGAGGCCGATGGTTGTGGATTCATGCATTCGAGAGATCGAAGCAAGAGGTTTGTGTGCTTCGGGAAAGCGGCAGACACAATTAAATAAAGACAACTTGAATTACGTGCTAAGCTAGGACAGAGTAGTATGCTCATGCACACTGAAGACAGGATGAGAGAAGGGTTTTTTCAGTGTAGGTGATACATTGCTTTTCATTAGCTAGAAAAATTAAATCATGACATTTCATAATGCAATTTCCTGAAATGCTTTCTGAAAACATGTCAAAACATGTATTACGTTACACTTCTGAAAGGGGTGAACTTTAAAGTGAACTTTAAGTTCATGTTTATGTGTCTTTTTTCATTATTTTCTTTTAACATACCTAGGGACACTTCCAATTTCAGAGTAATCAGTTTAAATCAAATCCATTATTAATAACCTTCCCAGACACTATGGGCAAGAGAACAGAAGTGACTGGAAGTGACTCAGACAAGTGAGGTCACAGGCTGTGGCGTTGTGGTGTGTCACAAACTGCGCGGGGTTTCGCATGCTGCTCAGCTGCTGACTGATGGATGCCGTGGCTCAGGTGGCATGTCACAGCCAAAGCTCCAGCTTGTGACAGGTTTTTGCTACGCAGAAGCATGCCAGATTGCAGAAGTACCATATCCCCTCCAACACAACACAGTAATGATCACGTGTTTTTGCTTTGGATAGCAAAAGTGTATGTCATGTTGCCTAATAAGCCAAATTTCCCTGTTAGTCATAGCTTCAGCACAGGAATCTTATAATGTTGAATTCACGGCATCACAGTAATCTGCATGGCAACACACAGACACTAGCCATAGGGATTTCAAAGCCACGTATCATCTACTGAAATGAATCAAAGATTTACCAGTAAATTCCCTGCACTGCTCCGTAAAGCTCTACCAGGATTATATCATCATTGCAGGGACAAATAGAAAGAATAGCTTGGACTAAGACAGAAGAGCTTTACTCCAATGATATAGCAGGAAGCTACGTTGCATTTGAGATCTAATCACTTACTTGTACATTTATTGATTAAGAAAAAAATCTGCTGCCTGCTCTCTGTTTTTTCAACAGCTTTAAATTTCTTTCTTTAATTGCTGTAGAATTGTGTAAGATACTGATTTCGTTCTTAAGAAAACAGTGTATTGGATCTTATAAGTAGGTTAGCACTGTGCATAGTCACAATAAGGAGCTCTGGGATAAAAATAAGTAACAATGTGTGCGTAACTCTGCTTGGCTAGCTCTGCCTGCTCTGCTGGGCTGTCCTGCATTTCGTGTTGGTGTGGAGCACTGAGGGGAGAATTGTGCAAGTGAGCAGGTCTCTTGTGGTGAAAGAACTGTAGAAGGGATGTACTGATGTGGAGAAGAACAGTATCCATCACATCTATCAGCTGTGTATAGGTAAAAGCTGAGAGCAAAACTGGGAACAAATGTGCTCGTAGGGAAAGGCAGCCTCTTACTTGCATTGCTTTTTATGATTAAGCAACGGGTAAAAGGAAAGGAGACCTCTAAAGTTTTATTAATTATAGCCAAATCCAGGAAAATCTCCCACATAAAATGAATAAATCATGATAACATCGCATGTCCCACCATTAGCAAATTGCAATATCTTCCTCTAACATAATCAACCGTGTACCTAACAAAATCAGAAAGTATAAATTCTAGAATTCTTTAATCCTTTAAAAAACAACTTAAAATTACGTTGATCCTTCCTTAAATGCTCTGGAGTTTCACATTACAATTAATATTTTGCTACGCTTACTAGATCTGTTGTTCTTGCTTTATTGTTTTTAAGCCTGAGTATTTGTTGGTTACTGAAGCAAAGTTAACTAAGAACTTCTTGTTTCAGGTTTAAAGTCCGAGGGCCTCTATAGAGTCTCAGGCTTCACTGAGCACATTGAAGATGTGAAAATGGCCTTTGATCGAGGTATTCCATTTTTTAATCTTGTACAATTTTAATCTAAGGTTTCAGTTCTAGGACTTTTCAGTTCTTCTTGTGTTTATATAGGTACTGTGGTAATGAAACTGGCATATAAGCAGAAGTACAGAAAGCAACTTGTCTTTTCTGAGTTCTTAAATTAATCTGTAGTGCTTTTCATAAGAAGAAATCATATTTCATAGTTGGAAGGAATAGTTAAGCAGTAAGTAATGGCAGGCAGAAGGCTAAGTGCTCAGGGAACTGGATGATTACTCAATCAAGCAGCACAGCCTAGGCTCCTAGTTCAAGTACGAGCCTAGATAGTACCAGGGGAAAGCTCTTAGTCCTCTCTTTAGTGGACTCAGTGCTTTACAATACAATAATCTATTTATAAGTTTAAGAACCAGGAACTCCAACTGGGAAGTCACTCTGCACGTAGCCTTGTAGAAAGCACCGCACCACTGTGCACGTGATTGCATCTGCACAACAGATGAGAGGAGCATTGTGGAGATTGGTTGTACAGCATATTGAAAAACTGATAATTAAAACACTGCCAGTTAATCATGATTACCATCCTTGTAGCCCTTCTGAATTGATTTAGCTGATTACCTTGGTTCTGGTTGTGCACACAGTCTTTGCTCACAGGACTAATTTTAAGTATATATGTTAGTGGGTGCAGAGTAGGGCCTTCATCAACAGAAAACACATTTTCAAGTACATTTAAGAAGTTACATAAATATTCTTCTCCTTTCCCATAAATAGTGTTTTCTTTCCTACTTGATTTTTTCAGGTACTACCTCTGCCATGTTAGGGAATAGGGTCAGACACAGCCCAGTGATCGCAAGCACATGGGGACGAGGCAGGTTCAGGTCAAACTGGGAAGTAAGCCTGTGGGTCGGGGTACTGACCAGAAGGGTGCATGGCCAGGCACAGGCATGGCCATGACCCAGCTGGAGACCCTGGGGGCCCATGGGCAGGAGGTCTGGGAGCGCCAGGGGAGGCTGGGCAGGGCCAGCAAGGTCTATGGGTGGCACATCTTACACTTACTGTGCCTGAATACTTTTTTGTTTGGAGATAGTTTGTCACACAGACCTCACTGGCAAGAAAGTCCAACTAGGAATTTCCAAAGTGACTGGTTTCTTGCTATACCAAAATATCCTTTTAAAAATAATACATCATTTAAAATGTGTTGGATACTGCAGTTGTGAACGTATGCATATACACACATAGGTCAGCCATGATTTGGGTGAAAGAGATGCACAGTGGTATGACTGCTATCGTTGCACATAACATAACACATGTTGCAGGAGTGCCACATGAAGCAGTGCACTGAGAGAGTCACAGTCCCCGTAGGTCCCACTCTGCTTCCTGCACGTACATCTGGCCTGGCAAATCCTTTTGTTCTGTGTGTTAATTTTCCTGTACCAACCTGAATGAAACCCAGAAGGGGAATCACAGGTTGAAGAGGGAAGCGTTTGAAGAAAGCAGATGGAAATTTATGTCTGAGCATGACTTGAATACTGCTGCAGCTGTAGTTTCTTTGCAAATGCTTCGAACCATTGGAGCCAGTTCAGTTTTACAGGCAGTGTATCTTTTATTATTGCCTATACTCATGGCATAATCTGGTGGCAATACACACTGGAATTAGACTCACAGCAAGGAAGAAAGTGTGATTTACTGGCAAAGAAGGCAGCACCTAGAAACAGGAAGAGTAATGTCACTAGCAGTATAGGATTTCCAAAGGTAAAAACCATGGATAAACATGGAAGCTGAGAAAGCAAGAACCGAGTTTGTATACACAGGCTGTGGGGAAAACCACTGGACATAAATTGATAAAAAGCTATGTCTTTGACTTCTTTTAACAATCTCATGAGGGAAAAGGGATAAGAAAGGAAAGAGAGAGCATTGCCATGAATAATGCTAAAAGCAGTGGAATGGTGAACAAAACCTTGTCATGAGAATTGCATGACTAGAGTATTGCTGAGACCAGAAGCTGAGAACTTCACTTTACAGTTCTGAAAATGTTTTCTCCCTGAACTGAGATGGAAAAGCAGGTGCGGGGTGTGGTTTTTTTGCAGGAAGGCATTTAAAGAAAACCAAAATAGATTTTTTTGTTCTGACTTGTGGGCTGTGCAGATAGAAGGTGGTTGTCAGCTGGCAGAAGGTTGAATTGGCAAGACGCTTCCAACCTGACAGCTCAGGGCTTGCTTCCCTGTCAGATCCAAGTTTACAGAGACAGGGACCCCACCCTCTCTTCTGCATCCCAGCCCCACAGGTACGAGCATTGCTTTTCTGCTGCTCTGTTACCCCTCCTTAGCCCTAGAAGCCAGAGCAGCAGGGATTGGACTTTCCCAAGGATGTGGAATATCCCAGATCCCTGTCCCAGGTGACAGAGCTGGGAGAGAAGGGAGCTGAGAGCCAGGTGGCAGGTCTCACCTCCAGCGACGCCTGGAAGGTTTTTGTTCAAATTTCATTTTCTGCCCAGAAAGTGAAGTTTGTGGGAGTTTTACAGAACTGTTGTTTTCACATTCACTACAGGAAATTAACATATTTTTTGCAAAAGTTAAAAAAAAAAAAAAAAAAGGAAAATTCGTGTCTGAAATACAAAATGGAAAATTCCTGATCAGTTCTGGTTAATAGACAGGTGTTGCAGCGGAAGCAGCCATATCTGTAGCCATGTCACTATCTCAGACATCTCTGGAGCACACTGCATAGCAGAAGGTAAATGTGTTTTAAAAGAGCTTAGGATAGTTAGTTGTCAAAGGAGAAGGTGAGAGCAGGGGCATGAACCAGAGAAGAGAACTGTTGAATCTAATGGATAGTCCTGGCACAATACTAGAGGATATACACTGGCCAGGAATAAATTTAGTTTGACAATTTAAAGACCATTTTTAACCACCTGAAAGCAAGGCTCTGAAACAACCTTCTAATAAGAGCAGGGATAAAAACCTTAACTAGTTTTAAAATGGAAGTTGAGGGGTTTACGGGAAGGGTTATATGGCGTGGTGCCTGCAGTGGCAGAGCACTGCGCTCCGGCATTACAGAGGTCCCTCCCTGCCTGTCGTTTCTGAGTCAGTCCCGAGGCACCTGGCTAGAATGCCAGTACGCTTTTGCATGTCTGGAAATACAGCTTTTAATAAATGGGGTTGAAAACAAACACGCAAGGAGTCCTCCCGTTTAATGCCCAGGACGCATCCTTCAAATAATGCCATCAAGCTTTCTGGTTTCCCAAGCTCTTCGTCAAGCCCCAGGAGCCAGAAGACAGCATGATACAGGGATGAGGCGCAGGGGCTGACTCGGCCGTCGGGTACCTCTCCTGCTGATCTCATGTGCAGCTGAAGGGGCACAATGACGAGAAGGCAGCCTTCCCTCTGACCAATTCTGCTTTGCCAAAGGGACGCTCGCTTGTTGCTTCCGCTGAACTATAGCGAGAACAGAAAAGCAAAGGCTGGTTTGAAAGTTAACATCTCGGGAAGAGAATGGCATCCCACATAATATTATTTGGGCCCAATGAAGCTGTGATAGTTGGTTTTAAACCAAGGAGAAGTTGGTCCTCATCTGATTTAAACTAAGACTCCCTTCCAAAGCCAAAGCAGTGTAAATACCCCTACTGTAAATTAGCGTTAGGCTCTCGGAGGCACTGACAATGTTCCATTTTAGTGATTTTTGTAATGAGAAGGAGGGGAATAATGTGGATTTATTTAATCTGGTGAATGTTGGTGCTGTAGAATGACAGTTGCTCTCTGTCAGCGTTGTTGAGCTGTGGCGTTGTGGCATCCAGAAAACCCTCATTGTGCGCTTTATCCACAGAGCTGCCATTGTCACCAGTGCATTCTGTCCCCCCACTTGTTTGTATGACTGACTGGTACAATACACTTGCTAAAAATATTATGCTGTTAAATATTACATGAGTACTTAGAGGCATCCTAACTCATACTCACTCTTTTGCCAGTGTAGCTGAAAACCTGTCAAGTGCCAAATGCAAGAAAAACCACAAAAAGAAGCACGTTAGCATGGCAAAGGTTGTGCAATGAAAACAAAGCGTTAAGGAAAAAGGAACTTAAGTAGAAATGTAATTCAGTATTCAGAGGGCATAGCTGAGGCTTTAAGAATGTAATACTTACTCCATTTCATTCTCTAATAAACTATTGATATATTTCTATGGCATCCAAAGTCAGCTGAAACCTTTAAGGAACAGAATAAAGACTTTCTGTGTCTTGAGATGTCCAAACTTCAACATAATGCAACAAAATATGTTGAGAGTCAAAGTAACAAGGAAAGAGAAGGGACGGGTTTGGGTAGGATTAGGTTTGTAAAGCTGAAATGAACTATATGTTTGTAATCCAAAATTTAAAAAAAAAGATTGTATTAACATATGGCCACTGCAATGATACTGTAAATACTAATTACAGTCTGAGGAGAGTTACTGTATTGAAGAGTGAAAAAAATGATTGTGGTAATGCAGAAGGTACCATATAAAATAGATGTAGTTCATACAGTATGCCACTGCAGAGGATCCTCTGTGAAATATGTGTCATGACTTTACCAGCAAATAATTAACTTTTCTTTCTTAGTGCTTTGAATTTTAAGTGTGTTTAAATAAAAACACAAATCTAGGAATTTGGTGGGGATAAGAAATAAGTGCAGCCTGTCAAGGGCCTTCAATTGCTGAAACTGAAAGGAAAAAAAAAAAAAAGGACAATCCAAAATCTACCAAAGGAAAAAAAAAATCCACTTTCTCCTACATACCCACTGCAGAAATGTGTAGGTAAAACAGATGTATTGTTACGCTCACTTTAAAGTAATCTTCAGTGCATTTCCAACGGATGTACATTTGTCTCTGAAGAGAAAAATCTTTGACTCGGGAATTAATGCATTTTTCCTACAGTAAGCGAATATGTAAATAAGAGGTATGTTTGAAGTGCGTTGTAGTTTGAAGTACTTCTAGCTGAAGTGCCCCTTTAAGGAAAGCTTGCTGGGCTGCTTTGTAAAAGTACTAAATAAATAACACTTCCATTTAGTGTATTGGTGACCTGGATAATAGATGCAACCTTCTGCTTTGCTCTATCTGTTCGGATGCAGCTGCTGGCTCCTTGGAGGTATCTGTTTTCAGTGGAGCATTTTGAGTGCTCAGTGTCCGTCAATTAAATAGAGCTCTCCACACAAAGCTTTACAAGACTAATGCTACCGTGCCTGGAACGTGTGGATTAAACAAAAGATTGGGGCAGTGTAAACATCCTCCTAGGGCTTATTGATGCTGTATTAAATTAAATGCTGATGGATGTATTCAGACTGCTCAGCTGCATCAAGAAAGGCTGCTTGTTTTAAACACTTAAGCATATAATCTCCTCTTGATGAGAACATGTAGCGCTATTAGTCTTAATGAGAATTATGTGCATACGTTGGACAGGACGTATCCCTTCAAGATTAATACCATAGGTTTGTATAAAATGTCTACAATCAATATAAACTCTTTTACTCTGCTGTGAAAGCCTTTATCACCATCTTAGACGCCGTGTATCAAGCACACCCACTCATCTGTCTGTATCAGGGCATGTCTACAAGCACTAGTTATTGAGACAAGCAAGGCGATGGCTTTACAGCATGTCAGCGCCTCGATGGTAACAGCCTAAGCTTGTGCTTGCACCTCCTGGCAGATACAAGCAAACTCCTCTCCATTGTTGAAGCAAGCCTCACATAACCTCACATCGCCCCACTCACCGTATGGTCCTAAACTTCACCACCTCCTGCGAGGGAAGCACTATTATCCTCACTTGAAAGGTGGTGAATAAGGACTACGGGGTATAATTGATCTCAAAGAAGCCTGAGGTGAAGCTGGGGATAAAATCCAGACAGCCTCAGCCCCTGCTTGACCAGTGTCCTACCTCGTCTTTCTACTGGAAGACCGCCAAGGACAGGCCCCAGGAGGGGAGGACAGCAGAATTTCTCAGTCTGGAAGAAAATGTGGGTATGCAGGTACTGAGTAGTACAGAACAGATGTAGTCATTTGAACTTGAAAAATAATGGTGATCCAGCCTCGCTGCTAGTTCTTGTAATTTCACTTGTTGCAAGCCATGCATTGGTCAAAGGCTTACCACCAACACTTGTAAATGTTAAGCTCATGTGATTAAGTGTGCTCCATAATGGAGTTCTGACTAAAACTGTGTTGTAATGTGTGGCAGACAAAATGTATGTCATTTCAGTTGCATAATTCATCTATTTAGCTGTTCATCCATTACAAGTATCCATATTCATTTAACAAATTGCGATCCACGTTTCAGAATAAATTGTATAGCTAAATGCCATAGCATGTCTATTTAAATTCAAATCTTTGCTATAAATAAATAAATCAAATACGAAGACATTAGAGGACATCCAGAAAACAAGGCAGCTTTCTTACTAGCTAATCAGTATAGATAGATTGGTGCAGGCCTTACAAGATTTGGATGTTTACTCTGATTTTTCTTACTGGTCTCCTGAGGGACGTTGGAAATTCATGTTATTTCTCTGTGCCTCTATTTCCCCAAGTGAAAATGGAGAGAATGGTTCATACTCCTGTGCATTGATCTGCGGATACAAAATACAACATCAGAACAAGTTATTAATAGCTTATTTTCAGTGAATAAATGGGACAAATTCAATAAATATATTAACATGATTTTTTATCCAACATTAAAACATTACATGTGAGATGGTACACAGCAGATGTTGTTGATGTAATCACCAGCCTCTCCAAACGATGTAAGCAAATAAATTGTGTACTAAAAGATAAAGAAACTACAATTCCTCATTCATATACTGTAAAGTTGAAAGCAATATATTCTCATTTAAGCCTTCCAAATGCTTTCAGGTTGTTTTTTCTTGTCAAGTTGGACACAATAAATCTGAATTAGAAGCCTAGCCTTGCTTTAGTCAAAATTAGCCTGGTTTCAAAAAGATTTCTTTCTCCCCTTCTAGATGGTGACAAGGCTGATATTTCTGCCAGTATTTATCCAGACATAAACATCATTGCCGGAGCACTGAAGCTATACTTCAGAGACTTACCAATTCCTGTGATCACCTACGACACCTATTCCAAGTTCATAGAGGCAGCAAGTAAGTACTGCATAGTAATTTGTACCAATCTTTAATTACATTTCCCATCCATAAAGCTGTCCACATTAAAGAAAAAGAAAAGACAGACAACAAATTGGAAGCAAGGGCATTGTTCTGTTCATTACTTCTCTGCCACGTCCTTCTTTCACATGAAATTTTTGCCTGAATGTTATTGCAGGTGGGACATCATGCAGGTACACCATCCCAGGGCTGGTGTCACGGCCGCAGACGCATGCAAGACCGGGTGATCTGTGACGGGTCAGGGATGAGTGAACAGTGTGAGCCTCGAGGGTGCTTCCCATTTCCCCACCATTTTCCCCATCTTCTGTGTCATGGCCTCCTTTGGCAACAAATCTGTACCGCTGACAAGCACATCCCCTCCTTCAGTCAGTCAGGGATCAGAGCAACGAGGCACGCCACAAACCACACCTGCCCCACAGTTCAGGTGCATCCACTGTTCATTAGATCCTACCGTATCTAACCATGTCCAGATGGGAGGCATGTGCAGTTACCCTCTGCCCAGAGCCAGCAGGTTGTGGGTGCACGCTACCAGAGAGGGAGGAGGAGAACAGTGTTCATTGCCATACTGTTGGCAGAGAGCACTGAGATTTCCCTCAAATTCTGCTCTCCGGGGCACAGCCTTCCACATAATGATAGTCACTCATGAAAACTTACCAGGTGGATTGCATCAAAATCGTATTGTTAGCAAAAAATGTCAAAGACCTGAGGTGTCTAAGAAGTAGCATGCTTTCTTCTTTTAAAAGTATCCTTAGTAATTTTGAAATGGCACCCAGTACATGGATAAGCAGCAGGAAGAGTGGTCTATCTGCATCACTGTGCTGCCTTCCCTTCCCCTCTGGCTTACCCCACCTCACACTCCCCCTGCAATCCCAGATACCTCTCTCCTGCACTCTCCTCTTCCTCCTTGGCAGAGAAATTATTATTGCTCGTCACTAGTCCTATGAAGAACATGCCCAGAGGAAGCAGTTCCTATCGCGTCAATACACCAATCTCTTAAAAGCAGGACATAAAGATTCTTAATCATCTAAAATTTCAAGCTCCTGGTGCCATTTGTATGGAAAGCCATGCAGCAAATATAACTCTGACTCAGTTCACAGCTTAGGAATCCATACTTTTCATGTAAAATACATGTAAATCCTGCTCAGATTTTTAGAGAGATTGCCAAATGAGCACTGATGCTCTCTGATCACTGATACCTACATATTTAAAGATGTTCAGAATTCTTTGTTTATGTAATTGCATGTCATTTCAATCTCTAGCTGAACATATATTCAAGCACAGTCTCTAAAGCATATATCCACACTCCCATCTGGTGTTGAAGGCTAATGGAAGTAATCTTATGTAAGATTTTAAAGAGTCAGTTCCAGGCAGAATATTAGGAAGCACTTAGTGAAGCTCAGATACTGTACTTATACAGGCCTGTAGATAGAGCTACAGACCATAGAGACGGCTATTGGGTGGTCTTTGTTGCTGATTTCTTTGTAAAGCCTTTTTTTGTTGAGAATGCAGAAGTTGCTGATAAGCTCCATGTTTATGAGTTTAATATTTACCCCTCCAAGCACAGTCAATGGCTTGTAAATGACTCCATAATAATAACTTAGCTTCCTGAATTATTCGTGTTTACAAATGGAAAGCCCTATTAACATTAATCCTGTTTGGTGTTTTTACAGAAATCTCCAATCCTGATGAACGACTAGAAGCAATACATGAAGTGTTGATGTTACTCCCTGCTGCTCACTATGAGACACTTAGATACCTAATGATTCATCTCAAAAAGTGAGTTAATTGGCATGTAGGATAATTCTTGAAGAGCTTAATAATTTTCTGCTTTGAAAGACAGATATTACTGAAAGTACCAATAAAGCTTCCATTAGGGCACTGCCATTTAAACAATAATGTTACAGGCAAGTTATGTTTGTATAAATGCATATAAGCTATGCACATATATAGCACAGATCCTTTTGCTGGCAGATCATTGCAAGCCTATGAAGAGTTAATTGAGATTTGCCATGTTTCTCTGAGGCAGATATCTGAAAAATACCAGAATGGTAGGTACTTCAGAGATGTGCTAGATGTGCTGCAGCAAGTCACTTGATCATGCTTTGCTTCTGCCTCCCTTTACCTCCTGATTTGTCTTCCTGAACGATAACCCTAAAAGGAAAGAACTGTCTCTTACGAGTTGTTTGCTCACATCACAGTTAAGCCAAGAATCAAGCAGGGCCTATTTTTATACGACTAGTAAAAGCAATACAGGCCCTCACCAGTTATTTCCTATCTCTTTTGGTTTTAAACACACTCTGCCTCATTTGCTTTCCTAAGCTTCTTTAGTCATAAAACATACAAAATTTTCAAAAGTCCCTAAATTTCATTTTTGATCTCTTCTTAGTTGTCCCACTACTTGCAGCACGGTTGCAAATTTGGAGTATTTTCTGGGTTTGATCTGCACTATTCTGCAATATTAATGCCAACATGAAAAGAAAAAGATCTCAACTCACATAAAATTGCATCAGAGAGCTTGTGTGAAGTGCATTTCATGCTCAATCAGGTTCTCATTATGCAGAGACTTCTCCTCATTTTAAATCGGCTCAGGTCATTACAACTGAGTATTTTAGCTTTTGATGAGACATTACCTGGGCATGCAGGAGCTTCTTTGGACTCTGCAGAAATGAGATGTGCAAATACCCACTCTTGTCAGCACATATGCACAGACAACTCAGGATGAACCATGTTGGCTTTTAAGAAGGCCTGTGGAGGCTGTAGACAAGCAACCTGTATACAGAATCAGTACTTTCATGTCCCGGCAGCAAATTTTTAATAGCCAAGTACTGACTTGCCTTCCTTCTTTTTCATGAACTGCAGTACAGGCTTTGGTTCAGCTGTTGAGCTGAACTACTGATGTAGTCCAAACAGCTGATTAAGCTTTCTCTCTCAAATACCTGCAAGTCACGCAATGAATTTCCTCTCCTTTCCTAAATTGTAGCTTTCAGCGTCTGCATGGAAATCAAGTGCATGTGAGTTCCTATGGAGAATCTGTCAGAGAGATCTGAATGCGAAAGAGGGAAGGATTCTTTAGGGTCAGACTATGCCGTTCTGTAGATTAAACATAGAGTCCCAGCTCCAGCCCTATAGGGCTCTTCCTGCACAGAGCAAACACGCGCTGGTGTCAGGGAGTCTGTTTATGTATAGACTGCAGGATCACTACAGGATCACAGCCTCTACACCAGCGCTCTTTCTCAACAGAAAAGAAACTGCACTGAGTTGCTGTGTAAAGCACTTCGTATTTCTTTACCAAATGGAAGGGACACTAAATTGAGCTCAAAGTTGAGTAAGTTTTGTATTGCTTTTGAAAAATCAGAGCTACCTTCCCTGAATCCGTTTATTGTCTTTATTGTCTTTCTTCCTCCTTCATTGAAAGAATAACCTAGTGTAGTCAGGAAAATCCAGCAGAGGACAATATCAACAATGAAAAATAAGCTTGTCAGTCAATTAATTAATTGTTTCCTTCACTGAAATGGAACATTCTTTCTGATAACTTTTTGCTCAAAATTGGAGGAAATACAATAGCATGAGCAGTCCCCCCTGTGGCGAAATATATACAACTCCATCCATGCTGACGTTGCAGTGAAGCTGTGCAGCTGAATCTTCTGTGTTCACCCCAGGTCATGCAAGAAGCCCCACAGTCCTGCGCAGAGGTGCTAGTAAGATGTACGTGGTATTGCATAGCTGTTCAACATCTCTGCTGCATACGGCCGCAGATGGAAAGCAGTGTTACGCGTACACTCGCACAGAGGTGGCTTGGGCTAGGCAGCCTTGGTTCGTCTTTTCTCCTTGCAAAGCACAGCTAACTTACCTGTGCTAGAAGATGAGGATGTATCTGTGAGTAGGGGCACTAACGGACTTCTGTCCTGAAAGCAAAGAGGAACAGTGTTTTTCTGTGTCAGAGACACTCTTTGCAGAGAGCCAATAGTAGAAGAAAAACCTAGTCATATAAGGACCTTGCAAACAACGGAAGACCAGATTACGTCTGCTTTCAGGTTCTTTGTGCTCTGCTGATGGCATGAGTGAATCCACTGCTGCCCAGCTGGGAATCGCCATGGCCAGGGGCAGTCTCAGCTGTTGCCAGCAGAGCTGGTTCCAAAACCAGATGTGCTCCACCCTGGCAGAGGACTTGTGTGTGGAGGAGATGTGAAACTTCACCTGTACCCTGCTTAGTAACAGCAAGTGTCTGCTCCATGAGGGACCGTGGCTGATTAAGGGACCACGGCTGTCTCTACGCTGCAGTGCAAGAGCACTCTCAGGACCGAACTCAAATGCCAAAGGCTTGCTGGCACAACACTGATGTGATCCAGCTGTGTTACCTGGAGGGAAACCCTGAGCCCACCTTGCCTTTTCCAGCAAGCCTAAGGGATGACTTCTCTGCATCCTTGGCAGCCTGTGTTTGTTCCAGCCAAATGTAGCCTACCTTTTTTTGTATTTACATGATATGAGCTGCCTCAGGGAACAAAACAGCCCAGGTTCCTTCCTAGACATGCCCCTGTTCTCTGTCGAGGATAGATGGCATTTGTAGCAGTCTGACTTTAGCAAGCCACCTCTCTGGACTGCACCAGGATTCAGCACGCTCCTAAAGTATAATGAGTAACCAGAGTCACTCAGCTGTTGGTTGGCCTGAGGCAGCCAGCAAGGCAGAAAGGTGTGAACATGTGGGTTCCTGCAGGCTGGAAGCATGGGGGTCACTGATAATCAAAAGAAAATCTGGGTTCATATTCGGGAAGCACATCCACACCTCCGGTGTGATGCACACCAAGTATAACATGCCAGAGAGCTGTAGTTACTGTAGAGTAGAGGACTGCTCCATACATCGTCATTTAAATCATTATTATGCCTTTCAGAAAAGCAGTTGTCACTAATTCTTATACCCTAATGAATAGCCACATGGAAAAATCACTTAAGAGTCGCATGAGGGGTGTGTAAAGGCACTGGAAACCACAGCCCCACCGTAGTTGCATTGTACTTGCTGTGGAAACAGTTACTATATTGAGTGAAAGTAAAAATTGTTACTGAAAAATGTCATTATCTACCAATGCTTCATGTGAAGTGGGACTACAGTTTAAGATGCATATATTCTTTTCTTCTGGGAAGTAAACAACTACTTACTTTTTTTTTCTTGCCTTTTTTTTTCTATTTTAGGGTTACCTTGCATGAAAAGGAGAATTTTATGAATGCTGAAAACCTGGGAATAGTGTTTGGGCCTACTTTAATGAGACCTCCAGAGGACAGTACCCTTGCTACGCTGAATGACATGCGGTACCAGAAGTTAATTGTGCAGATTTTAATAGAAAATGAAGATGTTCTCTTTTAGACAGAGAGAGGCATATCTTCAAAGCCATTTGTTTTAAAATAATTAGTTTGAAGGTAAAACAACATTTCTTTAAATTTTTTTAAACATAAAGGAAAAGTTCCTTGACTGCACTTCAATTTCTGCAAAGTTGCAGATGGATGCCAAAATGTTTAGGGAAAGCCTATGTCTCATAGACATATGCTTCTTTGTAGAAGGGAAAAAAAAGGTCAGAAAAAATCCTCTTACCTTGTATCTTTTGCCTTGCCTGAGATGTATATTTGTTTTGAGAAGTTGCAAACAATTTTATTGTTAACTTATTAAGAAACACAAAACATATTTTAATATGGCTAGAGAAGCAAAAAGGTACTTAATCAGTGTTTCTTGTATACGCCTATACATTTCCCTCTCCATGAGACATAATTATATATGTCAATTGTGAAACAGAACCTATATTATAAAGATATTTTTACTTTACCTAGCTGAAAGAATGGCATTTTATTTTAGCAAGCTATAAATCAATGCGGTGCATTGATTATTTTCCATGTAATTCTTTCCTGCATTTTTGCTATGATATATTGAAAACAATTACCACTAATGCAGTATTATCTGACATACCTCTTTCATTGCAAGTGTTTTAAAGGAGAATTCTTTTCTTGTGTGTATTCCAGCTTTCCTTAGGTTTCTTTGCATTTAGGCACTAGCATCCTAAGATTCTACACTTTTAGCCATTTGATATTTCCCAAAACATATAGTATTTTCCCTGCTTTTTGTTTTTACTCCCATGTAAAATATGGTATTGAGAATTTTTCAAAAGTCCTGGTGGTAGTATCGGTTTCATATGCCAGGTTTTTCTTGGACTACAGTATTACGTAAGTTAAGTAAGTGATGCTGGGACACTGGATATTTTCTGGCCTTGTTGAAAAGTTAGCACTTTTTTGGGTTAATTATGAAGGATTTGGTTTTTCTGTAAAAATCGAGTTATGTTTTGTCATGTTTCTGTATTTATAAACGTACAGTAAATCTGCTAAAAATGTAGGTATTTATCTTGAATGTGTTTCCTGATGGTTTGTTTAAAAAAAAAGAGAAAGAATGTGTAGGAAATGTGGGAGTTGGTAAATTTAATTATTACCAAATTTTAATATTTTTCTCCCCTCACAAACATTGACCTACAGAGTTCATAGTCTAACTGCAACTTATTCCTAATGTTAAAACTGTTTCTCAGCATGAGATGTTTCTGCAAGCATAGAAAATCAACATACTTTACTACCAAACTCAATTTTCAATACAAGAAAATTATAGTAATCCCTCATCTCAATCGTTTGTATCATATACTTGGTAACTCAGTGATGCAGTTTCCTGAATTATTTCAGGGAGCACATGTTTCTATTCAAATTGAAAAATATGTGTAACTATGATAATGAAGGGAGGTGGAGGGTATGACTGTAAATTTGTCATCTTCTAGAGAAATAACTAAGGGCTAGATAGATTAACCCAGATTGCAGAGCAAATGCTAAATAGTCTGAGTTCCCAATACTTCCATAGATCCTCCTGCCTTGTACAGGACTATTTGTTGTAGGTTATGTACTACTTAATACTGTCATAAAAATGATCTGGAAATGGTTTTATTTTGTGAAGTGAAATATGCTTTGTAATTTATGATAGTGTAAATGGAAGGAAAAATCCCATTAAATGTGTTAAAGAGTTCTGGTGTCTGCCACTCTGATCACATGGCAAGCTGCCAAATGAAAATCAATTGCTAATTACCATCCTGACATTGCTGGAAACTTTCCTACTTGGAAAACTTAGAACAGTTTTACTGAACGTCAGCAGTTTCAGATTGGCACTTGGATGCCCATACTACCACAGCCAAGCCTATGCACACATTTATTTTCTGCGACCACCCTGAACCACCTCTGTGTAAAACTTCAAGCAAGTAATGAATCGCAATATCAATCCAATCAATTTCCAAGAATCAATGCCATCAGAGCACTTTCCGCTCCCTTGAATGCAGACATTTGACTAACAATGATTTCCTTTATTTTTTCTGGTCAGTTCAGTAATGAGTTATTTTTTTTAAGGCAAGAACAGTATTTTAGTACCATTTTTTATTTTTGCAGGAAGACAAACAAGCCATTCTACTTCTGCTTCTCCCTTTCCCTCTACCATGAGCAAACTGGTAGCTTTGACATGTCTCACAGTCTGGGGTCTTCAACACATGCCCCATCCTAAGGATTCAATGACAGTACAAAGCGGCGTGTTTAGAAATACCCATGCATGGTGTCTTTGGAGGGCAGAAGTTTCTAATCTGTTGGACGGAGGGAAGAGTATGATTCTGCATCTTAAAACACAAATATTTAATGAATTGTCCATGTTTGTCTCGGCTGACCGATGGCCAGCATCCTCAGGGGCATACTGAGCGTGGAGGTAAAAGGACCCTGTCCCCTCCACGCTTCCCTAGTGCTGCACACACTTCATCTCTTACGTCAGACTTACTGTGGCCATCACCGCTGCACCTGGGGCTGAGCAGCACCTCAGAGATCTGATCGTCTCGGTTCCAAATTCGCCATTCAAGGACATAAACAGCCAGCAGACTTTTCTCTGCAAAACTGACTGCTAAAGCAGAAGACAAAGCATGTGGCTCTGCAAGGCAAGCCTATACTCCAGTACACAGAAAAAATGTGTCTGACTGGATCTTCCCTTTGCTTCAAAGCATTCAGCAGAGTGTGATGACGTATCTCACGTGAGGTGCTACTAGGGGGTAGTAAGAGTCATTCGAAAGATGCTCCAGGGGCCTGTGTTTGAGCTGTTTTAACTTCCCTGCTGGGTCGTTTCATCTCGAGTGGAATGCATCTCTGCTCCTCTGGAGGCAGGTGAGCTACCTGTGTCTGACTGCACTGGAGCCTGTGTGCAGCTGGATGTTGGGCAGGAACCTTGTTCCCCTCCAGCTACTGGAGAAGGCCTTTGGTGGAGTGCTGCGGGCGCAGCAGGAGTCCCCTGCTGCCAGCATCCACCCGTGCTTCCCATCTGCCATTCAGCTAGCCCCATCTTCTGGTATGATGGCTGCAACTCTGTACCCCCGTACAGCTGGTCCTTGGCGCTACCGGCGTGAGACGACTTGCCTCCCATAAGGCAGAAGTGTCTTAGCCACGACTAGTAAAGCATTACATGAAATTAATGGTTTGTAAGGTAGGAACTTTCCAAAGTGCTGTGGCACAGCTGAAATTTCGTCTTTATACCTCTGTCTTTGCGAAGTATTTGACTCATTGCTGTCAGGTTTAAATATTTCGAGCCTGCCGGGGCAACCGAGCGAAGGAATCGTTTCCTGAGAACACCGCGCTGGAGAGGAGGCAGCATGTGCTGTGTCCGACCCCAAAGCACATGTGTACTGAAAAGGCAGCTGGCAGGCAAGATCGAACAGGGAACCCTTGAAGGGTTTCCTCAACTGAGACACCGATTTGAGGCTCCTCTACCCAGAGACCAGTGGTTGTGAAACTTAGTTATCTCTCTCCCACTGTCAAATACCATTGGAATTGGACAAAGGATGTAGAAGTTACTGAGGAAGGAGAAATATTTGGAAAAAAAAAAAGAAGAGAAACAAAGAGCATAAGCGCAGATATTGTTTCCTCGGGAAAACTTTTTAAAATTAAGTTACAAAGGAAACACAGCTTTGCTCTCCACTCACCGCTCTGCGAGCTGATGTCAGTTTAAGCTACAGAATGGGTCTAACAGAGCACAAAGCTGGGTCAATTGGTACCACATTCATTTTATTTCTAAGCAAGAGGTAAGACTACACTTGCCTATACGCTTAACAGTCTCAAAGCTCACACAACATTTGAGCTTAATGAAGGAGCCAGAGCAGCATGGGTACTTGGCCTGAGACTTTGGGAAGGAATATAGCGGGTTTGGGATCTCCCCTGAAACAAGGTTCTTGAAAGGCCTGAGCTGTGCGTTGCTGTCAAATTTAGGGATTGCGGGTGTAGTATTGGGCAAAACTGGTGTTAATAAGGTCTCGGAGATGTGCCGGGAGGTATTAAATAGCTGGGCTGAAGGAAGGCTTAAGGTCAGGTTGCAAGGAGGTGAAAGTGAAGGTAGGTACTGAGAGCAGTTTGTAGAGCACGTGGAGCAACTGTGTCTTCTCTTTTACGGTAAGCTCAAACACTGCACAGTGCAGACCTGTATAAATGAAACACTGCGAGATGATGAACTGTGTTTGCTTAGGGCCCCCCTGGACTCACATGTCCAGAGGGAGAGCGTTTCCCTAACGCAGCTGGGCAATCTGCTGTTCTCTCCCCGTCCCTCCCACCTGGAGATGAAGACAGCCGACAGCCTCTTCTGCTGTACCTTCAGCTGCTGCCAGTGTCACTTTCCCCCCAACACAGTACAGACATGGCAATGGCAGCCTGCTCCCCTGATCCTGCTAGCGGCTGGGTAGGTACTGCCCTGCTGCCTGAGAAGGGGCTGGAGAGGACAGAAAAGGAGATGGGGATGGGAGGAAGGCTCACAGAAGGGTCCACAAGCGGGCACTTCTCCAGCTGTTGAAGCTCCCCAAAGTGGCAGCAGCTGGAGAGGCTACAACATCTTCCCTCGATGCTGCACTCTCCCCAAACCTTGCTCAAAGGGCACAAGCCGCAGGAGCCTGTCTGGCCACCTTCTTATTTCTTCATTGACAAGTACAGGCTGAAGGTCTACAGAAAAGGGAGGAAGAAGATTCGAGTGCCAACAAACCCCCTTGCCAATAACCAGGAACTGATGAAAACTCGGAGTAGGCAGGTAATTCAAAACACTTTTACAAGGAGAAGAATGCCATCTAACTGGATCTTCAAAGCAGAACTACATTGCTATATCCCCTACAGCTATCTAAAGGGAATGAAGAGACTATAGGGCTCATGAAGATAAGAGTGAGAGCATCAATACGTTTTATGTTCTTTAGCTGTAGAGATTAATTCCTTGATTAAAGATCATGGTTAAGATTCAGAAATCTGAACCTTAGGGAACTGTGATTATTGCTGAATGCTCTAGGGCTTGCAGGCTGAGGACATCAATGGTTCTTACATGGGGGCCATACTTTACATTATCCTTCTCTGAAGGCATGGTATTCGGGATATAATTATGCTGATGCTACAGCTAGAGCCAGGACTGGGAGTTCAAAGCCTGAAGGACCTGGATTATTGCAGGATGTTGTAAGGACTGCAGTTAGGAAGAAAGCTGGTGTCAGTTGGAGTCAGTGCCTTATAAGCTACAATAGAAATGAGCAGCGGGTTTTAGGTAGAGGAACTGTCAGGGTTCAGTTTACGGTAGACTTAGGGATGTGAGGAACCAAGCTTACCACTGGAAGCTGCCTTCGTTGCAGGGTTCTGCAGGGCCTGACAAGGTGGGGGTCAAAGTATTCTCTCTTTTCTCTAAAGTATGAGCCATTTGTTACTACTAAGATGAAGGTTAGAATGAGGAGTAGGGTCAGCTGTAGGGTTTGGAACTGCAGACCTTGAAGAACACAAATTGCTGCTGGCAATACTGAAAGCTACCTTGTTTTCTGTTCTACTCTAGGGCAGGTATGGGTATGACCAATGTGCATGAAGATCCAGTTATTTACCACATGCTGCTGCCCAAGAACATTAGGAGACTCAGGTCCATAGGTGTTCATAACAAGGTAACAGTCAGGGTTAGATTAGGAATCCAAATATTGAGGAACCTGTATTGTTACTGGATGCTGCACAGCCCTCAGTATTAGGAATAGGGCTGATGTCAATAAGGGACAGTTATTTACGGTGGCTTTTTTTGTTGTTGTAGACATGAGTCTTACAGTTATAATTAAGGTAGGAATAGGGATAGACTTTGGAAAACTAAAGCCTAAAGAACTGAGTTGTTACTGAAGTTGCAAGAACTGCAGCATGCTGGTATCAATAATGATCAATTCTGTCTTTCTATTCGGTGTGTGGGTTCTCTGCTTAGGAATGTGGATATTGGATGAACTGCTTTTTTGCAAAGCCTGCAGAGCTAGGAAGGGTACTGATGTCAACAGTCACAAATATCTTTATTTGTATGTTCTGCTATAGGAACATGACCTTAGTTTTATCTCCAGACACTATAAGGGTGAAAGAGAAGATGAGGCTTAGAATTTGGGATTCAAAGAAGCAGACTGAGTTTGCTGCTGGATATACCGACATAAGAAAAGGGCTGGTGTTGTTAGGGGCCTACACTCCTCTGTCTGCTCCTGGTGTGGGGATGAATTCATAGGATACAAGAAAGGGCTGGTGGCTGGTCAGGAACTGAAGGTTTGAGGAGCTGTGTTTATGGTCTGTTTTGATGAAGTTTTGGGCTTCATTATAGGTGTAGGTATTGTTAAGGGAAACTTTCAGAATCTGTTGTGTTCTGCTGTTCTGAGACAGATTTATTAACAAAGCTGAACTTCCCATTCAGTGAGGATGAGCACTAGCACTAACACATGCTACCGCCTTACGTTCCACTACAGGCCTAGTTCCCTTCGTAGAGCTACTGTTAGGGCCCAGGTAAGCGAGGATATTGTCTGCACTAGTGCTGGAAGTCAGATTAGGAAAGACTACATCTGTGTCACTCAATAAAATGGGGTCAAGGACCTCTCCCATGCTGAACAGCGCCGACTTGCCCTGTCCACATTACATTGTACTTAACTGAGGTCCCCCCAGGGGTCCATGGTGCCACCTGTGGCCTTTCAGAGTACATTGTTTTCTAGAGGCACTGAATCAAAAATTGTGATTTAGCGCCTGTAATAATGGAAGGGCTGTGCTGCAGCCCATCAAACTGGTATTTTCATACCCTGAGGCTGAGATGGTGCAATGCATGTCCTAGACTGTAACATGAGGAGTGGTTGTGTACTGAAGTGTTTGAGGGTGCAAAACCTGTTGCAATAAAGCTGGAGGACTATGGAGGGAGACAAACTGGTGTAGTTTTGTCCATTCTGCCTAGGGGGAATAATTCCTCATTCTTACTGCCTCCAAACCATGCCTGAAGAGTGGGTTATAAATGACATAGGCCAAAACCACACCAGGGAGGCACCACTAAGAAGAGGGCCAATTCACCAGGTGCGGGGTTCAAACCCACTGCCTGGCTCTATTTTTTTTGGCAGGACAGGCATAGCCTGGGTATGGATGCTGCAGTCCCACAGCCTTAAGCAGCAGACTGGCATCAACAGGGAAAATGTTCTTCCCCTTTACAAAAGGGTTGGAGTCCTTCCTGTAGATACGGCAAAGGCTAAGGTTTGAGATGCTGCTAGCACTTGGAAATCTAAAGCTTAAAGGGCTGAGGTTACTGCTGCCTTTGTCAGAGTAGACAGCCCGATGTGGATGGGAGCCCATTCTTTGTGTGGTCTTTTCCTCTACACAGGGGTCCCCTGGTTAAAATTAAAGTGACATTTAGGCTTTGAGATCTAGGAGTTTCAAGAACTGATTTTAATGCTAAATGGCCTGCTTGTGCCAGCAGGTATCACTGTCGCAAATTTTCTTTCTAAGGGCCAATTGCTCAGTTGTATGTCAGGTCAGGGTTAGAGTTCAAGAATCAAAACTTGAAGAATCAAGCACGCTGTTGAATATTGCTGGAAACATGGACCCAAGAAGAGGTCCGCTGTTTATAGGTGCCAGTGCCGTATGTTTTTTTCTGCAGTAGGCTCAAACATGTCCTTGGCCCTAAGGTTAGCATTTGAGAACCCCAGGTTTCAAAAGTCCAGTGTATTTGCCAGATGGTGTGGGGCTTCAGGGCAAATAAGAGATCTGATATCAGTATTCACTAGTGCCCTTTATGTTTCTGAAGGCGTCGCTGAATTCCCTTGGTATAATTATAACTGCATTGAATATCAGGGTTAAAGCTGCTGTTATTTTTTGGAAACCGAAAGGTTCCAGAGCGCAGCTGGACACTGGGTAGTCCACAGTGTCAGGAAGGCTGATGTCTGCAGTGGACGGTGCCTTTCTTCTACTGTGAGTAGAATGGGTCCCCTCAACACAATTAGGTAAGAGTGTCGTTTGGTAATCTAAGGTTTGCAGAGCCCAGTTTCAACCTGAACACAGCAGCATCTGCAAAGTTTGGAAAAAGGATGGTGGGAAGTGCAACAAACACCTTTTTTTTTTTTTTTCTTTTCTTTTCACTGCAGTAACAGTTTAGGTGTTGTCATTAAAGTTAGTTTGAGAGCTGGCATTAAAGTTAGTCTTTGGGAATCTAAAACTTGAAAATACCACGGTATTTCTGAATTTTGGAGAGCCCACAGAATTATGAAGAGAACCTATGTCAATATGGTCCAATCCTACACAAAAGGAGCATGTTACCATGTAGGAGAAAAGGACATACAGTTTTATTTTGCAGTGTACTGGGGTGCCTGCTAGAATCCTGCGCATCCACCCTAGTTGGGACTACAAAACCCCATTAATTTTTATCCTCTCCTCCTGCAAAGAAAGGACATAATATAACTGCAGCAGCTGTATTAAATGAATATAGTAGTTAACTTCCATGCATTGAAAGAATCAATGGGTTATTTTACTTTCCCTTTTATATCAATATGCTGTAAATACATGCATACAGAAGGCATGCAACAAGTACTGTTGCAGTAAGAAAGGGGCAGAACATAACATTTTCACTGTCAGAGTTGTTTTTACAGAAACATTAACCTTAGTGACAATCTTGGGGAACAGCATGTTGTGACTGATTCGTAGCAGTGACTTCCGAATGCAGAGCAGGTTTTGCTGTTCTCCTGTGCAGCCACACACAGATGCAGGCAGCACCCTCCCACGTGCACTGTTTCTTACAAAGCTTTCCAACCTGCCTGTCTCTTTTCAGTAGACCTTGCTTTCAGTGCAGTGTCAAAAAGAACAAATCTCTTGCATTGTAAGATTCTTTGAAACAGGCTAAACGGAAAAAAACACTCTGATTTGATATACGTTTGGCATTATGTGAGCTAAGAGGTCAGGCCTATGGTAATCAAAATAATATAAACAAGTAATACGGTGGTAAATGTTTTATATAAGCCTATAACCAGAATGGAAGCTATAAATGTCAACCAGCAATGTTTTGTGAAAAGGACTTTTAATAATAATATTTACCCTGATTTTTCCATAAACTCCCTTTTTCCCAGGTGCTTTCCTGGGACACAAGATGAGGAGAGATGCTGGTGTTCTCCTTCACCATAGATACAAATGAGTAGCATAGCATTAAGTTATAGTCACTGGGAGAAACTTGACCTTGTATCTGTTGCTACCCTTGGCCCAGCAGAGCCCAACGCCCTGGTGCTATGCATCTTAGAAAATGGTAGCTGCTGCTTCCTTGTCAGGAGGGAATGTAAAGGCCATCTTTTCTCCCTGGAAGTTACTGGTTTATTCCATAGGAGAGGTTTTTTGCTGCTGACATCAGTTAGTATGATAGACAGCTTAGAGTGCTTTCAAGTGTGTGTGCATGCAGGCTTCCCTGTCCAAAACCCTTTGGGTTTGGAGAGAGCAATCTACAGAGCAATGTAAGCGCACACCCCAGGCTCCTCTCCCTCAGTAACCTGCATTCACCAATTTCCACGTGTCTTCATGGGCTATTCAGGGAAGCTGCGAGCAGCAGAGGTTGATCTGCAAAAGAAGATGAAGCTGAAATACCACTGCTTTCACGGACTCCTCCGTATGATCACAGGCATCCTTGAGTAACTGAATGTGTAGCTGATCGAAGGGGCGTTAAGAATCAAATCAATATTACATGGCGTAGTTCTCCAAACAACAAATCACCATTTTTAACACATGGTGTAGCACAAGCAAATCTTTTTTTTTTTTTTTCCCCTTTCTGGATGAATAAAAAAAAGTAAAGGCATTTGTATGGCTGTATATCATCACACAGAAATTCAAAGTCCCAATTCTAAGCCAGTTCAAGTATAAACTAATATTTATACTTTATATATATATTATGTATATATATTTATATAGACGGCACTGTCTCTCTCAGCATGTCAGCTACATTCATTTTTTAAAGATGGGCAATTAAAGACAATTCTATTTTCTTCAAGGCTACAAAATAGTCGCCTGCGCACACCTATCGTGTGCACAAACGAAACGCGTTGCGGTTTCAGCCATGCACGCCAACACCGCATCCACCGCTGGTAGCCCTGGATTTCATTATGCCCTTACCGTGCCGCCTCACCTGCAGTGAGGCTCCCTCCTCCTCCTCCTCCTCCTCCTCCTCCTCCTCTTCCTCCTCCTCCCTGTCCCTTCCCCGCCGGGTGCCCCTTCAGGGGGACACCGACCTTCCCCCGCACCCCGGGGCCGGCCCCCCCCACCGGGCCGCCGGCCGCGGCCGCTGCCCCGCCCCGGGCGGCGGGAGCCGGGCAGGTGAGCGGAGCCGCCCCGGCCCCGGGGCCGGCCGGGCCGCCGCCCCGCCCACGGGGGCGAGCCGCGGGGCTGGCCGCCACCTGCCGCCCCGCCGCGCCGCACAGCCGCCGCTCCCCGCCGCCCGGCGGCCTCGTCCCTCCTTCCCTGCCGCCGCGATGGAGCCGTAGGGGCGTGCGGAGGGAGGAGCGGCCGCGCTTCCCCGGGGGAGAAGGAGCGCGCTCCCGCCGCGGGCGGGACCCGCAGGTCAGTGTCGCCCCCGTACCTGTTGCGCCGGGAGCCGGCGGGGAGGGCGCGGCGCCCCGCGGCAGCAGCCCCCAGTGCGCCGGATCCCGGCCCCGGGCCGCGGGGCGGCAGCAGCCCCACGGTGCCGGGCCTCAGGGACCACTTCTGGGGCCGGGGGGGTGGCGAGTGCCGGGAGCGGGCCCGGCGGCTCAGCTCCGGGGCTGTGTTTCCCTTTAACTCAGCCGGCCGCCCGGGGGAAGGCGGGGTGCCGCTCCAGAGCCTGTCACCGGGGCTCGGCCAGGGGCAAAGCGCGAAATCCTGCCCCCGCGCCCCCCCGCCCGCCCGTGCGAGAGCCGTCCCTCCCGGCTCGGCAGCGCCCGGCGGGAAGCGCAGACCTCCCCCAGAAGCGCTGCCCGCCTCGGGGGGCTGCCCGCCTCCGCGGTGCTGGGGGAAAGGGGTCCCCGAGCGGCGGAGGCGCCCCGGCGGGCGGGGTGGCGGCGTGCCCGGCTGCCAGCCCGCCCTCGCTCTCTTCGCCCCCGCAGGAGCCCGAGATGGCGGACAGCGCCGCGGCCACCGCCGCCCCCCGCGCCGGCGTGAAGGGCAGCTCGGCGGGGCCCTGGTGGAAGTCGCTGACCAGCAAGAAGAAGCCCAAGGAAGCAGCGGCCGCCCCGCCGCCCCCCGCCGCCGCCAGCGAGGCCCCCGCCGCCCCCCCCAGCCCCGGCGGCCCGGAGGAGCAGCCGTCCCCCTTCGGCAGCGGCGAGGCCGCGGGGGCGGGCGGCGGCAACCGCCGGAGCCTCCGCGTCTCCCACTCGGGCCGCTTCAAGGAGAGGAGGAAGGTGCGCACCTCGCTGCTGGCCGACGGCCCCGAGGTCTTCGACGGCGGCGGTGCCCCCGGCTGTGCCGCCCAAGGGGGCCAGTAGCCCAGGAGGGCCTCGCCCCCGGAGCCGTGGCCCTGTGAGGAGCTGCCACTTGGACGGGTGGCCAGAGCACCGGCAAGGACAGGTGGCCGGAGCGTGTGGGTGTCCCACAGCCAGGGTTGGCCTTGCTTGGCCCAGTGGGCAACATGGAGGTGCGTGACAGCGGCCTCCCCAGACCTGACTGGACACCGCGGGGAGCCTGGCGCCTCCGCCAGACGAGTGAGTCCCGTGCTGGGTTACATGAACACCGCCAAGACCAAACCCCCGGATGACGGGACGATGTGATTGTCTTAACAAAATAACACCAATAAACACCCCACTCCCTGTACTGTGGTGAGCGGACTCAAAGGTGCTATCCCGGGGCTGACGCTGGGCTCTCTGTACCTTCCCTCAGCCCTTGCCAGGAGCCAACGTGCTGACTTCTCAGGCCTGTGACCCAGCTCCTCCCGGCTCCCTGGCCGAGGAGGCGCTTTGCTGCTCTCGTCTCACGTGCTGCCTTACCAAAGGAAGGGGGGAACGAAATGCTCTTGTCTAATTTCAGGGCCGAGGACCTCCGGCGGTGCCGTATGTGCTCCTGCCCTGCCGTTAGCAGGCATGCCGTGAACCCATCCTTCCCTTCCCTGTGGGGGTCAAAAGAGAGGTATCGTGAGGGGCAGGCACTTGCATTCGCCCATACCCCACATTGCGTTGCATTTAAATATGCAAAAGGCAGGACCAGGCTGGTTTTCTCCCTCTTCGTACTGTGTAATGATAAGCAGGTGTTTCAGAGGCTGGTCCCCATAGTTTTGTTATAGAGGGAGGCTGGTTGTTATCTAGCAATTCACGCTGTTTACCCAGGGAACACATGATTTTTTGCATAATTGGTGATAACTGGCATAATGAAGCTTTGATGAAGAAATTGCGTGATAAAATGTAAATACTCTTCTTGGGAGACGAGACCAGCCCTGGAGAGCACAGGCAGGGTTGTACTCCTAATGGGGAAATTGGCTTGGGCACCACTGGAAATGTTCTTTACTGTTTACCATGTCCGAGGCTTGTGAAGCAAGATTCCCAGGATTTCTTTTGATAGCAAGATAATGTGCTTTAACTCAGGCAACTGTCTGCTCCTTCTAACAGCTCCTGGATTTTTGGACAAGTAAACTATAAGCCAGATTTGTACTGGTGGTGTGCCTTACAGAGCAAACTCAGCTGAAAACACTGGGCGATTACACATTTCTTGATAGTAGGTGATGTAGCAACAACCGATCTATTTATTTTAAATGCATTCGCAACATACTTTATATTGTTAAAATGGTTTTAGACTTTTTCTGAGTGTGAGATATTAAATAGTGGCAGGGACTGAAAATTACTTCCTAGCAGTCAAGTATTATCCAGTTATGATTTTGTTTGGTTGTAACTAATGATTTAAGGTCAATTAAAAATAAAACGTGACCCGAAAAGAAACGAGCTGAGAGCTGAGGTGAAAATATGGATTAAACCAGTCACTGACGATCACTGAAATGATGCAGTAGATGCTGGGCAAGGGCCCCATGGTTCAATGTGTGTAAAAATAGATAATGAACTTTGAAAGCTCCTGTGCGATAAACTCAGACAACCTGGCTGGCTTAGGTACTTACTGGTGCTTCATTCAGCTACTCCTTCAGACTCTGAAACCCGAGGACAAAGGGACTGTAGCATCAAACCTGTTTCCATAAAAGTTTTTTTTCCACCCAATGTGCAGACATATGCTTTTTTTATTTCATTTAGTAAAATGACAAGGTACTGGTTTTGGACTGCCTTTTTATGTTCTGGACTACCTGCTGACCAGGCAAAGAGCTGGGGGGTTGTGGGGGGAGCTCTTAAAAGTTTCTCCTTGGAGATGCTTTTCTTATGTGGAGCCTCTTCAGTCGAGGGACATCTGAAATCCTTCTGTTGAGAAGAAATTGGAGCAAACCCAGCCTCAGACGAAGTGGTGTGAGAGAGAAGGAAGGAAGTTTAAAAGCTGGGAACAGAAAGAGGGATGAAGAAGAACCGTAGTTCAGCTACAGTTAGCCCAGGGCAGGGGAAAGGAGGCAGAAAGGGGTGGCTTTGCTGCCAGGGTTGTCATACTACCTTTGGAAGGCAACATGTCTGTATTTATTACAGGCAAAAAAAGTTCTGCCTGTATTTGTATATTCTAGGGCCCAAAGAACCTTTTTTTGTATGTGTGTCCCCAAAATGGAAGAACAAGTAAGCAGATACTGCTCTGGTGCATTTCTCACTCGTACGTCTGGTTTAGCGTGAGCTGTGAGGGTCAGATCCTCAGAACTATCCAGAGGCCTGAGTATGCAGACTAGTCTTTTCTACATTTCATGCAGATGCTTTTCTGCATTTTTAATCCTTACACTGCTGTGAAAATACAGTTTCCTCTCTTCTGTACCTCTGAGCTACCTCTTTCTACAGTGAACCTCTATTTGATCCTTGGAAATGTCTCAGGTTTATTAGTTGCAAGTCTTTACCTAGGCACAAGATATCTACCAATTCAGGTTTTATTTAAGAAGAAGTCCGGTATGCTGTTCAGATGGCTGCTGTTAAGATTCGATATCAATACTGGTTAATATGTGACTAAATATTAGCCATGTCTTAATCCTTGTGTACGGTACTTTCAGCTTGGAAATTTGGTCAGAATACAAAGTCAATAAATGCACATAAAATGACTCGCTCACAGCCATCCTCCATCGTCATCCTGACCTTGAGCTGTGGGAAGGAGACGTAATTCTATCTTCCTGCTCAGTCAAATCCTTGCTTCAATGAATTTGATAGCAGCCACTGAAAAACTAGATCCATGAGAAAACGGGCCGACTGCCTCGTCTCGCTTTCCCCGCCCTCTGTGCAAGGGCCACGCAGCAATATCTTCGGGTTATTGCTCACCTGCGTACCACAGCCAGGAGTGAGAAGCCCCGTTGGCCATAGCCAACTTGTTGCACATAAATAGTCCTCTTGTTTCTCAGTCTGAGCGTAAGATAAAGCTTTAAGCAATCTATACACATGTAAATGAATTAAGCTGATACAGAAAAAGACAGTGTTTTATGGAGCATCTGAATTTTTTTTTTTTTTTAACTGTTGAATTGGAGAAAGTTCAAGCTTTCTTTTGTATTGGAGGATACTTGCTCAGTTATAACAATAGTGTATTTCTGTGCATTGAATTATTAAAAGGCTGTCGGCATTCTTAATATAGGTATTTTCCTCATCTCCTTTATAAAGGTCATGCATCAGAAAGTAAGTTTAGGAAATAGGGCAGCTGAGAAAGTAGTTGCTGTTTGTTTTTAGAAGCAAACAGTGACATATTGACAAAATAAATGGAAATAAGCAGATGAGGTTCAACCTCAGCTACATCAGTTGCAGGGCAATTTTCTTAATATTATTCCAGATACTACTAAGGATTGCAGGTTTGGGACAAAAAATAAATATTTAGTAAATAGAGTGAACTTTTCGAATAAACTTGCAAAGTATATGCCTGCTTATTCCCACTCTTGCCAAAACTAAAAATAAATCTCTGAGTAGCTGCCTGGTGAATCATTCCCTGCTATTGTAGGCTGGTCAGTCTGGACCTCAACAAAGATTATAGGGAGCACCTGCAGAAAATGATCCTAAATTGGAAACACTGGAATAAATGCCTTGAAAGCCTCAAGACTTTTAACCTCAGATGTTATGTCAGGGTATGACTTAAACTGAACTGAAAGAATGGAGAGGGGACTTTACTGTATTGGGGAGGAAAGGGGTCTTCACTGTTTTTTGGTTTTGTTTTGTTTTTAAGTTCTGTCTTCACTGTAGTGCACCCAATGATAATTTTCTATTTGAAATATAAAATTTCTTGTCCATTAACAAGATAACCTCATACGAGGGCTAAAATCGGAAGGACAGAACTCCCAGCTGGATGCTTCACATTAAAGCCCATGTTTAATTTAGCTCATTCAAATATCTGATATCCAATTGGAAGAAAAGCTGTTTCAAGTGCAGGTACAAACTGGAAGCTCATTTTGCTGCCTTTTGGGATCCTATCTGGTAGGGCAAGAGAAAGAAACCCAAACCTGGTATTTTCTAAGGTGTCTTTTAAAAGCTGGGGTGAGAGACGGTTGGTTATAGAATGATATTTGAGACCGTATAATTACACCATTTTGAAAAACAACCCTTTCCCCTTCATCACTAATTTATTGTAAATAAGATGAGAGACCTGCTGGCTGTGATTTTTCATTTCAGAATAAAACAAAAGGGATGAAGTTGCTCAATTTTATAGACACCAGAAGTAGTGAAGTAGTTTCTCTTTATCTGTTTTATCCTTAATGACACATCTGAAATTCACAAATAGCTCTAAGAAACAATATTTGGATGTAGTCTTCAACTAAAGCATATTGATTAGCAGCTGCAGCTTACGAATTTGATTTAGTGCCCATTTTATCTACATAAAGCAATATAACATCAGATAATATGTGTTTGGGGGATAGCAAACAGCTTTCCATGATAGCTGTAAGGCATGATTTTAAATGAAAAATTTGCTCTGGTGAGTAATCCTCATCTGATCTAGACGTCATGTTTCATGTGAGTAAAAATGAGTTAGAATGTTTTTTTCAGGGTATTACTAGTTACCAGGGTATCGGATGTTTTGGGATGTGTGAAGTAGGCTTGATTCTGAGACGCGAGCCTTTATGTGCCATGAATCTTCTGCTGCCTGTTTCAACGCCTCAGGTCCTTCCCCTGATCCAAAGTTACCGTTTATCATGGTAGTTCCTTTTACACCGAGGAGGTAAAAAGCACGATCCTCTGCGTTACTGAAAATAAGAACAATACCTATGTATGTCTGTTGAAATGAAAAATTAGAGGTACTGTGCATCCTTGAACCTTGGTGGCTCGCTTTCTTTTTTCCCCCGCCACTGCTGACTGCAGTCCATTTTGCTTTCCAGGTCTTCGTTTCATCCTCAGGTTGTAAATGTTTGAGCAGATAAACTGTCCACTGATCCCACAAGAACTGCTCAGTGACAGGCGGGTGGGCAGCACTTCAGTGGCCAAGGGAAAAGGAAAAGTTAAAATAGATCCATTTCTGCATGTGCTTCTGGGCACATTCCCTCTCAGTTTATGAACAGCAGCAGAACTGAGCCTTAGTCTTTATTCTGGAAATACGACTACCTGAGAAAAAGAAGGAGCCTCATAGTCTGCACATCCTTGGTTGTGTTTATCTTGGCATGCACTCTCAGTGACAGAAGTTTCCAAAAATCAGAGTTGGTTTACCTGTGCTGTTTAACATCATTGGGTTCAGGACTAGGAACATGGCGTAAACTTAAAAGAGAAATCCTGCCAACAGGAATTCCTAGAAATGCTGTAGCTCAGACCTTTGCAAGGAGGAGGAGAAAAATCATGTTTTCTGGCTTCTGTATTTTTTGAGTTATTTTCTTGGCATACCAGTGCTGTAGCAGCCTCCTTGCTGGACCCTAAAGCAGCTGGAGAAGTAGAATCTATGAAATAGGCAGACATACAGCATATACAAGGACAGCATGTTGCAATGGCTTTCTCTTGAGGAAGAGATAAACCGACTAGATGTTAAACTGGGCATGTAAAGGTGGTTTAATTCTTCCTGCAAGCCCAGGAAACTACAGTTTGTTCCTGGCTCAGTTCTCAACTGGCTAACAGTAGATACGAAAACAGCTCTAGGTAATACATTAGCTATCACAGGTGTTAATTAACATCTGCTGAATTGCTTCTGAATTGGAAAATGGTGAGAAAGTGAGGAATCACATTAGAACAGCAAACGTTGCTGACCATGATTGAAAGCAGCTTTGGAAAGCTGAGGTCCCATTTTAAATGATCAGTTGAAGCACTTAAAATATTATCTGTTGTTGTTACAGACAGCTGTTCTTCCTTCATTCATATGTTTTTATTTTTTTTTACCATACAGTTATCTTTTTAATGAGTAATCTTATTCACTGTATATTACCTCTCCAGTTTTATTTATTGGTTTTCTCTTTTTTGTGCTGGAACAGAAATTTGGCTGGGCTTGCAAAATGTTTCCACAAAATTTGAAGATATTCCTATGCCTACACTTAAACTCAAATTAATAACAATACCCTGCAGTTGTGGAGCACTCTGGAGAAGTGAGCTTACCACTGAAGACTGATCCTTTCATCTTCCTGAAAAAAAGCATGCATCATCCCTACTTTAAAGAAAGGAAATTCAAGATATAGGGCTAAATTAAAGCTCGTAAGTAAGTACCTGAATGGAATGACTCATCTAGTCTTGAGACCAGAAATCAGGCTATGCCAAAACTGCCTTAGAAAACCACGCTGTAATAAGTGGTGGCAAGAGGTTCAAATAGGCTTTCTAAAGTTTTAGATCCCTGAGAGGAACCTTTGGAAATGTGGGAGTTTCAACACCATTAAACTTAGATGTCATTGCACAGCTACCTCCAGGACAGTTACTGATGCTGTGCATTGTAAGCTACGGCTGCAACTTTAACGAGAACCACAGAGACAGGCAGAAGTGGAATTGCAGTTGTATTCATGGCAGTGGCATCCCACTGGTACACACAGGAAAAACAACTTAGTTACAACCGAAGATGTGTATTCAAACTAGTGTAGTTGTGTGAGTATGTATCATCTCCCCTCGTGCAGCTGCAGATTTCCCATGTGGCCAAAGGGTCTTACTGACAAAAGCATTGAGGTGTCTGATTCCACTTGCTTCAATGGCGTCTCAGTACCTTTGTGGATCTAAGCTTCAGTAAAACCTCTTAGAAGAGGGAGTGTAGTTAGTTACACAAAACTATCAAAATTGTACTAGGATGAGGAAGTTAAAAAGGTAAATTTCTGGTTTATTTACCAAGGCAAATAGAGTTCACAATGCAAAAGAGCTGCCTAATAACACATGTATTTTTTATTCTGTATTTTCAGTTGTTTGTGCTGAAGCAGTATAGCTCCTTTCTCCCCTCCTTCCTGGTATATTCCTGCTTTTCAGCTGCTATTTGATCTTTTCCAGTCTTGACTCGAAATTATTCCTTACAGAACCTCTCAGTGTAGCGTTTCGGCAGAGCCATTGTTCTTTTGTCCTCTGCCTGTAGATCAGCTTTTACTCCTAAACAGCTTCTTTATAAACCCCAATGAAATCTTCTCTCATGCTTTTTGTCTGTGTTGAGAACAAGACCAAAGGTTGAAGATAGTTTTAAATCCTGAGGTGTGTGGAGCCCCCCGTCCCTCCCCGCGTTTCGGTGTTAGTTACTGCTTTGGCCTTTACCTGTGCCAGCCAGGATGGGGCACACCCTCACCCAGCACAATACAAACCCATTTAATTAAGAGCTATTCAAGCTCGTTTTTTAAATGTTTGCTTCAACAAATGCCCATGTCAAGCAGCAGTCATACGACACCTTTCCAAACCCTGCAATCCGGAGCAGTAACCAGCAATAGAATTTTAACTCCCTTTCGGATCTGAACGGTCACCGTAAAGATCCACAGCTTGTTCCCAAGGCTGAGGAAAGGTCACTTGCCAAGGCTTTGCTGGTCCCTTCGGGCATTTGCATGCTCTATAGCTGTTTCTAGAAGCGATACCAAGAAGCGTCTGCTATTTGGGGAGAGGCAAAAATGGCAGTACAAATTTGGCTTCTTGAGATCAGGCACTTATGCATGCGAACGCGCAGTGTGCACTAGCAAACGGGATATCTTCAGGATGTGCTTGACACCCAGCCTTTGCTATCTGCGCCTAAGATGCCACCTGCCAGTATGTGTGAAGGATTTGCATTTAGGCGTGGACCTGTGCAAATCAACCTAGGCTACTACTCGCAGGGAGCATTTTGAAAATGTTGTCCTTCCTGTCTTGCTTGGGGATTGTAGCATCGGCTGGAGTGTCCCTGCACGCCCCGCGTGACTCCTCAGCGGCACTGTACCTGAGAAGGCTCTGAGTCCACCACGCCTCTCCTAGAGCACCTTGGTAGTCCCTTGAGAGGAAACAGGGCTTGCTCAACCAGCAAAACAGAAAGTAAAAGCTACTACTGGAGGAGTTAATGCCCCAGGGATCCTGCAGGAGCCCGTCTTACTTACTCTTCTTTGCCAAATCAAAGCTGCTTGTGCTTTGGCTTGCGGGAGCTGTGTTGCTGTTGCCTATTGCTGTGACAGCTCTTCCACCTGCTTTCATCTGCCTTTAAGTAGCGTGGTAATATCATTTGGATATGTTTGACAGATTTGAGAAGGGCTGTGGTTCACTGAAGGCTTGACTAAAGAAAGAGCTTGGAGAAGAGCCATTTTTACATGATAAAATAAAGCTAAGTTTTTTGGGGGGGATCCCTCTGTCTAAGGTCCGTATCTGTTCACAAACACACCCATGAAATTCTTGTGAAGCAGAGTTGCAGGATCTTATCTGAAGATGCAGCTGACTACAGGGGACTGATCTAGGTGCCCTCCCAGTGCCTCCAGTAGGAAGTGGTGCATGCTCTGAGGGACCTCAAGCCTGAGACTCGTTGTCCTTGCTAATGGATCAGATCCCAACGCGTAGGAAACATGCAGACTTTTCACTCATATAATTGGTTTAAGAAAGGCACATTGACAGTTCGCTTCTGTGCTGATGGCAATGTATCATCACTGTGCCATTTTGATCAGTCTTGCTTGTGGTGTTTGCTCATTAGGCCAACTAATTGCTCTCTGCTTTGGACAGCTGCTCTGTTACTCTGTGCTGTTAATCTTCACTCTGAATCTGCCCAGAGGCTATTAAAAATATGCCTGAGGATGACGATGCTTTGCTCTATCAGATAGTTAAAGAAACCTGCCCATCCAACAGACTGGGAAGATTTGCAGCCTCAGGTAGCTCTCCTGACAGAGGTAGGTTTGAGTCCCCTCAGGCATGAGGGAAACACAATTGAGGTAGCCACCTTCCTTGGTAAATAAGTGCTTTAAATGTCAGGCTAGGTATCTCAGTGCTGTTGATGGGGCTCAAAAACTATTAGGCAGATTCCAGTGAGAAAAGTCCATGGAGAGCTATTAACACAAAGATGGGGTTATACCCCCCCGATGGGAATTTCTCGACCAGAAAGCCTTGATCTCTTGTCAGAAGTGGGAGAGCATAGCAGAGGAAATATCCCATGTTAGTCTTGTTCAGGAGATGAGGAAAGGAAATATTTGCTATCAGTTACTGTCAGAGGGTACTGTACTAGGTGGACGTTTGGTCTCACCTGGTAAAAATCTGTCTCTTGTTATGAAAAAATAAAAGCAAGCCCTGTGCATTTCTGTGGAAGCAATGGTGCTGACACCTGTGCTCAGGAGGGGATTCTGGCCTCTGGAGTGTGCCTTTATGAAAGCATGTCCCAGCAGAAAGAGAGAACATGAAAAAATGGTGCCTGTCCCCAGGATTTCCACCTGAGCCCAGCACCTGAGCTTTGAGGAGTTCCAGCCTGGAACCGAGTCCAAAAACCAAAGCTCCTTAGTGAATCTGGACTGTGCTAGCAGGCCAAAAGTCATGCATTTTATTTACACCAGAGCAAGGACTCTTTACACAAAAGTACGGTAAGGTCTGCATTTGTCAGTGCTGATTTCTCTGTGGTTCAAACCTAGCAGGCGCCTTTTGCAATTGCTACGACAAGCTATATCTTTGCTGTATTTTATCTAAATGTGGCTGTACTTTTGCACATCATGTACTAATTTCTAGGCAGATAATATTTGCTGAATGCTTTTGAATTCCTCTGCATGAGAGCTGCATGAGCAGAAGGGATAGCTTTCTGCTCCTAGGGGTGAACAAGTACTTGGCAGGAATTCCTGTGCCTGCACTAGAACATGAATTATCTTTAAAATGTCTTGTCATAGTCAACATTTGAAAAAAAAACCCAAACAAACCAGCTCCAGGCACATGCAGGGTGACATGACACTGTGGTGTTTATAGCAGTTAAACTGTCCAATGTTCAAACAATAAAATATTCACAATTACACAGCAATAGACAATGTCCTTCCTGCTGTAGGGAGAGGCTGATGTGAAAAGCTTTTCACCCACATCCTTTGGGAGGAACTCGCATCCTCAGCCTCCTTCCCAACGGAGACTCCCACGTCTGTCAGCTCCAGGGGTTTTCCTTTTGCAGTAGATGACAGCTTTTACACTCCCATACTCTTTCTAGTAACTCTCCAGATTTTAAACTTGCCTACCAGGGGAAGTTTTTTTTATATCAGTTATGGTGTAACATTAAGATGATCTAGAGGGTCCTGGTAAAAGTTTAATCTGCGAGAAGAGTGAGAGTTTTACCTGTACAACTCCAGCTGTGTAAGGCTGACCATTGCATAGTCCCTTTCGTGTATACATAAAGTTGCTTAACATCATTGATTATTTCTTGAGCTGGCACATAGTAGCTCCTTATAATTTATGTTCTCCAGCAACAGCCTCAGTCTCATAGCGACTGGCTGTCTTTTTACACCACTGTAATAAGCCCCAGGAAGAAATTACTAAAAATACTTATTTTGTCATAGGTACTTCAGGATCTGTTTAAAAAAAGAAAAAAAATTCCAAGTTTTTTGTTAAAGAGAACTACAAATTCCTCTGGAGCAGGGGCTGTTGCAAGGTGCATGACCAACTTCAGGCAAGGAGGTCAGCCAACCAACTTTCAGTAACTACTGAGATTTTAACCTGTATGAATTGTGAATCCCAGGCTCAGTCTACTGCTCACACAAGTTTTTTCTCACCCTCTTACCAGTTTGAAAACATGCCGTTTACAAGCTTTATTTGCTGGGCGCTGAACCTGTTTGGAGGATTTAAGCTTTCCATAACACTTAAAGCTTTTGCTCTTTGATGCCTCAGTCTTAACGCTCACTTTGCCCTCTGAGGTACTGAGAGGCATGCTGAAACTGCAGATTGCTACTTCAAGGGAAAATACAACCATGGGATTCCAAGAGGTTTTAATCAGGCTTTTAATTACCTTAAACATAAATATCCTAAAGCTTTATTCATTAGGAACAGAGGTATAAATGTTAATTTTTGTGTTTGCAGGCCTTCCTCTTGACATTGATGACCTGGCTAAGGACACAGCTTTCACAGGTTTTCTAAAGCTGTCTCCTATCCACAACTAATAATACACTGTAGGAATAGCTTAATTTAGCTTAAATTTAAGAGTACTGTGTATAAGTAAATCAGGAGTAAGCTGGGCCTATGATTTTATTGGATTCCTTGGGGAGGGAGAGTTAACCTGAGATTCTTAACACGTGTGCAAAAGGATGTCTGGGTGCTCGAGGCATTACAAGGGACAAACGGTTCACTCTGCCAAAAGTAGCAAAGGGAGAGCTTTAAGAAATAGCACGTAGGATCCAGCTCAATATATCAGCCTTGTTTTGTCTTGGGCCCGGAGCGATCTCAGTGGGCACCAAAATAGTTTTTAATCTCTGCTCTGTCGCCTTGCCGAGTAACTTCATTCGCATCGTGTGGTTGCTGCTGTCTTCTGCTCAGCTGTATGTGGCTGCTGAGGCGTAGGGGAAAGGTCCTTCACTCTCTCGCTCTCCAAATTCTGAATTTTCTACATAAGGCTTTTTAATTTCCCATCTTCATATGTGAGAGGAGTTGACTCTTCCATGTGCTAAGTAGCTCTGCTTTTTGCTGGCTTAGAAAACCTGATAAATGAATGTGTCCCACCCTGCCAGCTCCACAGCAAGCGATGGCATCCTGCACACGACCAATACCCGATGGACCGTCTGCTTCTGAAAATGTCCCAGAAGGCACCTGCAAGGGGGAGCCAGAAATCTGCAGGGAAAAGTCCTTCTCTCCCCCATCCAGAGCATGAGGAATACAGTTCATTCTTCGTGCATTTGCCATGAGTGCTGCAAATGCTGTTGGGTTTGAAATGTAAATTGTGCCAGGGCTGAAAGGTTGAAGGATTAGGAAGAGCAGCAGCTGAGGAGTAGGCATGGTGTGCTCTGTGTAGGTTACAGATGCAGCAGGGTAACCCGCCAGAAAGGAACAAGGCATGACGGTATGTCTTCAGAAGTGGCATCCATTATAGAACAGGTTTGGATGTAAATCTTTATGCATGTTTTATGCTCTTTGATGGGCAAGCAGTCTGATTTGGTACGGTCAGAGAAAACAGCCCAATAATGAACTGGGGGCAGGGTTGACACTCATTCTGTCTTTTATTGTTATTTGCATTATGAGCATGACTCAATGCCTGTGAACAAATCCTGTATTGGCATTTTAAGTAGTAATGTACTAAAGTTGATCCTGATCTGTGGCTGGGAGATGAAAGGACATTTAATTTCCCAATTGAGAAAAGCTGCTAAGGACAGAAAAGCTTTCTTATTGTACTGTTGATATCTGATATTCAGTGAAGTATACCAACAGTTCCTGCTGGCCTCAGCCACAGTAGAACAACTCTGAGGTTTTTCTGCTTTTGTTCTCCCAAGTTTTATATGCAGAAAAATCTAGATTTCCTGCTACTTCTGGAAAACAAATAATTACTGGTATATACACTGAGAGCTTTATTGTGTTTTTCAGACTATGGCATCACTGGACCATAGGACTATACGGCCAAACCAATGCTTTAAACTGAGTGTGCAGCAACTACCGTGTATATTTGAAAATGATACGTATTTGATTGTAGGATCCAGAGCTGTTATGTTTAAAGAAAGACATTTCATTTTAATTCTGAGTGTGAAGACTGAGGCTGTGAATGTATAAAGGGCATGGGATTAAAAAGTTTTGTCTTCCACAGCAACCAGATCCGAACGGAATGAATCAATAATAGTTTAAAAGAAAAAAAAAAAACCACCCAAAGGGTAATAAATGGTCAATTTTCCAAATGCAGGAAGTGGCTCACGGTGAAAAGGCAGCTGAGGCGAGGTGACAAGGCTATTGATTATTCAGAAGAGTCAAACAATCCTTACTATACACCTACAATGGTAAACTCTCCAGAAGTTGTTACTATTTGGTAAAGAGAGCTTGAAACTTGTGTTGGCTATTCCAGCAAAAATGCCAGCTCAGTGCTCTGTGGTAGCCCAGAAAGGTAAATAAACCCTTAAGATTTATCAGTAAAGGAACAGAGAGCAAAACTGAAAACTGCAAGCTCATGATGTGACCACAGTTTGACTGTTGAAGGCAGTTCTGGTCCTTATTTCAGGGAGAATACGGTTGGGCTAGGAAAGGTATAGAGAAAGGTAAAAAGATGATCATAGGTTCACAAAGGTTTTTGTTCAAGATGAGTTGAGACAGATTTGCTTGGAAAAAAGTGCAGTAGAGAAAAGACATAACACAGCTATACAAAATCACGAACAGCAAAGAAAGGTGAGCAGGACACCACAATTTTCTCCCTCTATGCAAAAGCTTGAGAAAGCTCATTTAAAGCAGTCATGAAGTATTCTTCACAGCCAATGAATTAAGCTCTGGAACTCCTTGCCATGGGGAGACAAAAAGTACAAGTAGGTTGAAAAAAGCGAAATAAATAAATTTGCAGATGAAAAAAATCCATCAAAACCTATTAAATACAAAGATATGGATTAAAGCCCTGTCTCAGGTAGTTCCCAAGTAGACTGTTAGGGTCTGTGAGGATGTACTGCAGGAAGTGTAACTGTGCACTGGCTTTATTCTGACACTCTCTCCCTAAACATCTGCTACTGACTGCCAGCGGAGCCCGGCTACTGACCTGGATGGACCTTTGCTCGGATCCAGTATGACTGCACTTGGGCACCATAAATCGGATTGTTTGACAGGCAAATACACTGAAATGAAGTTTATGCATCAGATAGTGCTGGAAGATATGCGCTCTCTTATGAGAGTCCCATAAAAAGTATACAAGCAATCTATCATTCTCTTGCAAAGATATTGCAGGGAGCTATTATAAAATGGCATGATGTGCTCATTATCTATGCTCTGTGAGACTATCGGTAGTAACTCAGTACTGTTATATTGCTGCAGATTATATTATTTTCATAACACAGGTCACAGCAGAATCTTGGCGCCAGAACTTACGATAGTTTAAAAGGTTATTTCTCTGTTAAAGTCAAACGGTTGCTTTGAGATCAAGGTCTTGCTGCCAATCGGTCTGGTTTAATAATAAATTAATATACGCCATCTTAAAAATTAGGATACGCCTAAACTGCGGGTCTGAGATGCCTTAGAGTTTACAGTTTTAGATGAATCTCTGAAAAGAAAACATGACTTCAAAGAACTAAGAGTTTACAAAATATTGCAAACCTGAATGAATTAATATTCTGAACCCATGTGTTAGGGCTGAGAAAATGATTTTTTTTTCCCATGATTATAGAGAGATTCAGACTAAACAGTGGTTTATCTTTAATAGACATCAACCACATTTTCCCATTCATGTAGTACCATTCATTACCTGAGGAACTCAAAGTGCTTTACAAACGTGAATTAGCTAAGGGCTATGAAGTAGGCAGATGCTAGAGTAACCTCTTTTTTAGAATGAGAAGACTTCACTGCAGAAAATTCACATGGTTTAAGAAATTTCCCCTGGCAAAAGGCACCAAAAAAGTGAATTTTGTGAAGACAGCTTTCTCTTATATGCATGTCTCCGCTGTGTTAAATTTTCACGTTATTTTAATACGTTGCACTTTGAATTAAGAAAAGACCAAATATTTACTAAAGGGATATCTGATGGTCCAGTAGAATATTGTATGTTGTTGGAAAGGACACTTTTTTGTAGCTGTGGTTGAGTTCACCTGAACTTCACTCTTTACAGTCCTGTTCCTGTTGGCAAACTCCACTTCTACCATGGAATTTCCAATGAACTCGTGACTCACGGCAGTGCAGAAATCACATCTTTCTCCAGAATACTCCCTGTAAGTTAAGTTTACATACTTGCAATAGCAAAGCCATTATTCACTGATCAACTTACATTCCCTTTTTGAAAGGGGAGAGAGAGTATGGCGTTTTGGGGAAGCTGGAGGCTGGCAATTGAGGTGGAGCAAAGCTGGCGTCTGCTGCTGCCCTTTGCTATGAGCTACTGGAAAATGGATGTTTTGGTTCACCTAGAGGATCAGTAACTGGAGACGTTTTAGCAAACAGGCTTTGGGGTTGGAGACAATGAATCACTCCACTTTAAACAAAAAGCCCACAAAAGCAAACAAAATATCCCATGACCCAACTTTCAGTGGAAGCCGTCTGTGTCCCTGTGAAATGGCTTGTGAATGTAAACAGTGAATGTAAAGGAAGGGCAAGGAGAGAAAGCTGGAGAAGAGCACGGAGGTAAGGCTAGTCCCGGTCAGTCACATAACATCACTTGTGATCTGCCAAGTTTTGCAAAGTGGGTGGGAAACGTGGCTTCCTAGTAAATGGATGGGATATTTCCAAGGGAAATTAAAAGGCAGCTGAAAACAATCCTGGAACTTAACATTGCCAGGCACAGAGCTGGCAGGGCTAGCTAAAATGCTAAATTCTGCCTCTCTTTTGGCAGTTCTGGTTTTCAGGAAAAGCTGAGCTCCTCCTTGAAAATTCAGTCCCTTTAAATTACTTTTCAAGTTGAGTACCCAAATCATGAATCACTGCTTCTTGCATTAGCTAGTGATTAACTCATGTTCATATATCTGTTTAAATGCCTTGGTGTTTTCTGTGGAATATTTTCCACAAAGTATCAAGATATGTTTCAATGTCTTCTATTATTTATTCTTTAAACGAAGAACATTTTCAATGAAGGAAAGCAACAGAAAAAAGGCACACTCAGAGCGAGACACAACAAAGTGTGAGCCTGTCCTTCTTTAAAATCCTTTTCCTTTCATGGTGTGACTGCTTTATGCTCTCCGTAAAATGAAACGTGGAATTACTCAGGCGAGTAGGCAAAACGTTCAGAAATGAATATCACGGTATTTTCAGGGAACAAACAGCACCCTTTAGGATTACAAATCTTTCATAAATAACAACTGACCACTTAGCTTAAAATGTTTCACATAATCCAGAGGCCAAGGGGTCCTTCAAATTGAGCTTTACAGAATTCTTATATAATTTTTTGAAAATTTTAATAGGTTTTAGACACGCAACTTCTGCTGCCTTCTAGTGGGAAAATGAGTGTTTAATTCCCCTAGCCATTCCTGAAATTTCCTTCCTAGGTTCCTAGCCCCTCCAGCTGACCTCAGACAAAGCAGCCTGCTGATTTTAAGGAACTGAAGGAAGACAGGCAGGACGATAGTCCTTGGTTTAGAGAGAAATCACCATTCAGAAGCATGGAAATATTGCTGTTAGGAAGAACTTTGCTTTAGTATGGAACTTACCAGGAAAGTAGTGCAAGGACTGCATACAAATGACAGGCTGTGGTAGCAGAACGACTAGGACAGCAAGAATTGCTGCAGTCTGGATGAACTGCTTCGCAGAAGTAACTCAATGAAAGTGAAGAATGACAGTAATTTACCAAAGAGTCTATATCCTTAATGAGCATAAGATCCCTATAATTTTACTGACAATGCATTTGATGTACTGTTCTCCAGTTTATTGCAGAAACAGCAGGAAGTCTCTTTGTAAGCAAAACAACAACAAAAAAACCCATAGAAAATTAATGATTATGTCTTATGTGTCCGGGCCTCCGAGTCCTTTTCTTCCTGAAGTTGCGTTCTGACCCCTGTGACCAGGAATGCCATGTTAATACGTGGAATCCCTTAAACCCTGTGTCTCATTTTTTACCCACCAACAATGCCATGAAACTGTTGCAGAAAAGGCGTTGAATCGAGTAACGTGGCCTGGGAAGCAATACTTCAAGTCTGTTCTGCACTGATGAGACTGCAATTGCAGCATGCATCCAGGTTTGAATCCTTCAGGCATTAAGAAGGAGGGAGATTAAGTAAAGAGAGTCTACAGGAGGTGCTTAATATGCATGAGCAGAAGCCTAGAAAGCATGATATATGAGGACAGACCAAAGAAATTAGAGTTTTTTAATCTAGAAAGGAAAAGAAAGAGCAGGAAACATAATGGTCTCGAAACACCTATAAAATTGCTGCAAAAAAGAATAATCTGCTTCCTGTGTCCTTGGTAGCTAATGCATGGAGTGATAGGTCTCGACTACAAAAAGGGAGCTTTAGATTTGACATTTGAAAAAGCAAAGCTTGGAAGGCTTGCCTTTGCCATACATGGCTTCAAGATAAGGGCCTCTCTGAAATATAGCTGACACTGCCGTGGGGCAGGAGGCTGGAGCCAGGGACCTCTTCGGATTCCTTCCAGCCTTCCAAGCACTTGGTTGTAAAGGGAGAAATAATGGCTGTCTGTCTCTGTTGGCTGCTTTATGGACACAGGAGGAGCAGTCCCACCGGGGAAAGAAATTTATACTAAGCTGATTTTGCTGAAAACATTTGTTTGGTGCTGGGAAACATGGTGAATGATTGCAATCCCTGTATGGACCTAGGATAATTTTGACACCAGCAAAGACCGTAACCACCTTCACAATTCCTGGCATGCACTACGGGAAGGTTGAGAAATATAAAGAAAAGCCTCTTACTGGGGATGATCTAGGATCTTTCTCAGCAATAAGATTTGTAAGGGGTTGTAGATGCCAAAGCTTGGCCCTTTCCAGAATGCCTCTGAGGAGTGCAGCCATCTGGCCCTGGGGAAGCTGAAGCCATAAATGACTTTTGCAAAGTGCATGTTAAAAGGAATGACTAGCTCTGATAAAGAAGCAGCAGATAAAAGCTCTGTAAGAACTGGTGAGTGCAGGTGTTTCCAGGGTCCAGAGCAAACCAGTGTGGGAGGATTCTAAATTTCATGCTAGCGTGTGTGCTTTACTCTCCCAGCACTTCTCACAGTGTGCCCACAAACGTTTACCTTTTCCAGCCTGAGCTGAAGCCAATCATTTCCTAACCAAGCAAAAATACTGTTCAGATAGTTTGGTCTGCAGCTAGAGAGCCCTAAAACAGGCGTGAATCAACATGAGGGAATGCCTCAGCTCAGCCCCTTGCAGCAGTCCCTGGACATTTCCTTTACACAGCGGGCAACACAGTGCCCACCCCAGAGCTGCACAAATCCGAGGAGACAGCAAATATCCACATTCACAGCTGTCAGCAGCAAGCACAGCCTTGGAGCAGTAAATCTGCCAACTCAGATTAGGGATTAGCAATAAAAATTCAATGATTAAATAGCAGCGAAAGGCTTTGGCTGAGAAGTTTTAGATCATGGAGCAAGAACTGGCATTTGCTGGCCACCCATTCAGTTCAGCAGGAGGTTCATTTGTTCACCTAATGTGACTGGGTCTCCTGACAGCGAGATGATGAGAGGCTCTCACTACTTACTTGTAAAGAGGTTTCACAGACTTCTCACTTTTTTGTAGGAAAAGGAGAGCGGGTTAAAAATTGTCTGGGTAAACCTGTGTCCTGTCCGAATACCAAAATACCAGTGTCTTCAAATAAGACTTCAAAAAATGAGGGAGAGGAGTTGGTTGCAGTACTAGTGACAGTCCAAGAGCAAACCAAAACTGCCAAGGGGGAGGGAGACTGCAGAAGAGCACGTCCCTGAAGCAGGGAGATCTAGGTGCGGATGGGCGCTCCTTTGGGAGCACAACCTCTGCCAGAAGAGCCTGCTCCCAGCTGCTCTTGCTATTGCTGATGTGGAGTTGGTCTAGCTCCCTTCTAGACAGAAAGATTTGGGCACTGTCCTGGTGCTTGCTGAGCTATACCCCTGCCTCACTCCCCTCTGTCTCTATACAGGATGATGGAGATGGGAGACTGGGAGTAGCCTCTTCCTTCCAAAGGCGTTTAGATTTTGGTTTTAAACACTGGATGGAGAAATTGCAGGAAAAAGAATATTTGATCCTTAAATACCTTCACTATAAAGTACAGCCTATAAGGTACAGAAACTATTACGCACAGAAATATTCATGGAAAGACATTAGTTTTTTATTAAGAGACAAAAGAATACAAAAAAAAAGGTACGTATTTTTAATAGTTACAACTTGACATGTCCAAAATCTCACTGTTAGTGGGAAATTAGCATGGTTGTGTTGCCAGTAAAATCTCACATGAATTGGCTCTTATTTTCATGTCATTTAACATTTTTCATCAGTGACATGGAAGAAAAAATAATTCCTAGTCTTAATGATTACTGAAAGCTTTAGCTGACACAAAGACTGGAGGTAGTGGGTAAAAAACGAAGAAGACGTATCATGGATAGAGACCAATCTGGATCTTCTGGTCACATCAAACAATGTGTACAAACAAAAATTAATTCTTACAGAGCTCGTAGTGCAACCAGACCATGAAGGGCAAGCCCTCTTTGCGAGTTTCCAGTGGCCAAAATATCTACTATAAACCTTGATGTGTGAGCAGGAGAATGGTGAGAATGAGTGGGGAAGGCATATTGCCTCCATCATTCCACTGGTGTAGCCACTTCTAAAAGAACATCTAGTTCCTTTATCTGGGAATGATTAGAGAGAAGACTGATCATACAAGAATGATTAAAGCACTGGAAAATATACCTCATAGTGTAAGACAAGAGGAGTTCAATCTATTTAGCTTAACAAAGGAGCCACAGCATGACAAAACTTTGATCTCAGGCTCCTTGATCTAGCAGACAAAGATATAACAAGATCTGGGACAGGACGGCAGCAAACCCAGACTATAAATAAGATGTAGTTTTTTATGAAATCGTTGCAATTTTAAGCTAGTAATAGAATTATTTATAGAAAAGAGGCTCTAGTTCAAGCAAGAAATTGTTCATGAAAACCTCCTAATTCATGGTATATATGAAGTAAGTCAGATTCAATAACCAAAATAATCCCTCAAGCCAGATAATCTATGGGTTACTAAAAGAATTTCCCACGACTACTACATTATTATTTCATTATATGCTACAAGCATGTCAAGAGACTCTCAATAAAATCCACATTTCTTTGTAGTTAATACTACACAGCTATGTCTCAGAGACAAAGTCTCTGCCCCAACGGGGTTCTAAAAGAAATTATTTTATGCCCTATTTTGCAGATTAATTTGACCAGAATCAGACAGGAAGCTTGTGGAAGAAAATGGATTTGAATCTACATAGTCCTTAGCACTATCTTAACCAAAATGTCATTTACACCCCATTGAGACATCTGTTGGTGGTGTGCTTACAGAGCGAGTGCCCTTCTTAAGTTCTCTGTGGTGCCCACGTGCTGGTGGCTCACGCCTTGTGCCACCAATGGTGATGGAGGAGTGCAGAAGGAAAGGGATGAGGAATGTGCTCACAGTTCATAGGGAAGGCACCTCGACTGTTGCTGATGGGACAATACTGATGGGATTTCTGGATCTGTGTTCCCTCTTTTTATTAGACCCCCAGAGGACAATAAAATAAAATTCACATAATTAGCTGTTAACCTGACAATGGCAGATACAGCGATAAAGAGTGGGGTGCACGGGAAATGCAGGTCCATGCTCCTGATGTGCACAAAGCTGAGAACACTTTCAGGATTTGTACTGCTCTGCAAACATTTGAAATGCAGCCCAGCAGCTACGTCTCAGCTCACCATAACCACAACCGCACTTTGCTCATGGGAAGCCATTGCATCAGACTGACCGTATCTAGGCTTTGGATGTACGCTGCAGGGTGCCCTATAGTCCTAGTCCCATTGCTGCCCCCCAGCTCTCTCTGTGTGCGCTGTTCCCTGTGCATTGACAGGGATGCAAGGGGATGGGGGCAGAGGGGCTTTGTACACAGTGAGGGCTCACACCAGCTTGCCCCCAACCTAGCACATCCAATGCTTTCCCATGGCATGGCCTTTGCAAGTGTCTTTAACCCATCCTGAGATTATACCTGCTCCAGGTCTGTCCTGTGCATGTGGACAGCCTGGCACACAGCAGCCCTGAACAAGGCAGGCAGTGGTACAGTGATGGGAAGGATTTTTTCACGGAAAATTGAGCATTCTCCCAGATTTGAAAGGAACTGGGTTTTGTTGACAGCTATTCCTAAAAATATTGAATCTCTTTAGGTTTGAATTTATTACCCGTCTTCCTTCTTCTCCCCATCTACAGAAGAAGAGGAAATGATTCTTCTCTGCCTTTGTTTCCATTTTTTTTTTTCATCCTGCATTTTCAGACTGGATTTCTAATGAAGCACAACATTTTGAGAGGGGTGTTTTTCTGGATGGGGGAGGAAGCGAAAGACCAGGAGTTTCACTTGAAAAATGGAGGCCCATTGTCAGAGAGCTCTTGTACAGCTGGTATCGGAATGCATATACATCCTCTGGGGACGTTCAGTCTGTAGGAAAGAATCACTCAGGCTTGGTGGCTATTCCTTTGGTGGAGACATCCATATGCTTCATGGCCGTGTATCGTGCAGAGCGGGGAGGAGAAGCCTTTTCATGTCTAGTGCCTCCAAACATGCACGTGAACACCCCCCCACACGTGCACACTCAGACATGCTATGCCCTCCCCTGCGTCCTAAAGAGTCGGCTGGTGCTTTCAAGTGTTTATGTAACAACACCGTCACTGCTAGTTAATGCGTTGGAAATGCTGAACGGCAATTAAATAGCAATTAGTAAGCTGAATTATTGTGGTCATAATTCCTTTCCATTTTGCTTAGTGAAGGCAAGAATGTCTTGGCCGCAAGCCAAGTGATTGCTCAGAAGGATGATTATGCATTTCTGCGGCATCCAGAGGGTTAAATTTCCTGATGAAATCCAAAAGCCAGCAAGGAAGAGGCAAGTCTGTGAGATGCATGGCAGGAGGAGCTACTGTCGTAATAACATGTTACACATGGACAAATATTCTGGAAACGGTTCTCCGGTAGAGGAGCCGCACTCCTCCAGTCTTGTAGCTAAGCTAAGGGCTTTTTTCTTTCCTTCTATGATATTGCTTTTTTATTGTTTCATACTTTGAACACTGTCTTATGAACTCCAAAAATTATGGCACTTATTTTCTTATCTCATTAGGATAAGCAACAGATGAAAGATTGTGGAGATCCGAAGACCCTTGTCCATTTGGTCCTGTTGACCTCTCCGGCATGTTCTGTGACTGCAAGGAGGCGTATCACAAGCTGTTCAGCTGGAACTAAGCTGACTAAATGAAAATAAAAGAGCTAAGGGTAGCCGGGTGTGGTGCCAACCTTTGCTCATGTGCTTTTGTTTGCGGTTGGCAGAGTTCAGGCTCGACTTATTTATCTTATTCACTGAAAACCATATCTCTGTATTTAATTGTAGTCAAAAGTAAATGGGCATGTCTTGTGGCTCCTGATTGGGCTGGGAAAAGGTAGTGGTCACCTTATATTAAATCTAAATTTTTTGCTGCAGGACTGCGGTGCCATCCAGGCCAAATGCGGAGCTTGTTATCGCTGGAGTTTTTAAACAGTCGTTAAAAACTTTAACAGAAGTATAGCTATATATAAAAGACTTCAATCATATTTCAACATTAATCAGAATTATCCTTAAACTACACATACCTTTTCAAATAGAGCCAGTACAATAAAACGCACACATCTATGAGAAATCACTTTTATAAACCTTCTCAAACCTGGGAGATTTCTTGTCTAGGGACGCAAGATTGGCTGCTAGTTTTGTATCTAACCTATACCTAACTCTCATTTGAAAAACTTGCTAGTTCAACTAGTTAAGAGAACTTGGAGTATTCAGCAATGCTTCTATGCACACAGTGGCATTTTAAGGCTACGTGATAAACCCATTTAGAAATTCTGTTTGTGGACAATACATACACTCAGTGTATTGAAAACCTTAATTGCTAGGTTTCTCAAAAAAGTTTCTCTATTTTTGTCTGTCTTGTTGCTCACATTGCCTCCTCCACTTTCATATCTGAGGGCATGATAAAGGAATGAGTGTATCTGCAGAACTGCACGGGGTATGCCATCGGTGAAGGTAAAGCCTTCCTGGTGGCTTCCTAACCTGGGCAATAATCAAAGAATGAGAAGAGATGTATTTTAAGCAGCTACTCCACTCTGACTGTTGAATGTAGAGAAGGATGGTAAATAATAAGCACAGCAGCATTACACGTGCTGAAAGTATGGTAAAAATCAGAAGGGCTTTGACGTTAGGAAGCAGCACTGTTTTGTGAGGGAACGGTCACTCTCAGTTTTATAAAATTTGCAAAACTCTATCAAAGGAAAGACAAATTCAAAGATAGATTAGCTAATGTGACATTGCACTCCCAGAGAGCTTAACTTCATTTAGGTGTGTCTAAATCCTTATTAATTCTTATACTAAATAGATACACATTTGGGACTTGCTGACATGACAAAGTCCCTTCAGGGTGCAAGCAGAAAAGTTTTGCTTATGTGTAAATGTATCCGGATCAACAAAAGCCCAGCCAGTGACTGAAAACCAACTACAATTAACTTCAAAACGCACGTCAGTCAGAGAGGATTTACACCTAAAACATTTCTCCAAAGCTGTACGGTACATCTGGCTGTGTAGAAAGTCCTTTGCGTCTTCTGAGAAGTCATAATAAACCCTGCAGCATTTGAATACTTTGGCACAGGTGACATTATAAAATGATGGTATTGTTTTCAGCGTAGCTGGATCTGCTGGGATGTCTTATGCTTAGAAAGCAGACTTTTGGATATTGTTTTCCTTTAGACTGACTTTACCACTGCTATTCAGAAGTATTAAAGTCTCACCTCTGAGTTTTCCTTTAGTTATACCGAAATTAAAAGATCGGGCAAGATACTTTTAGTGTTCATAATTTTTAAGAGATCGCCACCCAGTGGTAAAAGAGAATTAATGCCATTTTTCAGCTCTTGCAGGTAAAAGCAGTGTGTATAGTAATGCTTAGAAATGATGGCACAGATCAAAATATCGCCGTAATAACACACGCAAAGCAAATATTAAGGATCATGCAATCAAACTATTTTTTTTATTTTACGGGGCATTAATCAAGGAGGTAAACCATTTGAAATGTAGATGACATAGCTTTCGCTACCATGCTCTGCTGTAAAAGAAACAGCCCTAAGTAGGTAGATTATTATTTGAACTATTGACATTGGTTATTATGAAGACAAGAACCACCTGGACTGTACAACTCTGACTTATCACCATTTAGAAAACTCAATAGAAATGATTGCATTAACACATCTACTTCTTTAGCTGGCTGGGTTTCAAGTACCTAAGTCTCTTAAAAATTAGTGTGCTATTATTTAGTCACAATTTTTCTGGACTCATAAATATGTTACTTGTAAGCCGTATGATTGCAGTGGAAACAGGATTACTCATGGGGGGTCCTGGACAACCGGTTGGACATGAGCCAGCAGTGTGCCCCTGCAGCAAGAGTCCAACAGCATCTGGGGCTGGAGCATCTCACAGATGAGGAAAGGCTGGGACTGTTCAGCCTGGAGAAGAGAAGCCTCAGGGGGGGTTTCTCACCAGTGTGTACAAATATCTGAATGGAGGGTATAAAGAAGATGGAGCTCTTTTCAGTGGTGCCCAGTGACAGGACCAGGGTCAATGGGCACAAACTAAAACACAGGAGGCTCCATCTGAACATCAGGAAACACTTTTCATAGTATCGTAGAATGGATTGGGTTGGAAGGGACCTTTAAAGATCATGTAGTTCAACCCGCCTGCCGTGGGCAGGGACAACTTTCACTAGATCAGGTTGCTCAAAGCCCTGTCGAACCTGACTTTGAACACTTCCATAGAATCAAAGAATGGTTTGTGTTGGAAGGGACCTTTAAAATCAGATAGTCCGACCTTCACTGTGAAGGTGACTGAGCACTGGCACAGGTTGCCTAGCGAGGTTGTGGAATCTCCCTCCTTGGAGACTTCAAAAGCCATCTGAACATCGTCCTGGGCAACTCGCTGTAGGTGACCCTGCTTGAGCAGGGAGAGTTGGACCAGATGACTTCCAGAAGTACCTTCCAACCTCAACCATTCTGTAATTCTGTGGTAGGGTAGTCATCTGGTTTGTTTCCATTTACCACACCAAGCTTACCAAAAGCCATCACTTAAAAGTTCTTGATTCAGAAAAAAGGAAACTGTCAACTTGAAAGTGCTTGAAGAACAGGAACTTCACATGCTAGCTACATCTACAGAGTGATCAGTGTGTTTAATCCACTCAATATGACCCTGCAATTACTTTATCCATTCTTACTTGCTTGCCATTTTAAAAATATTTTCAATATTCTATGACAGAAGTCAAAGCATCATTGATTATTCTGCAAAACTGACGTACCTTCACATAATTTTTAGATTATCTTAATGCTTGGGATTACAACTGGCAATTTCTTTAAAGCAAAGTCATCTTTAAATAGTATTTTCAGACCATTTTGACTCTATGTTCCACAGTATCATTGGAAGGCTCTGCAATCAGGTGGTCTTCTCTGGTCTCATATTATTTACTGCTCATAAAAGCCAACTATGCAGAAGAAAAACATGGTGTTCAGGAAATTTGTGTTTAGGTGCAGCTACAGAATCCACCCTCAGAGGCGGCCAGCTCCGGGCCTGTGGCGTGTCCCTCCCATGTTCCTGGACTTCATGAGAAGTAATTTCATCCAGAACCTCTGCAGGCTGTGATCTGCCACCTAACAAAAGTAAGGACATTTGGGATCCTGCCCTTTGTGAAATGCGATGCTTACACAATCATTAATCCTCTCCTGTTTATCCCAGTTTTTTAAAATGTCACTCACCAGGTGGGGGACAAGTCTCTAGTTTCAGATTATTTATTCAACGAAAAATAAAAATGCCAAAGAGCAACTTCTTTCTGGGCACTTAAACAAAGAAAGTCTTTTATGTCTCCAGTGATCCATGAACCTTACCATCATGAAATGTTCGTGTTGGTAATTCATTGTGATGTGACCAACCACGTGCATCACCTAGTGCAATCAGCTCCAAAGACGGAAAAGCACACACATACACAAGACGACTTTTCCCTTATTCTCTGGAATAAAGAGCCTCCTGTAAGCATACTGTACCCTGTTTTGAGCCAGTGATCCAACACAGACAACTTTGGCTTGGGAACCTTGGCTTGTGTTTCAGCAAAGACCATTCTCCAAACCACTGATACCAACAGGCTTCCTGTTCAGCAGCAAGGACCAAGAGCCTCTCAAGAGCTAGACCCAAAGGAAATTTTAGATAAAGATTGTTGCTTTGTAAAATAACTTTATCTTACAAGACAGATTGCATGCTTAAGTCCAACTTCTGGCAATTACATTGGAAGTCAAACCTGAAAGCAAGCTCCAGCCCCAGTCACTCCACAGGTATCAGAGAAGACTGTGCTCAGGATGTGGCCACTACAGGTGTTACAGTCGCCCTGTTACGGCATGTACAGCTCATGTCCTGAAGATACTGTGACAAAACTGAAATACCCAATGCTTTATCATGCTTGTAGTTATACAAACGTTACTCATAGTTGGAATATGTTCATAAAACCGTGTAGCTGGGTATGTGTTTGTTTAAGACCTGGGAGGAATGCCAGACCTAGATTTTCCTGCTTCCTGTTGCTTAAAGGAACAGGGTGTAGTTGAAATTTGTTGTGTTGTGGGCAGGATGCAGTCCTAAAGAGTGTGGGAGATGTAAGGCCCCAGCACTCTTGTGTGTATACAAACTGGTGAGGATTATATTGGATTATGACAGTGGCCTTGGTGCAAATGAACACCGTTTGGAAATAAATTCTAAATTCAAGGGACCAGATCAGCCTTATTTTAGCAGGATGATGGTTAGCATGTTAATTGTATGTGGTTTTAAGTTGATATAGCTTAAACAATACAAAAACTAGAGGTCAACTGGGCAGCAGTAGAGAATAAAGATGCAAAGCACCTCAATATCAGTGTATTATCTGTCCTCTACTCATGTAGCCGTTGGTGGACTAAACTGCCTGATTTGTGCACCTTGCAATAATTATGCCTCCAAATTGATCACACAATTGCAACTCCTTGATTAGCGTAAAGCTTTACTTGGCGAAGCTACCGTTCAAAGTTAATGCCCCAGTCCACTACATGGACAACTTATACATCAAAAGCTGCTGATGCTGGCTGCCTAGGACGTGGTGTTGTCTAATTATATTTACTAGGCTATCTTCTCAATCATATCAAGGTCTCACATCCAATTTCTTTTTTGCAATGGAAGCTCGTGTGCACACTGCTGCCTTGGCTGATACATTGAGGAATGAACCAGGGACCTTGGGGGAAACAAACCTCAAGGATCTATGTGCTGCTGCAGTTTGAGCTGAAGAGTTACAGCATCGTAGCTGTCAGCTGTAAAACGCCTCTGTGAATCAGCACAGATGGGATCTGTATCACATACCAGAGGGGGTTTGCACTTCGGTTCAGCCAACTCTGGCTACCTCAAGCAGATGAAATTTGGCCGTGGGGGTGAACAATGAACTGGTGTGTTTAAACTTCTACTGGTTTAATAAATAAATAGCTATGAACAACACTATCAAAATGGTCTCTCAGTCTCTCTGCCTTTATTCTCATTTCTACAGTTATTGCAATAGGAGCAGTGTCAGTTTGTGACTTCTAACCTCTGTGATGTGACAAGGTTATTAATCCTTTTGTCAGCTTAAGCCATGTTGAGAGACTGAAGCAGAAAATGAGGATCAGCTTTCTTTACCAGCATCCTCCCGTGTTTGGGTGTGTGTATACTTTGCTGCAGTAAGGACAATCACGTTTATGTCAAACCAAACTCTTTTTCTTTTTACATATTCATATACATTAATGGAAATTTAACATGTTTAGCACAGATTTTATTTCTCTGTGTAGGAGAGTATGATGAAGATGATAGTCACAATTTTGGCAACTGTCTCAGAATATAAAGATCTGTTCATGGGTCTAAGGCAATGTTTGGTTGTTTCCATTTAATCTGTGCAACTCCCTTGATTATAAACTGTTTATACAATTTCATTAAAGTAATGAAATGGTGAAGTTGGCCAACTGTCTTCCTTTCACAGACCCAATGCTGCAATGAACAATCTGTCAAAGAGATAAAAACTCTTATAGAATGTAATCACCTGACTGCAGACGTTCAGGGCAGATTTTCTAGGTGTCCCATGATTGCACTAATCTCTTCTGAACATGTGGCAGCCTCCTGGTGACTTGGCAGGACAATTTTGCCGCACCCAGCTCCACCAGCCTTTGACAGGTGGTCTCGTTCTTCATTTCACAGTAGGCTACTAAATAACTGCTGCATTTCATTACACAAACGATGAGGGAAGAATATTCCTAGAGTTATTAACTACAGGGAAGACCTTGAGATGCAAAAATCCGATCCACATTTGGTCCATATTTTGCTCATTTTTGGAAAGAAGGTTGAGCTTGGACTCTAGTGAGACTTGGATATCGGGATTGCTTTAGTTCCACCTCTGTATGTTAGCAGAGTAAGCCAAGGCCTCAAAGGCTGAAAACGTGGATAAGAAGACATTTGTTCAAAAACAGTTCTGTTCATTTGTTTCAGACTTGTTGTGTTTCATGCCATGAGAACAAAGTGCTCTCAATTCCTGAATTGCTCCCACAGGCCCCCCCTGCACTGGCTGCTCTCCCAAGGTACGCCTCACTCCTGCTCCTGGCTCTCCAGGGCGCAGGTGCTAAGCCACAACTGGCTGCTCCTAAATTGATTTCAAATCCTGTTTCTTCCAGGAACCAAATTCACTCACAGCCTTGCTCAGCCACAGAGCTCAACTTGACACCAGATTTATCACTAGCCTTACTTTATTAAGACAGGACAACAAACAGCAATGGTTTACTGCCAATCAAGCAGTGGTCAGTTGTCCAGCTACCTGAATCCCATAACCCTCAAGCTGCAAGTCTCTTTTGTATACATTTATTCAGTTCCTTATATCTTGTAGCATATTGTTGGGTATTATCTTTTATCATGCCCTTTCTAAATGGTTACATACTTAACCCAGCCCCTCTGTGAATGAGCACAGATGGGATCTGTAGGAAGCACACAAAGCTCCAGGCCTCAGCAATGATGGGTACTCAGGTCAGGCTATGTTTCTTTTAATATTGTAGCTGGACTTGTCCTGGTCTGCAGATGCACTACCACAGGTATCTTTGGTAGACCATTCTTAATCCCTGGATGGACTACAGACATTCTGCTCATTTGTCTTGTATCTGAGCCCTTAGCACTCACACTCTCCTCTTCCTTTACTTCAATTGCACAACTGTAATAATTAGACTTGCTGTTTTCCAGGCCCTTTTTGCATTGCATTAACCTATGCCTCGCTGCAGTCTGCATCTCTAGCATTTGCAATACAAATGCACCTGATGCGTGACCTGCAGCCCTGACAGAGTCTCTGAGAGTTGCCCCATAACCAAAGAAGGACGGCATCAAGGTCACCCCCAAGCAGTAGCCACATACCCTGTCTCGCATCTGTTGGGTGGCCTCATGCTCTTGGGTGCATCCATTATAGTTTCCTCTTCATCCATCATTTTTGGTCAGACCTTTGGAGTCTCGTGCATCAGCAGTCAGGTAAGATGAGAAGTCTGTTACACAGCAGGCATTCATTTATAAAGGGATTGGCTGCCTTTGTGTACAGACTTGCTTGCATTTACCCTTGTTCGTTCTTTCTTCTGTACTGAAAACCTTCCTCTAACCAGCCTGTAATGTTTAGTACAGACTTCCACGTAAGAGCAAAGTGTGATAAGGAATATCTGCAGCAGCAGCCAATTAAAGTGAAGTAAAAAAGCAAAGATTTTGAAGGTTAAATGTATAGCAGGAGGTGATTTAATTACTTACAGGATAGGGGGAAAGTACAGAGGAGAGATAAGTCCATCATGAAAGAGGCTCAAGATAAGTCACATTGTTACATCGCATTCTCTGTGGGCTAAGCCTGAACACAGGACAGTTGCCATGGCTTAGCTGATGTGCAGTAACTTCTTAAGCTCTCCTACCTTAATCATGTGTGTGAGCCCTAAGGTTGCAGAAACACACTGGATCAGAGTGGCAGAGTTCCATAAAAACATGCAGAACTTTAAAAACTAGGAAAAGAAAACAGAATTTGATTCAGAAACAGAGAGAAAATAACTTTCTTCTGTCTTTTGTAGTTCAGTTCAAATTTGTACAACACCTGAACCTTGCAGTACTGTGACGTATAAGAAGAGAACTGCTACAATAAGGGTGGGAGCCGATGATGTGAAAGTATATTGTAGTTAAAATAATGTAAAACTAAATATGAATTTCAGTTGTGTGCTGAATGGGGTGAAAAACAGAACGGAAAAATGGGAATTTTGGTGAGAATCAAGAACCATTCCATGCTTTGGGAACCAAGAACCACATCCAGGTTTAGTGCCAGAGACATGGCAACAGGACTGTTTTCTCAGTCTTTCCTGCAGGATTTGTTCATACACTTCAGATGTTCTTTGGGCCAGAGAACGAGCAACGGCGCTCTGCAGGGCGTTCGTCTCTGACTTCCAGGGCCAGCTCTGATGAGCGGAGTTAAACATAAGTGGACAGTTTCAAGAGCAGATGTTCAAACGCTCTCTGAGTCAATGACCAAGGTACTCTCCTAAAAATATCAGACCTAAATTATAATCTGTTTCTCCAAATCAGGCAAGGAAAGGATCTGAACATCATCTTCCTGTACCCTAAGTGAAAGCTGGATATGTACATAGGTCAACTATAAGCAGCAGAGGCAATGAGAGCTACATGGGCAGCATTGTCAAAGCCGGAGCCTGAAAACCCCGTCAGGGCTTTGCTTAGGACAGGGGATGAGCCACTTCAGAATAAGCAGTTGTCGTCCTCACCCCTTCCTCTGGCTGCAGCAAGTCTGGCTCTCCTGAATTGTCCTCTCAGTTCTTCATCATAGCTCTGTCCTTCCCCTCCCTCCCTTCCTCCTTTCCTGCGGTAGGAAGAACCCAGACCTCTGCTCCAGGCAGCAAAATTCATTTTTGCTGATGCTGCTAAGATGCCTTAAGCTGAATCTGGTGTAAGCACAACACTTTTGCCTAATAAATCTGATTTATATTCCAAACTGTACATACTTTTATCAGAACTCACAACGAAATGTACCATCCTCCAAAAAGGAAAAGACTTTTGTTTAATTCACAGGATATTTATGAACTGTAAACTAAAAAAGTAAAGTTTTCTAGTCAAACCAAAAGGATTTTTTTTCTGTCTTTGCTTCAACTAACAAATTAAAAACTTGGAAATCTTAGACAGAAGTGAAATAAAGGGGCAATCTGTCATAAATCAGGATGAAAGGGACATAGATGGCCTCAAAGATGAGTAGAGAAAAAGATCTGTGAAAAACAGATCACTAACTACATCATTAAAAACAATAGCTGTGGTAGAAGCCACTTAGTGTAAAACCTCTGATTTCAGCAAATTCTGCATCAAAATCCCTCCTTTTTTAGCTGGGACTTCGAAACTGGCCCCCAACAGGAGAAGAGGGTGGTATTCAATATGCTGGAGAGTATTAGAAGGCAAAGAAAAGGCAGAAATTAGCTGTTAAGACAAAGTAGCTGCCTGCTGGGTAAAAAGTGAATGGCATAACCAGTGAAGACATGGTGACCTTGTTGCCTGGAAACATTTAAAGTGTGTTTTGTTAGTGACTTTCTAGTTGGCTGGGACAGACTTGGCAGCCCAGTACAACCCAGAGGTGTTGGCTGATTGCTAGCAAGGCGCCGGCGGCTCGTTTTCGGCGGGGTCATTCTGCCCTTTGTATCGAGACTAATTCAGCTGATGAAATGTGCGGCACGAGGTTTGTCGCTGCAGAGCACCTGCGGAGTTTGGCACCCGCCCTGCTGCAGAGTTTTCTAGAGGGAAAGGGAACTGCGGGCTACCTGGGCGGCTTCAGGGCAAGACTTTCCCGTTCTGCAGCCCTCTCGTGCTGAACGCCACAGTCATCAGCCTGATTAGTGCTGAGCTGCTCCTCTGCACAGTGGGTCTTCGCTAACCTTGGAAACTCTATTAGAAATTACTTCATCTGGGCTTGTTCTGTTTATTTATTCATTTAGATTTTGAGCTGGAGTGCACGCCATGCTTATGAGATGAGCTGACTGGGCAGTTCTGGATACTGCAATACTGTCTAAGGGGACAAATATTCTTATATTTTTTCACTGTTGCAGAATCTAGGAGCCTCAGACAGCCTTCTCTGAACCTACGATAAACAGCACACTCCAGCCTCAGAATAAAAAGGTGATCTCTGCCTTGATACATTTCATCTCCCACTAGTTTCTAAGACTGTGTTCAGCTTTGGCCCATTTTACCTCATGTTCAGGTAAATTCTCTTTATTTATGAGAGTTTATCTGAGGATGAACATAGTGACTTGATAAATATATGATCAAAAACAAACGGCAAAGTACAATAATAGCACTAAATGAAAGGGAATTTGATGGCAAGTTTATAATAGAGAAAGTGGAAAAAAAAGATCTTACCCCAAATTATGTTCTTAGATTTTCCACCTGTAGGACTTCCACATTTTTATAAATTACCATCTCCTCTGCAAAAGACTTATTAATCCTGTTTTTCCTAGGAAGAGATGAAAGTTGCAGTGTTAATCATGTTGCCTTTTACTAAAAAGTACTAATGCTTGTGATTATGTGGGTTTGGTTGCCACAGGTGGAGAAATCAGAGAATGAGAGCTGGGTTATTTTCTTTGTGTTTTGTCTCCTCAAACAGGATGGTAGCAAATCTCACAGCAGCAGTTTTCGCTTGCCAAAGAAGGTGAGGCATCTTTGTCTGCATCAATAATTGCACTGGGTCTCTCTCAAACTCGCACAAACTCACAGCAATCCTGCCGCTTCAGTAACCACATTCTGCTTGCCCTTCCATCCTCTAACATCATTCACTTCACGACTAGAAAAAACCCACAATTTTATTTTCATCTCAGTATCTAGAAAAGATGAGTTGGCAATTAAACCATTTCTATGCCCTACAGGGGAAGTGGATGCAAATAAGAAGATGAAAAGGAGTGTTTTTGACATACCATGCCTTTTACAACACTTCCAGGACAGTTACTGCAAGGCAACTGAACTCCTTCTCTGGAGAGTTTTATCCCAGATACTTCAACATCTGGCTTTTAATGCAGAATTCATTAGCACTTTAAATCATAATAACAGAAAGTGCATTGAGATCCTGAAACAAAAACAGTTGTTATTGCAAAGTATTAAACGTTGCGTAAAAGAAGCAGCTCCTCAGTGGCATGTAATAGTTACAGCTCCTATTCCACAAATCACTTAAAGCCACTTATAACTCCTATTATTAGCTATAAAAGCCCATTTGGGTTTTATGAACACTGGAGAAATGAGACAAAACGATTGCTTTGAAAAGAATGGTGTCTTGATCATCATACGTCTTTTGGCCCCCACACAGACATGGTCAAAAGAAAAATGGAGATTATACCAGTCCAATTACCTAGAAAAATATCTGAAGATTTAAATGCAATTTATCTAGGAAGATTTTATTTTAATTAGAACATAGCAGAATAACAGCAGCAACCTGCAGTGATATCATCAAATCAAGGCTGTTTCTATGGGAACACCACCAACTCCCAGAAATTATCGTGTCAGTTTGCCATAAATAGAAAAAAAAAAAAAAAAGATTAAAAAAAAAGAGAAAAAAGAGAAAGGGAAGAAAAAAAAGATTACAAGAGAAAGAGAATGAAGAGGAGAACCCAGTCCTCTCCTTTTGATGCTTATTGCCAATATGTCGTCAAGCTTTATTTTGCAAAAAAATGTAGTGAATTAAAAATTTCAGTAAAATTTACACTGCTCCTGCCACACATTTGAGGCCTTGAACACCTTTTCTGAAGACTTTCTAAATGGTTTTATGGAAAAAAACATGCAGTGCACTGTTCTATACTGCTCTCTGTGCTGCCTGCCCTTTCTACAGCACGAGTGAGCTCAAGATTGGTGTGGGAGAGAGAAATACTTTTGGTCATAGATATTTGCTGTATTTCCTCATTTCTATTTTTCTGCTAGCTCTGTGCTTTTTAAGTCCAGTCTGAAAGGGATACAACTACAGAGCAAGGAGACTAAGCAATGAATATCACAAACAGAAGCTAGTCTTTCCCCTCCATCTGCCTATCTGATTGCCTCCCTTTCCCAACAATCTTCTTCCCAATAGCTGCCGCCAGCCGGGTGCCTTCAGCAACCACATAAACACAAGGGAAACCACTCGAGTTCCCCCCCAGAATATCTAGAGATGTCCTATCTGTTTGAGACTCCAATCCAGCAGCATTTCTGCTCCCTGGTGCTCACCAGGCTTGTTTCTCCTGCTCTCCTCGCCACTGCGACACACTCCCTTCTGCGGAGGCAGTGCCTTTCCGATGAGCTGCCCAGGCCAGTGGCAACAGCTTCCCAGCGCTGTATTCCCAGCTGTAAAATTCCCTCTTGCTCGCAGTTTGTGACTACTGTTTTTCCACTTACAAGATGTGTGTTCTACTCTCAGTGATACTCGTTTCCAGCCACTCCTCCTGAAATTATCCATTATAATCTTTTTCAGCCCTGCCTTATTGTGGCTAGTAATAGCACCTGAATGTCACACCATAACCTGCATCATTTGCTTCATATGTACTGAGAAGAAATTCTCTGCTTAGAAGTAGTCCATGATAATAAATTATTATTGAATTTTCTCTCATTGAATGACTGAAAATAACAATGTTACTTTGGGCAAAACCAGACAGTGGCAGTATCAGTAACTGCTGCTGAGAATATTGACAGCGAATTTGATGATAGTCCTTCAAGTGTAATCTCTCCCCTTTAACAATTTGATTGCAACTCCTATCTGCATATAGCGCAGCACAGGGCACTCCCTTCTTCAGATCCCTACAATGAGTCTAAAGTACTTTAAGTGCTCTCATGGGCTAGGACACATATCAACTATCTTTCAAAGAGAAAAGTACCTTTAAACATCTATTAAAATGTTGATACCACCACTTGGAAAGAATATGTGTGACTCCAGTTCTTCCAACAGGACTTACATGAATATTTTTCATATGCAGCAGACTGTAAAATATGTCAGATTTTATTGTCAAGTGCTGAAAAGCCGAATAGGCATTTACTAACAGTATGTTTAAATCTTGGTTTCAAATGAGGTGGTATCTTTCTTTAGACACAAAGGACCAAATTATTATTTCAAAGAAAATCTGAAGGATTTACAATAATATATCCACATGATAAAGCTGCAAATTTGCTTATGCAAACAAATCATGAGACCTGCTGCCTGCCCATCTCCTGCTATCAAATAACATAGCCTAGTCCCTCTATGCCAGCCTGATTTTAAGGACTGCAGAGTTGAACGGCATTTCAGGTTTGACTGGTGGTGAACTAGACTGAGAAGAGGAGCAGTCCAGAGGCAGAGTATAAGGGAAGTACGATAATTTGCTGAGAATAGTCAGTTATGTCTCAGTTACCATCAGGAGCAGTAGGGACTACCTGGGCACTTGTACCCAAGATGAACAGATATAGACTTGCACCTCTCTTTGAGTAATAATTACACTAATACCTAACCTGCACGTGCAGTGTTAATAACTGTGTATGCCATTATGTAGGAGACTTTCATTTGCTGTTTAGCATCCTGTTCTAGGTAAACTTTGAGCCAAATCTTGTACTTGACATCAATGCTTAAAAAAAGCAGTGTTCAAAATATGTTCAAAGCCCAGGATGTAGAAAAACACTCATGCGGCTTCTTTGCCATAATGCAATAGCTGAAGCAAAGGGAATTTCCAGGGGAGAAAAAATTGCTCGCAAAGATCACAAAGTACCTTTCTATTTCAAGAAAGTGGCAAAGGAAACCATCCTGTTCAAACACACTATTTGTGCCTACTAATTATTATCTTCAAGTACACTCCCCCTGGTGGGGATGAAAAGGTTACACTCTGAAAAGTGAGATTGGAAAATGGTATTCTGATTCTTGCTGTATTTCACTTTTCACCCTAATTGCAGACTAGCACTGGGCATGCTTTCAGCTCATTATTCTCTACAGAGGCCTGCTAATGGTATTTCATCTACTGCCTAATTCTACAGCTTTAACATGGAAAAATTCCTTTCAAATTCAATACCGATGGAGAGCAAACAGTAAGTCTGCCTCTTTGCTTTTTGTTTAGCTGTTCAGTAACTGGATAAACATTAACCAGCTGGATAGTGCAATTATAATTTTTTTAAGGTACTGTAAATGCCTGCAACAGCATAGTATCTGGCAGCCTCACAAATATTAATGAATGCATTCTTGTTCCACTCATGCTATTAAGAGCGATTAAGTGCTTTCACAGAGGTCATGCAGAAAATGAATGGCAGAACCAAGCACTGAAGAAAATCCAAAGCTTTTTTACCAAGAGACACTTTTTAAGACATCCCACAGCACAAACAGAAATAAGCAGAAGAAATACAATTAGTGGAAGGATTGACATTAGGTACTAATTATTTACTATGAGCCTGAACATACTTAGACATCGTTTCCAAGGAACTCAGCAAACAGCTTGCTCAACACGATCAGGAGTAAGGGTTTAGGATTTGGATTAAAAACACGGAAAAAAAGTAAACACTAATATCCCCCTCTAGGGAAATCATCTCTACTAATTATTTGCCTACAGCTTCCCTCTATATTGCAGTCTAAACTGCATTTGTAAACATCACTGCGTTGTTCTGTAACAAGCAACTCGATCACTTTTAGGAATTTCTTACTAAAATGTATTAGAGCAAAATTAAAGTTTCGAGTTATTATTAACACTCCATGGAAAGGACAGAATTTGTACAGATAACACGGAAAAGATCAGTATTTGGAGACAAATATATGGGAATATCTCTGTTCATACATGGGCATGTCTGTTAACTGTGGAATTAGAGCTAACAGAGTCATCAAACGCAATGGCTGAGACTATTGTAACAGAATTTTCAAGTGTTGAAAGCTATTCAGAAGTGTAATCAAATGGCATGTTAAAAGCAAGAAACTTTTTTTATTTCTGCTCTTAAGCTTTTAAGTTTCATGCATTTTTATGCAAAAACTACTTTCTACATTATGCACAAATGCTTTGACCTATAGGTATTTTTGTTATGTCTGAAAAATGTATGTATAAATAATGACAAATACAAACCAATCCATATTTTCTGACAGAGGTATTTAGCCTTGCCCAAAGTTTAAAGACTTTTTTTTTACTTTAAATAATTTTTTTTATTTATGTTCGGTGGTGACTAGAAAGCTTTACATGTGCTTCTTATTCAAAATACAAAGGTACAGATGTTGTAAGGGAATGAAGATTCTCAGTTTTTTCTTATATTGTCTGGAGGGGAAAAAAGTATACGTACTTATGAGAAGTACTTTTTTGGACAAGTATTTATGTTGACGCATACCAGTGAAGCATCCCAGATTGTTCTACTCAAAATCAGTAAAAATACACCAAATAAGAGATCTGGTTCTTCTTTCTCTGTTTGGGACACTCTTTATCTCCTCTTAAATGGTTTCATTTATTTCAGGTATTTTTCATTTTCTTGTGGGGGATTTTGGGGAGTCTTGAAGATGACAGTGTCATAAATATGCTCTTAGTGTAGAAAGATATTTTTAAAGAAATGGTCAATGATACATTTGCTAAGAATAATTATCATCCAGTATTGAACAAGTTATGAATGAGAGGAATCTTCAATTAAGCAATATGCATTTTTAAATTTGCTTTAATTTTCTTTTCATTTGTTTGTAGCAAAAACAGATGAATCAAAATGAAATTTCTCTTGCTACAAAGCATCACTCACCCACCGCATACTATGGCAGGTCAGCACAGGCCATTTGCATCTCTCCTATCTTTAATGGTCATGGCTTCTCGGTATAGAGGACAGAGATTCTGCTGCCTCCTGTTTTAGGTTAAGTTTATCCTGCCATTCATTCGTAGTCTTGTTAGACTACACATTTGTTATCTCTTAGAAATTATAGGCTCATAACGAATTTGGCTTTCCACCGAAGGGCTAGGACCAGAAATGGAAGGGTGCAAAATTTCTCATTTAGGCTGTCAAGGCTGAAGGTATGAGCTGGGGTTCAGCTGTGCAAGATACAGCAAGGGAAGGAAATGTAGGAGAAAAATACCAGGTATAGCAGCTGTCTGTGCTGGAATAAAAAGTTGACAGACTGGGGCTGTTACGTTGCTCAGCACAGCCGCTCAGAAAATACTCCCCAGGCCGACCCGAGAGACACGTTCCCAACCTGTGACGAAACCCAAAATAAGCCTTGCAGTTGCTTGCAGCATGGTACCAAGGAACCACAGAGAATCTCGCACCAGTAGCCTGAGTCTAGGACACATGCAGAGGTTCTCCTTTTCTGAAGGAACGGATATATTATTTGATACATGTTAAAATGTATTTGTCAAGAGTAAAAATATAATTTCAGTATACAACACAATTTTTAATAGTTATGCAGATGGAATGTATGGAAAATAAACTTGTATTTATGGCTATGTTTTGTAAAATATATCAGCGTTAGCTACAAACTTGTTTGAGGCAAGTTTTCTATATTTGAAACACTTCAAATAATTTTAAATTGGTAGATAATAAAACTCAGGAAAGGCACATCCTATATAATAATTTGGGGTCAGTTTTGTCCCTGCTGCATTGCCCTTTCTGTGATCTTGGATTCAGCTGTGAGCAGGAGGAGGAGGATTTCATGTGAGGAACCAGAAAAAATGGGGGGGTTCAGTGCACCAGCCTTCACAAAGCTCCTTGCAGTTTGTACAGAAGTCTTTGGCCTCTTCCACTACCACCGTGCGCTCCAGAAGTGCCGTCATTCCAATTCACCATTGGAAAGAGAGCACTCCTTTCCTTTTCACCTATGCCTCTCAGATACAAAACAGAAAGAGGAGATTTTTATAATTCCTAGGCATGTAGCCCCGTAGGACTCTTAATAAAATCTAATGAGCAACAGGTTTCTGTAACCAGCTGCCACTAGCCAAGAGGCAAGTATTACGTACTTCAGTGTATTAAATGTATGCAAACTACGTACTGCAAGTGAAGTTGATTGTTTCAGACTAGACCAGCACATAAACTTCATACCAGGTCAGTCCCGCTGCATAGGTGGAAATGCTTTCTGCTGCACTGGACAAATTCTGCTGTCATTATGTGGACCTCGTTGGGAAGTGAAAGAAAGAAAGTGAAGGAGAAGTCATAGGAAAAGGACAAAACCAATTTTCTCCTGTACTCTTGCAGCTTGTTCCTCTTAAGTTCCTTTTTGATCTAAACCAAAAGGTGGGCAAAGTCCATTTCAGCATTAGCAATCTGAAATCAAATCTCAGCTGAGATTAATTTGCATGAATAATGACAGCTATTTTCAAGTGTGGCATTATATATAATGTAAATGCTTACATTTTTATTTTTCTGGGGCACTACCTATGGCACTCTTGGCTTTGTTTTGTGCTTTGAAGTTCAAACTAGTGACCAGCTGGCAGTGGGTTTAGAGCTCCCTGACCGCTGTGGAAGCAACTGGGGCAGATACTTAGGACTGAGAATTATTTAGTCTGACAAGCAATCAGGAGGGTATTTTCAGAATAATAAATCAGACTCACACCCCTAGCCAGACAGGACAGAGAGATCTACAGCATGGATTTTTGTGCCCCTGCCCTGAGGAGCAGAGGTGCCACAGCCCGTCGGTGACTTTCCACCAGTCTCAGAGGCTGATATTGCCATCATCTGGATCCAAGCGACACTGATTCCCCCAGACCGCTTTATAATCAAGCAGAGCAATGAAAAACCTGATTTGACATTTCTACAACAAAACAGGTTTTCCAGAGAAATCCAGAGAAGATGGGCCTGCCTCTCAGCCACCTGAAAGCACCACCCGAAGGCCACCGGGCACGCAAGCACCCGCACTATGATGTAAGTTATTCAGAAGCATCCTCATTCCGGCAGCGTCCGCTGCGTGACAAAATGGGGGCACCCCATTCCCCCAGCTGCCTGGGAGGCCGCTCGGCAGCAACTCCCTCGCCCTGACAGAAACAAGGAAGGCTCGCTAGGGCGAGGCCGTAATGTTTCCATCTGCAAACTGTCTTGAAAAAAAATCCAGAAGAAAACAAGGTGGTTTTTTGTTTTTTTTTTTTTGCAGATGCTTCCAGCGCACAATCTGGGGCACAAAAAACGAGGGCACCCAGCCAGCTCCAAGTGCAGGCCCTGACGAGGCTGCTGGGCAGAAGCGGTTCGGCAGGTGGACGGCTTTTGGCAGGGGGACGGGGTAGCGGAGTCCCTTCTCCGTGCCACGGGGCAGCATTTCGGCTTCCACATGGGCTTTAAAAAACAACCAGCTCCGCCAGGGCATCCGCTCCTGGGCTGGTGCGCCGGGCTGCAGCCGGACTTCACCCTCAGGTGCTTCAAGGGTGGGGATGGAAAACGGGGCCCGCGGGTGGACGCCCGCGCCGTGCCTCCTCCCTGAGGAACGGCCCTGCGTGGGCAGGCGCCAGGCCCGGGGCCGGGGGCCGCGCTGCCGCCCGGGGCCGGCGTGGGGCGGCGGCGGCGGCACCGGCACCCAGCGCGGCGGGGCCGCTGGCGCCAGAGCGGGCCGGAGGCGGCTGGCGCTCACCTGCTCCCCGCGCTCCCCCTCCAGTTCGTCTCCCGCTGGGGGCGGAGTATATCAAATTGCTACTTTAAAAAAAAAAAAAACAAAACAGCAATTTTTATTCCCCTCTGAGGACCGGAACCGGCTTTTTTCCTCTCATGGTCTTAAGATCCCCATCCCGCTCCTTCCCCCGCCTCCCAGCCAACTCCCACCTCCCCTGAGGGGAGGCGGGCGGCCGCCGTACCTGGCGCCCTCTGCCCGGGGAGGAGCGCGCCGCGCCGCCCCGGCCCCAACGGCACCGACACCGGCACCGGCCGCCGAGCAGGTGGGCGCGGAGCGGGCGCGGCGCTGCGGCTGCTGGGGTTGGGGGGTGCCCGGGGCCTCCGACCCGCCTCGCAGCCCCCGTCAGCCGGAGGCGCGGCGGGAGGTGCTTGCCCCTCCGTGGCCGCCTCCCCTGGCCGCTGGGGCCGGGGGCCGCGGTGGGCGAGGCGGCCCGAAGGCCGGAGCTTCCCCCCCGCCCCGCGGGGGCCGAGACAACTCCGCGGACAAACTTGCTGAGGCGGCCGGTAACCGGTAACCGGCGCTCCCCCGCGCCGCTCCCCGCGGGGGGTCGGGCACCCCTCGGCAGGGCCCGGCCGGCGGGCAGGGGGGACAGGGGGTGACGGGGGTACCCCAGCCTCTGGGATGCGGCTACTCACAGCGGTGGGGGAAGCGTGGCTGCCTGTTAGGCACAGGGTTTGCGTGGTGCTGCTCTCCTGTTTTTTCCAAGTAAAGGAAAACGGGCTCTTTCCAGGCGGCGGTGGATGGGAAGAAGTTTTTTCCTAGTTTTTGCCCTTGAAACAGATGCGCTGGAATAGGTGCAGATGAGAAAAGGGAGGCTGAGTAGCAGTCAAAGCTACCGTCTATTGAATGCTTATGTACCTATTGCAGAGGGAGTGCTGGAGAGGTGCTAGAAGCTTTAAAGGTTTATTACTTAATAATAATTAACGTGGGTAAAACACGACTAAAATCTTGTCGCTTCAGCCTGTTTGTGCTAATACAGAGCGACAGGGAACGTGTTGGTAGAGGGTAGCAAGAGGGTTTTTTGTTATTATTCTTAGGATAGGCTTGGCGTTGGCGAAGGCGTAGCGGCGGTAGGTTGTGTCACAGCCCGCGCCTCTGCCCCTGCGGGGAGGAGGGCAGGCAGGGTGTGTTTGCGGCGTCCCAAGAAGTTCAGGAGCTCTAGGAACAGGAAGGACGCATTAGGCCAACTTTTCGTTTGTTACTGAAAGCGGAATATTGCTAAGCGAGATTTCTGAAAGGTAGCAAAATAACTCTGATACAGGAGAGAGAAGACACTGAGAGATGAGATAAAAGTTGATGATTTCAACACAGAATGGTCTTGGGCCGGTCTGGATTTATGGGCTAAAATTTGCAAGTGCTTCTGCTGATTCAGACAGTGAAATATTGCTGAAATTGTGATAACAGTGATACCTGTTATCGTGCATGCTGCACAAATAGCATTGTTGAACTGCTTCGTGATACAATCAGTATTTTCAGTTTCTCTGTCCGTATATCCAGCACAAACTCCTGTTCATTTAACAACATGTGTTTGTATAATCATTGTTAAAAAGCCTTCAGTTCACATGCTTTGTACTGAAAGACAAGCCACAGGGAAGATGATGAATGAAACGAATACAACTTCATTCCGAGCTGGGACACTTGTTAGGTGTGTGTGCCTGAGGACGGTTCCCGTTCAGTGCGTGGACCTGTGACCCAAAACAGTGTCCCGGCTGGGATGCGCAGGCGGCGCAGGCACGGCTGCCACCCGCGGCGGGTAAGGGACATTGCCCAACATGAGGTGGAAAGATTGAGTCTGCTTTGCCCTCAGTTACCAGCTTCCATGTACAAGGTAACGTACAAGAATCTCAGTGTGGGACCCTTAAAAAGGATTGTGTAAGGAAGTGTTTTGTTTCACTGATAGAATGCTTTGGATGTTTTGCTGTAGATGATGATGACGACAAAATGTGGGTTAGACTCATAACCAGAAAGAAATTATTTGGGAGTTGGTTCTTCTCCTGTAGAAGATCCTGGAAAGGAGCGGGGCTTAGCAACCAACATGCAGCCCCTCTTGATGTTACAGTGACCTTGCTTTTAAACATTTTTAAGTATTATCTACAACATCTTATTAAGATTGAGGCTCCAGTAGGCTAAGTGGCATACAGAATTGCACAAAAGTGCAGGTGCCTGTACCACCTTGCAATATAAGTAAGAAACTTGTTTTTTTTTAAAAAAAGCAAGGATATACATTCTATGAAGGCAGGAGTGTATAAAGAGTTTGATCAGCTTTGTATACAGAATTTGATTGCTTAGGGGCAGATGCAAAGCTTAATTCATTAGTTGCAATGTTCAAGTCATTGCTAGTTTGGATCTGTTCCTGAAAATGATAGAGATGCACTTGGGATTCTGATTCTGTCATTGTACTGTACTGGCAAGAGCAACATATGACTGTATTTATCAAATCATATTGTATAATACAAAGCAACTCCTTCATTTTTGTCTGTCTGTCTGTCTCTCTCCATCGGCTCCCCCAAAAGGAAATATAAATAAAGATCCTGTAGCACCTCAATTTCTGTTACTGCAGTACATCAGGAAGGGCCATGCTAGGATTGTGTACATAATGACTACTAAATATGAATTTGCAGAAAGTATTTAGGTATTTGTTTTTAAACAGTAAATCAAAACATAGCAGTGTTGCATCTCAGTAATCATACCATAAAAATCAGCAGTGCTTGTTGAATGTCTTAACAGAATGTAGCATAGATGCTAATAGATGCCCTTTATACTTAAAAAGAATTTTTTTTTTGGTTGAGGAGGTCAGTAGTTTGGGAAATTCATTGTCCTCTGAAAAGAAGACCTTGAAGTGAAAACAATATCTTAGTCATAACAAATAGAAAAATATTTGCACATTTTAAGAGATAGATGTTAAAAGCTTCAAAGTTGAATAACATGATTTACTATTTTATAGTATATCTAAAATAAATATTAACTCATATTAAATATTAAATAGTTTAATATTAATATTTAAAATATTCTAGCTCCAAAGAGAGGCAGGGCAGTGAAAAGATTGGCGTCAAATTTCTTTGTATGTTTGTTAGTCATACCTCACCTATAAGAATTACATGATTTTTCAGAAGCATCTGCTTCTGTGGAAGCTTTTCTTTTCTGTGCTCAGTGACTGGGACAACTTCAGTTATCAAAAGCAGGTGAGACTGGACTAGCTCAGTTTCAACTCTCTTACCCTTGACTTCCTGAAGTTACTGATCCTGGATGTGTGTGAGCATCTGCCGCACTATTATGTGGGTATTTTGTGCCGTTCATTTTAAGGTCTAATAAATGAGATCACACATGAAAAGTTGAAGCAGGTGATTGCTTTGGGAAAATGATACTAGGCTCTGTTGTGCCAGAATAAAGATTCCTAGCTTCTTGGGAGTATATGTAAAATTAGTATCTAAATAAACATAATAATCAACTGTAATATCCAGTAAATTCTTTTAGATAAAAGTTTTCAGTACTGACCTTACACTGAGTTACTAGTGTCTGCTGTGCAGTTTTGAGGTGTAGCTTTCTGGAATGCCTTTACCACTGTTCTTATAGGTCTTTCTCAATTAGTCTGTTCTCTTACACAAAGTAGTTACTCTCTTTGAAAGACTGAAGCTTTCTGAAAATTGGCCTATAGTAGCAAAACCTCAGTGGGACTTCACAGGTGCTTTTTCATCTGTGGTCGTCTTGCATCAGGGTTGTCCAGTGGCTTCATAGCCAGCACAAACAGTGATGTAAACAGTGCTATACTTGCAAAAAGAAAAAATGTCCTTAGGCTTCCAAATTGGAGAGAAAAAGAGTGTATTTTTAGACAAAATTGTATTCTTTTGAATATGCCCACCTTAATTTGACTTCTAAGTATCGTCGAGTGGACTCATTTAGTATTACATACATGACAGCTGTAAAGCTGCTTTTGGATTGCTTTGAAAGTATGTCAAACAACTAAAGAATTTTTGTGAAAGCGTGTTTTCATGCCTTGGTAATTCAGACAACAGCTGAAATAGATTTTCTTTAGACTATCAGAAATACCTCTCTCTGTCAAATAAGATCATGCATGGGGAGCCTGATTATTCTTTGCATTGACCCTGTGTTGTCTTTTACCACATTATGAATAGATACATAACCCTCTGTGATGAGAATGGTATCATTTTGTAGCCAGCTCAGGCAGAGGAGAGCAACAAACCAGCTATGCTATAGCTGCAGTGTAAGTGATAACACCAAGTGAATAGCAGAGGAAAACTGGACTGAAGGTCCCTACAAGATAAAGTTCACTAAACATAAGAACAGAAAATTCAGCATGAAAGCACTTGCTCAATCTTGACACCACTCTTAGAAATGTCTAAGAAAACTACCTCCTGTGTCTGCTCTGCAGCTTCTATGTAATGGATATGCTGTATCCTTCATTTACACTTTTGGCAGTTGCAATGTCTGCCTTGATAGCCTTTAGCAATGGCTAAAAATTACAGTGCTTCTCCCTGATTCATAAGATAGGGGTAAAATGCTTCCTTCTAGATGAACGAAGTGAATTAATGAGTTTAGAGATAGTAACCCCTTTGTGTTGGCCCCTTTCACGAATTATACACAAATCCGTAAATGACTGCTGTACCATTTAACTTTGTCTAGTTACTATATCGTGTTTTACTCTCTTCATTATAAGTAACAAAAAAGGAAAAAAGAGGAGAGCAGAATATGGTACCGGATCACAAGGGAGGTCTTGGGATCTTTTGTTCCTCCTTTGTTTCCTCTTGTTTGAAAGGTATTATGTTATTGCTTTCCTAACAGGCATAATTTTATGCAGTGAAAAATGTACACGCACCAACACTGCTGGCTGCATATAAAATAGTCCTGGCAAGTTTTGGGCTTTTATCCAAGTCAATGAATATACACTTTTGTTGTATATTCAGAAGAAAAGAAATAATGCTGTATCTGTACAGAATCTATCATCTGCTGTGTTAGTTCAGCAGACACATAAAGAAAATAGCAGAACAGGGAAGCCAGGCTTAGATATCGGGAATACAGCACAATTTTTTAGTAACTTATTTTCAGAGGGAATGTTTGCTCCTCTTGGGAATGCGTGAATCACTGCAAAAATATCTGTCAAATTCTGCCTAGGATTTGGACAGAAAGTTGCTTCAGTTGATCAGTTGTGTGAGTGCAACCAGCTTAACACACGTTAGTGATGTTACTTGTGCTGCTGCAGCTTGTATTTGCTTGAGTATTTTCAGAATTAAACCCTGAAGAACTCACCTTACTTCTGAAAACAAAGGAAAATTTCGCATAAAAAATAATAAGAGATGGATTAGTCCCTAAATTAGTAAATTGGCAGAGGGAGTGGAGACTATCGTCGTAGTGTACTGTGTGAGTGACAGATGTGGGGCCTAACAGGGCATTTAATGCCGAATGAAAGCCTTTTTTAGCCTTGAAATGACTAAGTAGCAAGGAAATTATGCAAAAGCGGATTGTACAAAATATTCTTGGATCAAGTGATCATGAGTTTACATTGACTTAGTAGTAGGATAAATGCTGCAGTGCCGTGTGGGGATACCTGGGCTTGCTCTGAATGAGCTGTACCAAGAGCTGCAAAGGCTGGTATAGCTGCAGAATGCATATACTGTGGTTGCTTTGCTGCTTTCCTCTGCCCTGACTGTTCTACCTGGTTGTTTTTCTTCAAAATTTCAGTCTTGTAGCCAGTCCGTCATGTAAGGCTTTGTACATTGGCACTAATACTTACCAGGTCTAGTCAGGATATATCTCCTGGTACTTCCTAGAATCATATTTCCTTTTTTTCAGATCTAAATCAGCCTAGTTCTGCGTTTTCTTTGTTTTTCTCAGTACTAGCAACCTGTGCTGAACCTCTGGTATCATCATGCAGAGTTATTTACTTTTGCACCACGTGCAGTGTTTCTTTCCCCAGGGCTGTCGACTCTACCTTTTCAATGAATTGTCCCCGTTTGTCTTGCCTTGCGTCAGCAGCAGGCAACAGGTGAAGTGAATGGTGAAAAGAGCAAAGACAAAGAAGATTGTGGAGAGGGGGAATGGAGAGACTGCTAAACCACCACAAAAGGAGAGAAATTTTCACAGAGAGAAGTAAAGAAAGAGAAGGGTCAAGTCCAGACTGGTAAAAGTGAAAAGTGGAGTCCAAAACCAGCATAAAACTTGACAGCAGAGTTGGTGAAAACGAGTGAGTCCTCATCTTTCCCCTGCTTTGTCTGATGGTAGCAGATACTGGCTGCACTGGAAGTATTCTTGGGAGCTGATTCTGGCAGCTGATTCTGATCTACTTGTTCAAAGAAGGAGAATTGTAGAAAACCACTTTGCTCCTTTGTGTCTGTGATAGACACAACTTCAAAAAAATTTTCTATTGCAATTTTTCTAATTGCCATACTCTAATCCCTAGAATTACTTTCCTCCTTCATCAGGCAGCAAAGTTAGGTGACTATTTTTGGATTCCTAGTGTTTGTTGCTTATTCTGTGTGTACAGGTAGGTATCAATCACATTGTCCTCTCTGAATATAATGACTTTCACAAAGAATTGCAACTGAAATACTTTAATAAATCAAAGGGCTGAATCTTCAGTTTAACCAAACTCATATTGTTTCTTCTGAGAATTTTGTTTTACTAGCAATTCAGACCCAGGCCTACAAATCAAAACATCTTTTGTCAGGGATTTTTTTAGGGAATTAAGAGTTTCAAATGATTTCATGATTTGTTGCTCTTTGTACAAAATGAAATCATTGTCCCGAGTAAATGGATATAAGTTTGGAGCTAGATATTTTGTCCATTGCCTTTAAAAACAGCTAACAATTTTCTGTACAAGAAAACATATATACACTTCTATGCACATAGGAAGTTTTATATCAGCTATGACACTTAAGGGGCAATAAGAGCACTTCGCACTTCATTTATTTCAGAGCACTGAATTAGTTAAATACTAAAAATGCAACATTATGGTAGTGTAGTGAGGCTTCCTTAATAACATAGGTTTTTATATACCTTTTACTTGAAAGTATGGAAGCCTTACTCTGCTGTGAAGACCATCTAAGATGAGGTTACCAACTATGTCATTAAAATGGAGAAGCAGTTTCAACAGGGTTGACAGATAAAAGCATGAAAGTAAGAATGTATAAGCATGTTCAGAAGTTGTAGTTTAATTTGTCAGGACATCAGGGCTAGCATTTTTACCATTGGAAGTAGATTTGGAAGGAATATTAAGTAATCGCAACTTCTCTGAAAACCAGGATCAAAGCTTCCCTTTCTTTATTTGAGGTGAGGATTTCCCTGGCACCTGATTCCTGCAGGTGACCAGACCATCACATTTTATATCCCTTATGAAAGACAATTCTCCTTACAGCATACAGTGACCACAGCCCGTGCTGGGGCATGATACCGGTACTGTATTTTAGGGAAGAATGGCTCATGTTAGGTTGCCAGATTTATTTTCCCTGCGTTGCCAGTATTAGACTGTGTTTCTTAAGCTAGTAGATAGCAGCCTGACGTGGCATGCATATAGGTTTCTATAAATTTATATTTCCAAGATGGAAAGCTGCAAATGTTTAAAATAGGATCTCTGATGAAACATCATGTGGTTGAAAGTGAAAATTTTAGAATTATTTGAGACATGGATTTTGAAAGTCCTGTAGTCTTCTTATACCCACGTTTGCAAATTCTTTTCACTTGATTGGCATTTGAAAACAGACATTTGTTGAGCTGTGTATAGCAAGTGTAAAAAGCAAGATGCTGAATACTACCTTGTTTGGGTTTTCTATTTTGATGCTAGCTACTTAATTGGAAAGCAAAACTTTCTTCTGTTAGGGGAATTTATTAAACAACTTCAGGAATTTCTTTGGTGGAAACCATTCTCTGTACAGTTATACTTCTCAAATATATCTATATTATATGAATGATAGTAAATAAATATATTAATAACCATAAAGAAATATAGTATTAATAATTATGTGAAAACATACAATTTATTTCTCTGCAGAAACTACAAAACTTGCAAGTGTTAACTTCAAACATCAGATTGCCTCTAGGAAGAGAGCTCAAGTGCTGTTCACAGTGAAACTCTTGAGGAGTATAAAACAGTCATCTTCAGAATGTGGCAGTGACCTTGAACTTCCACTGAGCTGCACTTTATTTAGCATAGGCCAATGATTAACTTTGCTAATGACTGTATATCGAATTTACCATTGTTTATATATCTGGCAGTGAAATAGGCCATTTCTGTCTGTGTGTGGATGATACGATATATTTAAAGGAAATTCTTTGTATAAATTGTTTCCTTTGCAAAGTTATGTCTTTGTGCAGGTCCTAATTCCTTCTAACTTACCTTTGTCCTTGGACTGTTTAGCTTCAGGTTAGCGTTGTTGTTGGCATAATATATTTCTTCTTCTTAGGTGTTGTTCTTTTCTCTTACTCCATATTTAAAAGAGGATGACAAGTTTTCTTGTTCTGCTCCCTTACAGCAATTAGTCTTGTCTGGCAGATCTCCACAGAGCAGAGGAAGCTACACCCTGAAATAGTCATGTATAGGGACATGAAGTCATCTGTGCAGCTTTGCCTCTGAAGGGAGGTTTGTCAAGACATAGCACTTTAATTTCTAGCCTCAGCACCATAGGGAACCCAGCAGAGAGGTCTGCCCACGGCACACATGGAAGCAAGGCGTCTTCAAATTCCTGTAATCTGCACTAGGTCAGCCCTGGCCCGTTTGTTCCAGCGTTATCAGGCTCCTGACAGAACAAAGTCATGCTGTTTTTTCAGGCAGAAAGGGGAAGCAACCCTTAGCTGGATCAGGCCTGGTGGAAATAGTCCAAACTGGGGAGAACTTATGTTCCTTGGCTTAAATGCAGGATACTGTTACGTGCTGTGAGACAATCCCACAGACCCTGTGTAGGCAAATGCTGCTTAAGAGTGTTTCACTGGATATTAAACAGAGGAGGAGCCCCTGAGGTTTGTACTTTTCAATGGAAATGAAATTTCAGCCAGATTCTGCCTTTAGTTGCAGTGATGTAAATGGCGACAGAGAGCAGAAGTTAGTCTCATAAGTTGTATGCAATCCGGGTGCTGTCTGTTAGGAAATGGTGAAAGGCTAGTTTTCTTAGTCAGCTGTAGGAATATACCTGTGAATGTCTTAAAATATATTTGGTAAGATAGGTATGTATATGAGTGTTTGCATTTCTCATGAGCTGTAAAAGAAGGTAACAGTTTCACGCTTCTGCACTGCTCTTGAATCTCTCAAATACAGCAGAGACTGTCAAGTATTTTGTGGACGGGGTTATCTTTGTAGAGGGGAGAGAGACTATGAGGATACTTGGAGGCTCTACCTTGATTCTTCCTTGTTCTGTTCTCTAAACACAAAAAGTCATGCACACTGAAAATGGTAGAAAGAAATGTAGCATCTGGTGCTTAAAAATTACATAGTTTCATTCTGTTATACTTAAAATTTAAGCTGGTTCATTCCAAACAGAAGCTTTTTCTAAGTCATTTCCAGTTGTGTGATAGTGACAGAAGAAAAATTGATCTGGGTAACACATGTCTACTACTCTGTTTTTTCTCTTCTCTGCCTCTACATGTGTTGTACTGTCTTTAAAAGATCTGTGGTGTGCTTGTACGAGTGATTTCAGCTGTTCTTCAGTGATGTTTGACAGGAGCAAATGGGGGCACAATTAGGCTCATCATCTACTTTTCAGATCATGAAAGTAGAGCAGATGCTTATTGATGCTGTTTCTCCTGTGTAATCTTGAAATTCTTTTAGTTTTCTGTTAAAATATAAGGACTTAAAAGCTATAACTTGGAACAGTATAGTTAATGGGAAATCGTATTTGATTATATAAAAGCTGATTAAAAGTTAAAAACAGAATTTGTGGTCTACTTTTTTCTTCAGTTTTTAATCAAGAAAATAAGACCAATATTTTAGATAAGCTTTCCTACACACCTGTGAAGTATCTGCCCCAGCCTTCACTTTGAAGCAGAAAAATCTGTAAATTTCCCCAGAGCTGAATTACCTACCTCAGAGTGCATGGTTGCAATGATTGCAAAAAAAAAAAAAAACCCAAAAAACAAAAACAACAACAAAAAAAACACACAACAAAAATCCCAACAAAGTAAGTGCTACTAGTTAAGAAATAATTTTGTATGTGACTTTTTCCTCTGTCCTTTCCCCTTCTAGACATTGTTGCAAATTGAAGGCACAACTGTTCCATGCCTTGCCTTTCTATGATGGGTGAAGGTACTTTAGCATAGCCTTTGCAGACAGACCTGTGGTGGTTCTGCTAGGCATCAGTGTGGCAGGAGATGTGTCAGCTGCTGTCCAAAATCCACATTGTTTATTAGTGTGGCTCTGTGCTCCCATCAGGGCTTTGCCTTAGTGTGAGCCTGGCACTGTGGCAATGACACTTTAGAAGGAGACCTTTGGGAAGCTTTCGGATCGGAGCTTGTGTACATCTGGTGGCTGGGAAAGGTGAGACCAGATCTACATAAAAGCTTGGGCTGATATATTGAGTTTACCACAGGTGAATCCAGCACAAGGCTGAGAGCAGTTTGCGAAGAAGAAACATCTGAATCTACTCTGTCTTGTCTGACACTTCAAAATGAAAGTCTGGGTGAAGACTTTCTTTGGGCCTTCAGAAATTTGGAGCTTGAGTTCTATATTGAGGACTGCACTTGCTGTTCTTGCTTAAACCCAGCTGCTCTTCAAGCAAGCACTGTGAGAAGCAGCAAGGAACAGTCTGTGACACCTGAAATTACCAGTCTTAGAATTACACTTACCCAGAGGACAAAAAAAGACCAGTTGTTTTGAGATTGGAGAACAGTAATAACGTTCGCTGACTGATGGGACGACTTGTAAGAATTAAAACAGCTCAAAAAGTATAATTAAACCTTGTAAATGTACTTCTGAATTATAATTCTTATATTTCACAAAGCTGATGCTGAGGGGTAGGAGAAACTATTTTTCTTGGTACAAGGTAGAGTCATCTGCAGTGGAGTGCAAATGGGACCAAATTAATAAAAGGAGAAATTAGGCTGAGTGTCAGGCAATCTGAACTGTGAGAGTTATTTGACTGTGAAAGAGCTTCCCAGGGGAAATAATACAAGCCACATTATTTGGGACACCTAAAATTAGACTTCAGAAAGCACTAAAAAAAATGTACAACCTTGCTTTGGTAGGGAGGTGGGCTAGAAAAGGCAGAGTTTGGGATTTTCCTTTTTTTGCAATAAATTCTGCAATTGTTGGACCTGATTCTGTTTTGTGATGTGGAAGTTAAGGGAAGATTTATGTTACTTTTTGCCTGAGAAAACTGAGGCTAAACACACAGGCTTCTCCCTTCCACCTATTGCCAGCTTTTTAAACTGTATCTTTTTATTTCTGCCCTTCAGGGATAGTTCAGATCCCACTCTTCCAATTATAAATATGTATATTTAGAGGAGAGGAGAAAGGGCACGTGTGCCTTAAGGACCCTTCGTGGCATTTCCCTCTTGTCTGGCTCTTAAGTCACTAGAACTGATCAACATGATACTCCTTTTTTGTTTGTAATTCAGAATTTATTTAGCTTATAATGTGCAGATCCATAACCCTGGCATGTTCCGAAGCTATTGTCTGAAACTGGCAACCATATTTTAACTAGCAACTTGATGAAGGGCGAAGAGGCAAATGAAATACAGCCTTTAACCAAGGAATAGAGGCCTCCAAATAACATGTGTTGATATATATGGAAAGTGTTATAGTCTTCTCCATAATTTTATTTAAATACAAACCATGTAAGTGAGATAGGTGCAGTGATACAAAAGAGGTTCCCATACCCAGTCCTACATATTAAAACGTGTAGATCATGCAGTTATGACTAAATTTTAAGATCCAATTTTTTTTATTGTAAGTTAATTTGAAGATGCCTACCTTTATCTACATACAGTCTGTCTTTGCTATCTGTGTCTGCTTGTGTGAATGATAGCACTCCTTCTTCCAAAGCTCGCTTGAACAAATAGAAGCCTTCCGTAGAAAATGTTTCTTCATTGTGTAGATACTAGATGCAATCACCTTCACGCTGTAATAGTACCGCTATAAAAAACATATGAATTTGTGTACACAAAAGCACGCCAAGGTCAGGACACTGAGCCTTTGAATTTGTGATAAGAGACAAAGGAAGGCACATACACAGGATTTTCTGAAAGATAGTTCATTTGTAGAGGATTTGAAACAGCATGGGAGGAAAGCTATAGGGCGTCTCCAGTATTTCATTCAAGGGTTGTGGGTTATAGCCCCCCAAAATGCATTCTTCTCCTGTGTCACTGGACAAGAGGATTCAGGATAGGGCAGTGGGATACATGGTGAAGTGAACACTTCCTAGGCACTGAATTTTGGGTTGTAGATGGCCACACAGTTTCTGGTCCTGGAACTTAGGCTGTATCACTTGGAGGCATGGGTGCTGGAGCTGGTGAGAGAGGCAGCTCGAAGAGTCAACTGATTGCATTTCAGATTGTGATTTCTAAATACCAAGAGCCGATTCCCATGTCCTTTCTCCCACTGCTGTTCGCCTCCAGTGTGCTTTACCTCCTGCTGCCATGCACATGGTCTGCCACAGAAGCGTGGGCTGTATTTTTTTTTTTTTTTGTAATTTGACTAAGAGCATATTTCCCAATCTAAATCCTTAATGGAGACAAAAGGTCTGTATTGCAGGGTAGGAAGATACTAACCCGAAACATATTATTAGCAGGGAAGACTCATTCTCCTTATGTCCATGTTTTTGAATGACTTAATTGAGGAAAAGAGATACCTTCTGATAATAGCTTTTTGCATAGGGCAAAAACGAGGGTGGAATGGTGGAGATGCTGTGATGCCAGCTTTCTTGGAAAGCTTCGTTAAGCCATTATTAAAATGATTGTAACCAATTTTGTTACAGATCCAGAGTGCTTTGATATGCTAGTGCTTTGCATAGCAATCTCTCAAGGGAGAAAGCAAATGTTGTAGAGTCTCTGCATAGTTAATTTTTGATCGATCTCCCATAAAGTATTTTAAAAGATGCAGCAGAAGGAAAATATTTGAATATTGTCTGGATATCATTCATGTACACTTGCTGGGAAGTGGACAAGGCTGCATGTATACCTTTTAACTTCATTACCTCTTCTAATCTAACCTAACAGCCAAGTATTCCCCTAGAGATTGTAATTTGCTTCATTTCTGCCTTATCCTCTCTCCTGAAGCTCTCCGCATTGAACCGTCTCATCTCTCCTGCTTACACAGGTGTTTCTTACATTACTTGACCAAAAGGTTTCAGGCAGCTGGAAAAGTGTAGAGTGCCTGCTTTTAAAAAAGAAGGCAGGGATGAGGGGAGTAGGGCCTGGGAATTGTGGTCCTTTCAACTTAGCATCAATTTCTAGAAAAACATCAAAATGAGTAAAATGTTTCTAAATGCTTGGAGGAGACATGAAAACAAATGATGATCTACAGAGATGTATAAAAAACAAACGTGTCAAATCAATGTAATTTCCTGCTAAGATAAAGCCTTACAGAAAGGAAAGAAATAGCAGATGTCATATTTTGCATTATTGTAGGGCTTTTGACTCTGTTTCACATGACGTTGTGGAGAGTCTCAGAAGACGGTCATGACGCGATGGACATAAAATTAGATGTAAAACCATGTTCAGGGCATTTATCTAAGAGTCACTATCAAAATAAAAGAAGTTATCAAGTATGGCTCGCAGAGGGCTCTCTTTGGCACTGCCTAGTACTTTCATTTGCAATTTTACTGATGAAATACAGGGGTTGCTTGTTAACTTCACAGATGACTTCAGACTGAGAGGGGACGCAGTCATGCCAGGGGCTGGGTTAGAGACGAAGATCAGTGAGTGATGCACTGTCAGTCTGCAAGAGATTTAAAAAAAACAAAACCAAAACCAAACAAAAAACCCCAAACATATAGCTTTCATTGGAAGATATGTGTCTTTTTAGTCAATGTATTACTAAAGAATTGTGAAAGTTAACATTTAAAAATGGTAGGAAAAACATATGTGACTTTAATATTTGAAATGTCTGGTTGTTATATGCTGTCATTTGGTAATAGAAGCTTTAATTTGTAGAACTATGTCTTCATTTATTATTCAATAATGTCTTTTTTTTTTTTTTGCTTCTTTCTTTTTAACATTGGAGCAAGTCCAGTGAATCTTACAAAGTTCTTTACCCTGTCCTTAGAGCAGCAAACCTCTGGCTTAAAGTCAAGAGAGTTTTTGTCCCAGCAGGAGGGTCTACATGTGGTTGACTGTGACTTGTTCGCTGCAGAATTGCATTTCAGGGCTGCGGGCTAGATTAAGGCAAAGCATAATAGTTAAAGCTGGACAGGCTGGCATCTATGCATTTGGTATTCATGGCACTTGTCCAGATCTGTGAGCTTGCTCTTTAGATGAATGTTGTCATCAGATGACTATAATGAGGCTGTTGGTACTGTAGTTTTGGAAGCAGTGCAGTATAAAAGTCTTCAGTCTGCCGAGAGCTAGAAATTTGGCTGATCTTCCGCTTACAGTGTATAAACACGTTCCTCTTCTTTTTTTTTTTTTTCTTCTTATTTTTTCCACTTTTCTTTCTCCTCCCTTCCTTCCCCTCAAGGACATAGACTTTGGCTATATTTTTCATAACTGTGTGAAGCTCGAAATCTTAACGGATGCCTGTGCCGCCGCCGCCACCACCACCTCCTCCTCCACCGCCTCCACCACCTTCTGGAGGGCCCCCTCCACCACCACCTCTGGTAAGATTGATTTTTCATCTCTATTAGCAAAAGCTGTGCTATAACAGCCAGCTCAGAGCCCCCAGAATTTTGGTGTCGATATTCATAGCAAATATCTGAGGAAGATAGTTGTTTTTCTGCCTTTTGTTCTTCTGTTCATTAGAGAAGTGCTCTCCAAAGTGGGGTGCGTGAGATAATCCATTGGGGTGAAGAAGAAAATATTAGAACTTCAGTCATACATGTGTATAATTTATAAATACATAAATATATGTATATTGGGGTGCATGCTCAAAAATTTTTTTGCTGTTATGGGTGCGGGATCAAAAAGTTTGGAGATTATTGCATTAGAGTGCATGTGGTGAGAATTTAGCATTTGTGAATACTTCTCCAGCCACAGGGAACTCATTTCTGTATTGGTGATGTGCGGGTGGTAAGTGTTAATTTCTTCATCCTCTTTCTTACAGCTTCTATTAAGACTCACAGTGTTCAGCTGTAGGTGTTGCTCTTTCTAGCACATGCTGTCTTCCTGGGGATATAGCACAATATGCTTTTATACATGTGCAGGAACAATTACGGCTTGTAACAGATCATTACTCTCTGTGTCATGAAGTAGAACATGTGCCCTGCCAGCATGTTTGCAATCAGAGGAGGATGCTCTGAGTGGAGTTTCAGGGTATTACATTTTCATACCTTCACAATCAATTATTGTACCTGTGATAAAACACGTTTAAGTCATTCCTTGTATTCTGCAATCATTTGTTCATAGCCTGTTTCTGCATTGAAATTCTTAGACCATTTTTGAAATAGTGAAACCTGGCATGGTTGTGTTCAGGACACAAAATCTCCCCTGACTTTTTTTTCATATATTTTTCTGTCACTGCTGTACCTATTTGCAGTGTATATTAGTCCTTGTAGGAAAGCAGTATCTGGTACTTAAAAAAAATTTTATTTTTTTTTTTAAGAACTTTATTTCTCCCTTGCATTCTCTGGCATCTCTGCCTGTTTTGTTCCCATGAAGGTTTGTTGATTTTGTTTGATAATGTTCTTATGTTATCTTCTTCCAGAAGGAGGTTTCCTTGCATGTTTCTCTCTGCTACTTTGCAGGCTGAACCCTTTTGTAAAACTGTGAATCGTGGAGATGAAGAGGAGGAAGATAAAGCCAGCACATGAAATAAGCAGTGCTTGATTCCTTTTATCATTCTGTTTTAAGTTTGGGCACCATGAGCAGTGTTTTCAATTAGCAGCTCCTCTGGGTTGGTACACAACCTATAGTTAGATACTGAAATTAGTGGGCTGAATTTTGTGAGCAACTTAATGCCCACAACTGCAATTAAAGTCAACATGGTGCAAGTGTTCTTATCCTAATAAATTTAGCTCAGCAAGTACCTAGAGATATTTTTAGACCCCTCTAACATATGCCAATTGTAAAAGACTAGAGAAAGATAAGAGGACCCCTAAGGACCAGTATGATCAAGTCTGGTTTTTTTGTTTCCCTTCCTTTTCTGATGACTAAAACCACTACTATGATAGGGTTTTGGTACAAGAAGGCTTATACTGTATTTGCATATTTTAGTTAAATCATTCTATTTCAAATATGATCTTCTGTGCTAAGACATACAGAATTTAGAGTCAGTTTTATCTTGGTGATGTGATACAAACTAAACTTATTTCTAATTAATTTCTGATATTAAAGGCTTCCAAGTGTTGACACTGAAAAAAGCACATGAACCAACATAAATAATTAGTAAAATAATGTGACAGAACATTGTTTTTTCTGTAACAGCAAAAGGATTTTTCCCTATCAAAACCAGATCAGAGAGGGCTAACTTTGAGAGGATCTGTAGTCTGCCTGGTGAGTTCAGCAAAAGTGCAGTATGAGAGAGAGTCAGCTTTCCAGTTGGTGCCAAGTTGCAGAGTAAAATCTTATAATTGGGGAATCCATGAAAACTTGCTACAAACCCTATTTTCTTTTACTAGGAAGCTATTTTCTAGAACTTGGCATCTGTCTTTTACAGCTGCTAAACTGCCCAGCTGTTGTTACAGCTGCTAAATCTACAGTTGGAGGATGGAAGAAGAAAAATTCTAACAGGCACGCAGGTTTAAGGAAAACCTTCAAAACAAATAAGTTTTATTTGGCCAACACCTGGAAATGTTCCAAAGTAAACAGCACTGTGATTTTTATTATGCTGATATAATTAAACCAGAGTAACGTTTACATGTTAGGAAATAAAAGTTAGGTTTTAAATGTGGTATTGATATGCAGGTGATCCACCAGTTTAACTTACTTGATTTAGGTTCAGAGAGAAATGTCTGTGTGTAGGCTGAGGTTTTAGAATCCTGTCTTTTTGCATAATACTAATGCGTGGGTACCATAGACTTGTCTTGCTTTTCTGATTATGTGGATAATAGCCATACTTTCCTCTTGCTTTCGTTATTAAGAGATTTTTAGCAGAAATAGTAACTACGTTACCTTTTTTTTTCTGCACATTTTCTTAATGAATATTATGAGCCATGGTCCCAAATGATTTTGCAGTCCATACTTCATTGAAATCCTGAGCACTGTTGGCACTTGACTTTTTCTGTACTATCAAGTCCCTCTTAAGGCTGAAGAAAGTTAGGTTCTTTGCTACTATTTTCAAAGATTTTGGACTTGCAGATATTCTGTAAGTATTTGTACTGAATTCTGCTCACAAAAGCTGTTGCAAGGCAATACTAAAGTGATTTGGAGATGGTATTTAAGACATGCTAGGAGCCACCTGTGCCCAACAGCTGAAAAGCTACTGGCTGCTAGAGTGTACTTAAAATGAAGTGGATTTTTCAGGAGGGAATGGTAGGGTATCTGCGATAGCAGATGTAGGTGGGTAAGTCAAAATGTAAATCTAGCTAATTGGATTAATTGAGTGTGTCTTCAAATGCCTGCCTTCTGGGGGTCATAGATAAAGATGAGAGGGATGAGTAGGCAGAATAAAACTGTGCCCCAACGTATTTTCTGGCACTGGCTTACAGAATTCAGATCCTTTCTCTTTCCCTTTTCCCCTCCACCCTAATAAAGAAAACTTAGAAAGGAGGCATTAGGATGTCTGTCCTAAAGCTCTTTCACTTTTGTAGGCATATGTGTATCACATAGGGTGGTTTTATTCATAGTTTTTTGTTGTTTGGGTTGGTTTTTGTGGTGTGTTTGTTTTTTTTTTTTAAAAAAAGCTTTCTGCTCCTGAAAAACTTCTTTTATTCCCCCTCTATTTCTTTTACCTCTTTTGCCTTTTAGTTTGGCATATGAGGCATTCTGGTTAGTTTTGGTTTGTCATATTTCCTGGATTAGATACCACCGCTGAGTGATTAAAAATTTTCTCTGCTTAATGTCCCAAGAGAGTATCAAGAGAAAATTTTGCTTGGATAAACTACATTCACTTTTTACATGCAGTGGAGGCTGCTCACTGCTGTGCAGCCTTTGCCTGTACATTTGAATTCCTAAGTTATGATCAGTCATCACCTATTAAAATGTTAATATTGAAGGAAGTGTGTATGTGTAGCAGCCCTGCTGGGTTGTGCCTTATTCAAAGATGTTTGTTTAATGATTCATATGTTTGTGGAGTTCAAGAAAATACTTGTATTCTCTTTAGAATTGGTATTATTAAAGTCTTAGCACAGAAATTAATCCCCCCAAAATCACAATGGATCAAATTATTAAAGCTGGTAAAGTAGCACCAGGAGTTTATTTGCCTTATTGGCATACTGAAAACTAGGAGAAGAAAGGAATATGCTTACTTTGGTGAGAGAAATGTGAAACTTGAAATAATGGTGAACACTAGACTGGCATGTAGATTAATCTTAATGATTACTGCATTCTTATTTAGTTAAAAAAAAGAAAAGAAATAGAATTTCTGTTGTAGATAAACATATGTCAGTGTTTACCAAGTTTGTTATTCTGCCCTTATTTTCTATTCTTATAATAAAAAAACTCAGAAGAGCAATTCCTCATGGTATAACACTGTGATAAATGCATAATTTACACAGAGGTAGGATTTCCAATGTTAAGGAAAACATCAGCTGATAGTTTTCCTTGGGGGGATGTTTTTTTTTCCCCTCCTTCATGCAGTTGTCAGAGTACAAACCTTGTTGAGCTGTTTTCCCCAACCTTCCCAAGAAATTCAGAGAGCTACAGTGCTTATCTCAAGTTGTGTGGGAGTTGGTTTTGCTCCTGTGACATTTAGTACTACTGTTCTTTGGAAAGAGAAAAAACCAACGTATGTAAAACAGGTTGGCTGAAGATACTGATGATATATGGTATTTTGATTTGGTGTTACCGCATATGAGAAAGAGAATGTGCGCATATAAGTGTGTGTGTGTGCCTGCTAATGATTTATTGTAAAAATGAAGGTAATTTCTCAAGTTTTCATTCAGACCCCTAGGCGTGCAGGCGTAACACTGAAAGCTTAACAGAATCATGCATAGTGCCAATTACAAAATATTTAGGAATGTGTTTATTGAAATTTTATGCGAGCTGTGAGTAAGATGAGATTTAGTACTTTGTCATGAAGTCCCTAGGTCAGGAGATACTAAATCATAATATTTATTGCTGCTAGGTAAAACATACTGGAGTGAGAGAGAGTATGGGCTTGGTAATCTTGTTGATGACTGGCCATCATACAGACTGTGCTACGGGCTGGGCAAGGTGCAGCTGAAATTTTTGAGAATGCTTTGTTCCAGCCAAAATAAAGGACCTGATTTATAGTGTTTTAATAATATATCACATCTCACACCAGTCTGCTTTCATAAAGAAGTGAGAGGCAATTATGTAGAAAAATGCTGTGTCTTTGTGTCATTTATTTGACTTAATTTTCAGATAGTGGAAAATGTGGGATTGCATGGCTATGGCATCTTGAAGTGTTGCTGCTGTAGCCTTTTACTCTTGTAGTCAACAAATACAGAAAGGGTAAGTGGGAGCTATGAAAGGTGGGGAAGATGTAAAGGAAACAAATACTAGGTTGGCATTGCTCCATGTGTTTCATCTGGACAGGTACAGAGGCATGTGCTGCATATATTCATATGTGCTGATCTTCTTGAATGCTTTGCTTGAGATCTCTTAGGTCACCACTTCTAATGTATTTAGGTGGTGAGTTCTGTTTTGCAGGTTTCTTTATAACGTCCTGTATTGTACACGTCTGAATGGAATGGAAAGCATTTAAATTGTTTCTTATTCTTGCTGACTGTTTTTCATCTGTATAATTTTCCATATAGAAGTATGGAAATTGCAGTGTGTTGCAGAGGTACCAGCTGTAGATGATCAAGCCCAGGTACTAGAAGCAGCCTAGCTGCAGAGAGCTAATAGGTTAATTTACCGTTCTAATCACAAGGTAATATTGCCCTGAAAAATCAGTACCCCATCTGTAGTGTATGCAGCAGGTACATATTAAATTCCATCTGTCAATTAATATTACACTTGTAGCCTTTTAATTAAAAGAGAACCCAGAATTATAGCGATACTTGAGTTGGACTTCTCTGCGTGGCTGGAAGGTGACATTGCAAGAAATGTTAGTTACTCTCCTGTCTTGGGCTGACCATAATTTTGCATGGGTGCTGAAAGGCATTTCAGAATGATCAGTAGCTTCTACACAGGTAACTGGGTAGGAGAAATGGCCTAGCGTGCTTAGAACAGTGTGAGGTTAAATTGTGATATGTGGAGGTTGTCACATGTTGAATATTTTGTTATCACTACTCATAATAGCCCTTGTCATTCTGGGGGCCCTGCTACGGTAGACGGAGAATAAACAGCAGTAATGTAACCAGCTCCCACAGCAGTATTTTCAGCCTTGTGCTGTTTGACATTTTCATTGCAGTGCCAGGGCCTCAGGTTTTCTTGTTTATGTAAGAATTTTCACTTCTGTTTTAACTGATGCAGAGGAAATCTTGGGAATTTGAATCCCAAAAATTTAGAAATCAGAAGGTGAAGTTCAGAATTACTTTTTGAAGCCAGTCTCAGGGTATTTTTGGTATCTGACTTGTGATCTTTCTGAACTGCTGGGAAACAATTTCAGAGTAGTTTTCATTTTATACTGCCTCCATTTTGGTGGCTTCTGTTACTGCATATTTTCTTTTAGTGAAAGAACAGCCAGAATTTATGTTTAAAATGTGGGTGTCAGCAAGTTAAATACCCACAGAAGAGCTAAATGGCTCAGCAGGTATAAATCATCATATTGATTCTACTACATTTTTGCATTTAGGTACAAAAATTTAGCAACCCACACTAGAAAACTTTAAGTACACCCTTGTTAATAAGCCCACTGCTCGTTTGTAGCAGGAGCAATTGAACCTTTAAGTATACAAGATTTTACATTGTCTGATGGAGTGGTGCTAACATAAAATGAAGAGGGTTTTATTGGGTGCAGTGGCGTTGATTGCTGGTGGTGTTTGAAATGAGCACTGGAATATAGATGTAAAGAGAGTAACTCCTGCTATGCTATTTTTTTATCTTTTGTTCCCTGCCATTGTGTCTGCTGGTATGCTTCGAGCAGGTAGATGCTAGTGCAGAGCAGGCACCGTCTCTGCTAACACTGTAACGCCTCGTTATTTGGGACTAATGCCAGGACTAGGCGGCGGCTAAAACATGGGGAAGAGATCTGTAACAACTTTTGCACAGTACTTCCCTTGCTAGAAGTTGAGGAACGAGGCTGGTGTAGACACAGCCTATCTAAGTACACATATTGCTCGATGACCTTTTCAACCCAGCAGGTTCAGATTGCAAAACTTTGTGCGATGGAGGCTGAGATCACGGTTAATCATTATTGAGCTGGGCGTAGATGGAATCGTGAAACGCTGGTCCTGTCATTCTCTTGAAACAATGACTTCATTAGCTGCCAGGAAGCTATTTGGCAGGTCCCCTCATGTGGGTTCCCTCAGAAAAAATGTTGGCTGGAGAGTGACCCCTTGCATGGGAAGCATTTGAAGCTCAGCTTGCTAGAAGGCTGAGAGATTGCCGTGTTTACCCAGGTAGACCAGGTGCCAAGAATTAATTAGTTTCATCCTATGCTACACAGTAGAAACACAAGAAGCGGCCCTGATCTTGCGATTGACTGTGCAGGTGGAGTCTTGCACCGTGGCGAGGTTTCCCATAATTAAAAAGCTTTAAATCAGAGATCGGGGCTCTATTGTGAATAGATGAAGCAGAACTCACATGTACCAGATCTTGCAAGCTTCTCTATAAACGAACATTTAAAATACTTAAAAGAAGTCATGTGCTTTGTTGTTGGGACTTGTTGGATTTTTCCTGAAGCTGGAAGAGGGGATTGTTTTGATTATTTTATTTTGCATTCGACAGTGCGTGAGTGAAACCACACCTGATGCATATTTAAAGGAAATGCAAGACGGATGACTTTTTCTCTATTGTACTTCTGTTTGTGACTTGCTAGAAACTGGGTTTATTTTATTATTTTAATAAGCTCCTGGTTTTTGTTGCAATTGCATTTCTCAGCACATTCCCAGGGGAGACTTTAGCTGCCGGTTTGAGAATTCTTTGTGAAAGCAATGCTCTTGCCTGCTGGGCAAACTGCTTCTGCTGCAAATACAAAATCGTGAATTCTTGGCATAATTCTAATCTCGTAATAGTGGATTGATCTTGGGAGAACAAGTTCCTCTGGCATTTAAGATTTCATGCTGGGTGACAAATGCATAGATGACTTATAATCCTATGCTATGTCAAGGAAGACATACTGGCTAGCTTACACTGAGATTTCTGGTCATCTTCCATATTCTACCTTGTTCCAAAACCACCTCATTCTTTTAATAAAAGATTAGGACATTGTAGTTTGTTTGAACGTTCTGGCATCTTACTGTTGATATTTTTTTTTTTCTGTCAGTTCTGTTTTTGAAAAGAATGCAGTCTTTTAACAGTTGAATTCATTTCAATACATTAGTCCTGATGCTTACAGGGATCTCCTTATGGAATGCTTGTGGTCAGCAGCTTGCGGTTAAGTGGAAGGACGCTATGGAGTAAGTTGCTCACTAGCAGGTCTCCCCTGTTCTTAGTCCACTTTTTCATCATCAGTGTTCCCAGAAGGGTATTTTAGCAGGATGCTGCCCCTTACGGCCCTTTACTCTGCCTGTGCCCTCCAAGACTGTTGTGAGCACCAGCCCTGTGCCTGGCTCTCTGTCAAGGGAGCAGGAGCTTTATGGCTGGATGGGGACCCAATCATCATCTCTCCCTCCATGCTCTCCTACTTGGAGAGCCTTGCTGTGCCATATGGGCGGTGAGAACACTCATCATCCTTCCTCAGATGATTTACCAACCCCAAACAAGCTGTGTTTTCTTCTCGATATTCTTAGCCATCTCTGGCATGACGCATTTACAGCGTTACACAGCTAGCTTCACCTTTATTGTCCTCTTTCCTGAACAATCCATATTTGTCCACACCAGAATTCCAGTTATTGTTAATAAAGGAATAATATTTGGGGGTTTTTGTTATATTTCCAGTTGTTCAAGCTCTTCCTTGACGCTTTGCATGTCCTTGAATTAAGGTTTAGATGTTTCAGTTGTCTCTCACTGTTGATGCACAGTTTCTTCAGCCAGACTCGGCACCGTCACATCACTGACTGCGCTGCCTACGCAGCTATTGCTAGTTTTGCCCTGTCTGCTGTTGTACATGCTGGTTTTAATTGTCCATTGCCATGTTCGTAGACTTTTTCTTTTGCATTTCTTAATTTAAGTTTGGTCTCTAAATCATGTCAGATTGGGTGCTAGCGAAGGCCAGGACTGGCCCAGGAACTCTTCTTTTCATGAATGTGTGTCTCTGTAATCAAGCATCCCTTATCTTAGTGCTTTCTGTTCATCTGTCTTTATCTTGCTGCAACGTCTTTCCCCTTCCTTTAAAACTAAAACCTGAGGTGTTGCATGCTGTGTTGGTGAAGATCCGTTGCCTCAGCCCATGTCTGTGCAGGTTTGGCTGAGCACAGCAGAGAAAAATAAGAAGAAAGCAAGGGTTTGTTAAGGGGTGTCCTCAAACTCTTATTTTATTAAAATATACACTGCATGTGCCTTCTGCCAGTATCTCTGCTTGATCTCTGCATTGAATCCTTTTTTTGTCTAGGGGTAAAAAAATTGGGCATGGGAGAGAGGAAGGGTGATGGACACCAGATTCACAGAAGTAAATGAAATTGTCATCAAAAGAGAGTTCTTTTTCTGCCCATAATAAAATACTGCATGTCAAATTGATTGATTGGCTTTTAATTCCATCGGTATATGTCTCACCAAATAGATAGTTAGGGATAAGCTAAATGTATTTTGACTTCTTTTTTGTTCTAGTTTTTTTTATCTAGTTCAGATAAATAAATTTTCTACACAGTTGTATTTCCAATATTTCCTATAAAAAGTGACCAGGAAAGGGAATCTACTGTGATGACACAATTCATTACACGTTAGGAGTATAAATACTCAATACTATAAGTTCTCTGAAATAAAAGAGAATGTAGTGCCTTTGGATGGAATTGTGCTTTATTTTCTCTTATTTATGGCTCCTACCTATTACAGAGCTGGAATACTGGATCCTCTTTTCCCAGTTAGCTGATGGGTTTATTCTGAAACAAAGGCCCGCGACTGCCTGGCTACTGGATTGTCCAGATGGCTGGAAGTACATTTTTGGTGCAGCTGTCATGTTTATGAAGATCTACACTACCCTGAAGTATTTTGCAAATTCACTAAAGAGCATATTTAAAAATCAGAGTAAATATAACCCATTTATAGGACACCGTATGCATCCACTGTGACCTGAACTACCTGCCTGGAGTCCAGAGGATTTCCCCTTTTCTGAGTGCAGGGGTGCTCTTTAAAATCTGAAAGATAGTAATTAGTACTTCCCTATGATTAGTAGTACTATGAACTTTTCCAAATGCCTGGTGCCTTCTGCATTTACATCATTTTAGTATCTGAGCACGTATACCTCTTAAATATTTTAAGTATCATAGGAGCCCACAGGGTAGGTTGATGTTCCCATCCATCTTGCAAGATGTAAAGTGATTTTCCCAAGGTGATGCAAGTATTGCAGCAGTAATGCATCCAGAAATGGAGCTCATTGCCATGGATTTCAGGCCATTTTCTTTAAAAAAGTATCTCTGATCTTAATTTGTCTGATACAACCCACTTTAGGGTGTTAAGATTGTGATTATTCAGGGCCAGACCTTGCGTGGTCCATATATACAGTGTAAACAGAGTTGTTCTGCTAAACAAAATTATTCACTTTCACAGAACTCAAAACTGGAAGAAACTGTTACAAACCACTGGCTGCCTCCCCACTGCAAGGTATATTGCATGTCAGCAACTAGCTCTCTGTGGGGCCCAATGACTTGTGCTTCACAAAAAGCACTTCTGCCAGAGAGGATGCAGCCTTGATCTGAAAACCAAGAAATTGATAATGTGCTGCCATCCACAGTCCTTTGCTGCGGGGAGCGGTGACTCTGACTGCTTCCGTACTTGCTGCTTTCTCATCGGAGCTTGTCTGGCTGTCTCTTACGTTAATTCACCAAATGCCTGTTTCTGCTGGATTAACAGACCCTGAGTCCTCACCATCATTGCCCTGTAAAGGTTTGTATGTTGTGCAGGCGGGCCACCGCTCAGATAGACTTCAGGGCTCACGGACCAGACTGAGCTGCTAAAATCTGAACTGTTTCCTCCAGCTTTTTGAATACCACGTTGGCTCTTTCCTGTGCATCTCCAGTTTTTCAACATAATTGTAAAGATCTGGACACCAGAACTGAACTTGTAATTCCACTTTGCTCACATTATTTTTCTGAAAGGAAGAAATATGTCAGGGGAGTGTGCTATCCCTCCTTGCCGCGGCACTGTGCTAAGAGGACAGGCACACGTGCTCACGCACACTCACTGCTGGAGCCTGCTGACAGGTTCAGGCTTGTGGCACTCTGGATGCAGGCCTTCATTTCAGAGGTATGGCCAGAACTTTTCATCCAGTGATTTTCAGTTTTACATTTGTATATTGCGCATTTATTTTTTTTTTCCCCAGTGGTGGAGGAGTGCCATGTTTTGGTTTGTTCTATTCCATTGGTCTCAAGTTGCAGTGATTCGGATCTCTATGTATAACCATGCCGTCCTCGTTATTCATTTCTCTGCCAGTCTAAGTTATCACTTGCAAATTTTGAAATGTTTATTTCCATCATTGATGATTTACACTCTGGAACATCACTCTAAATATTGTGATTTAATGGTATTTTCCTGTTTACAGGTACTTTGGAGACCTGTCAGGTAGCCCAAACATTGATCCTATACCTTACGGAATGGCATAGCTGAGGGTGTAATTTAGGACACTGAAGACAAAAGTAGTGGAGTTTGGCAAGATGAGCAGGGAGCAGATCTCTTAATGTTCAGGCTATTTGCATGTGTGGTTTGTTCCGTTCTGTTTCCAAGTATGTACTGAATGTGCCACTCTTTACGTCTGAAATAGTAGCAGAATAACCTGCTGGTTACTAAGGTAATGAGAACCCACTGTTCCCTTACTGATTCATGTAAATAAAGTATGGAATTTAATTTCACTCTGTGTTACCTGAGGCAGCTCTGGCATCTGATAAAACAAACGATCTTCACATTCTTCTCTGCTTCCCTTCTGATTTTCACTGAAAGACTGAGATGTTTCCTTTTCTGTAAATAAATGAGGCTGCCCTGCAGATGGGGTGGCAGAAGTGAGCCTAAGAATTACATTCTTTGTCTTGCCGCTGTTTTTCCTCTGTGACACAAAATGTATTTGTCTTCCTGTCTAAACGCTTCTATTTCATGTGATCGGGATTGAACATTTGACACCCATAAGAGTTCCTGGTTTTATTTTTCTCTTGATGCATAACTTGCATGTTTAGTGTCTGTTGTGCTGTGTATTGCAGGCATAGCATGCGTGTGAATCCCAGATTAATTTCTTAATTGAAGCAAGGTTTCTTTCTGATTGTGGATCAAAAAGCAATATGGTAAGCCCAGGAATTTGCAAATGCAGGACACCAGTAGATGAGTGGGCGAGATACTTACCTGGTGAAACGATTCTTGACAAGAATTGTCACCGGCCTTGGGAGCGCAGGCAGCAAGCAAGAAATCCAAAGGAGCTCTGACCGCTGTGCAACCAGGCAACACTACACCCCAGACCATCCTGACTTTGTAATGGAAAAAGAGAATCCGTATCAGGCTACTCAGCAGCTAATCAATCACCCGAGTCCACCAGGCTGGGCATGGAAGATTGTCTCTCTTACGTACGCGAGGAGGAAGAAGAAACAGCTGGGGCGTGGGATGGAGTTGTGCTTGAAGTGAGGGCATCTATCGTAAGAGAAAGGCAGCCTGTTACGCTGCGTTATGGGCCTGCAGAATAGTGTTCCTGCTTTTTTATGCTACAAATCGTGAACAAAATATCTTAGCCATGTTGAAGTGATATCAAGTCATGGGTCACTTGCAAATATAAGTTGCCCCAAGTAGGGTATTTTAGCCTAGTAGCTATTTGTATATCAAGACTTTATATTCCAATAGCCTACCTGCTCAGAGAAGTAGATCAGGGAGATGAAGCGGACAGCTGGCATAATATACAGACACTTGAACCCGGAAACGAAAACACAGCTGCGGGATCTAATTTTAAACATAGGTCTTGGTCAGATCCCTCTGGATCCTGGTTGTCCTGCTACAGCAAAGTCATTAGTGGGAGCAGAGAGGCGTGAAGTTTGAGATACTGGTAAAAAGCTTTTGTGAGAAGGGGCGTCACCCTTGTTCCAGTTATGGTATTTCCATTTTTCACGGTAAGTATTGTCCACTTCTAGAAAATGTGAGTGGAAATAGTTTCTGGCTAGTACATGGTCTAGCGCTGCTTACACAGGCAGCTTTTCTGGGTGGTCTTAATGGGCAGTGGGACTCGCTGTCCTGAAGGCACAAGGGCAGGCAACAGTGTTTTAAATGAGGAAACCATGTAACAAAGTGGGTTTTTTTCTAATATTTTTAAATAATATATGGTTACTGTATCAGTCACAAGATTATAATTCCGAGTTTTTACATCAGGTGTCAGGAATGCAGCTGGCATTAGCAGCGACCTGGAGTGCCATCTAGTGGGGCTCTGCAAATCTAGCTTGATTTTTTTTTTTTTTTTTTTTTGCAAGTACAAAAATACCCACAAGTGATATCGTACCGGTGTAATTCTTCATTTAGGATTCACAAGTTAGACATTTTATTAATTCAGCAGCTGGTTAAGTATTTTCAAGTGTCTGGTTTGTTTTCAGAATGCTATTACCAAGTTGGGGTTTTTGTTTTAAAGTGACAATTGTTCTGCTTTACTATGACTATGATGCTAAAATTAAGGGCTGTGGAAACATTTCTGATACTCGTTCTCTTTAGGGAGTTAGCTAACCTACGGGAATTTGTAGTTGGTGTGGAAACATGCAGCGCATCGCTCCTCTGACATGACGATTCCCCTCTGTTAGACCACTCTGTTAACCACATGATAGGTTTAGAAGTAACAGCTTTTTTTATATATCTGTTTTGTATCTGCTGTTTTATATCTGCTTCAGGAAAGTGAAATCTCCAAACTTTTTAAAGATTTGATTTTTTTTTTTTAATAACAGGAAACTTGATGAAATAAGAATAAAAATATTTTCTGGTTTTATTAAAAAACTTTAAACTACAACCTGACTTTACATTTACAGACCTTGGTTATGCTAGAAAAGCTACTAAAATGTAATTGTATTGTTCTAAAGACAGTCTACTTAAACTGGTGTAAATCTCCAATATAGAGAGAGAGTCTAAATTAGTTAATGATCACATTCAAATATAAGCGCAGTATGCATTTATCCGTCTTTTTTCCTAAGGCAAAGTGGATAAAACAGAAAGATGTTTATTCTAAGGTGGCACATAAAATCTTTCTTGTAAAGCATTGTAAATAGCATGAAAAGAGCTAACAAGAGAGGCAGGCAGAGCTGGAGTTGCAGGGCAGAGACCATAAATGGCCAAGCAAGAGGTCACATTTCATTTAAGCATGCCCCCTAATTTCCTTTCAACAGTATTAACACAGCTAGTATTAGATTTGTGTTATATTTAAACTTTCAGCTTTCCTGCCTCCTGTACAACTGAGTGTTGTTCTTGTGGATTCGACTCGAAGGCTTTGAAATGACAGCTGCCAGGGATGGTTTATTTTAAATCTTCTATCTCATGTTTGCTTATGTGTCCTTCCTAAGCATGCATTTTCGTCTGTACCTCCCATCTAATATTCTTATTGTCAACAGGCAAGTTCAGAGGTACCGAAATTGAGAAAGGAAGACCAAAAAGCACGAAACGCGCTGTTAGCTGATATCCAGCAGGGAACTCGCTTAAGAAAAGTGACTCAAATCAATGACCGCAGTGCACCACAGATTGAAAGTAAGTATGTGCTCCTGAGTAAGGTCCCTGGGTGAGCTTTGCGGAAGCCTCAGTTGTGGAGGTCAGCTGGACAGTCTTCAAATTGAAGGGCAGGTTTGAAGTTCAGCAAAGGTCTGCATCTTCATATGGCTTTAGGTCACAGAGCAGGGAGAGTTTAATTTTCTAAACTTGCATCCTGCTCTGAGATCAACAACTACTAATGCTTAATAATAAGTCCATAACTGGATATCACTCTAACAGGCATTCCTTGTCCAAAAAAAAAATCACGAATGAGGAAATCCTTGAGAGTTTCTCAATAAAATAATTGTTTAAGTGGGAATTGTTGGCTGTGGCAGAAGAATTGTTCTTTACTAGATAAAAAACAAAAAATGCCAAAAAATTCTGGAAGCATAAATTTAATGTTGTCTAACACAACTTCTTGTTGGTGGCATTATTGATGTGAGATTAAAAAGCACCAGAGGGTGCTTTGCTCCGAGATGTGGGTCAGAGAGTAATGGTAGTTTACTGTATTAACAGTAACTTCCCTTGCTGAGCCTGCTTAAAGAGGGAAAAGTCTGGTCTTGGCTATGTTTGTTGGTGCCAAGTCTTAGCACTCTGAGGGCAGGATGAAGTGACTTTCTGATACACCCTGGTTTTTTCGTTCTTTTTAACAGAACCCAAAGGAGCTAACAGAGATGGAGTTAATCCAGCTGTTAATAAAGGCAGCTCTCAGCAGCCTCTGGGAGGTTTATTTGCTGGTGGCTTTCCTGTTCTCAGACCAGCAGGCCAGAGGGACATGCCGGGTAAGGGCGTCATTTGTATGAAAAAAATAGCTGGGGGGAACTGTGATTTGGGATAAAAGTACATTGGAGTTAGCTTTACTGATTGATTTTTATTGGTTTTTTGGAACCCTTAGTTTATTGTGTGACCATGGAGGGCTCAATTAATAATGTGCTTGAAATCATCTTCCTAGATCTCGGGTGCCTTATTCCTTAAAATGTAAATAATAAGCTATCTCTACACTGGGTAGGAAAGAGATTGAATAGATTGTACAGAGTTTTAATTGAGACTTTTTACATTAGCATAATGAAAACTTTTCATTGTGCCTCTAACAGAGTATTGAAATCCGAGCTTATCAACTTCAGCACAAATGGAAAAGAAGTCATATTTCCTTCCCTCCCTGAGCATGTATTTCTATGGTGTTACAGGCTTGTGTGTTACTTTAAAGATTCGTATTTAAGATTTTTGCCCTCTGGATTTTATAAAGTGCAGCTTTGATCCAGCAAGGTAATTTATTGACCTGGAAAAGAAGGTTATTATTGCTTCACAAAGACAGGAGGAAGGCATGTGTGGGAGCCCTACTGCTGCTTTTGCCTCAAGAAGTGCCAGCATCGATGAAGCGTGACTTTTAGAGTCACGGCAATGATCTCTGGTGCTGTTGGGCAGCTGGTGCCTGCTCAGGCAGCACAGAGCAAACTAGGCATTTGCAGGGAATGACAAAACTTGGCTCTACCTGCAGGTTTCTTTTTCCTTCCTGGAAGGCAAGCCAAGATGCGCAGCACTGCTTGTGATTGGGGTTCCTCACGTAGCTTCAGCTGCAGTAGCTACTTTTGAGTTGTTCTTAAAACTACGACAAGGCCTATCAGACTATGTGAATATAGAATGAGATGCCTTTTTTGGCATTGTGCTTTGTGAAATCCTTGACATTTACTCAGGAAAATACATTTTGTAAGGTCAAGAGTCTTTGGGCATCTGCTGTTGAAAAGGAAGTGTTTGCACCTCTGCCTTCTGAAAAGCCTTTGAGGCATTACTTTTAAGAACTCGGCTTTTATCCATGGGATTGAGATCTATGTAATGTTTGTGTGAATTTTTAAATCTTAAAGAAGTACTTAACTTCAAGGATGCAAGTTGATGCGTGTCAATCTACTTGTGTTCTTTGAGGGCTTTTCACTAGGACTCGTGATTCCTCCATTAGCATTCCTCCATTAGCCATTTGCTAATGGCTCAGCCCTGTTCAGCGGGCTGTACTAGGCAGACGAGGCTGATAGGAAGGACCCCAGGCCCCTGCAGAAAAGCACCTTCTCCTTAAACTATTTAATTTTGCAGAAACTGAGGAATAGGGAGGGGAGCCAGGTCTCTCAGCAGGTCATCATGTAACTAAGCAGAGTCCCTGGTGCCCACTGGAATATATCACTTCCCAAGCCCCATTACACCAGGGGCAACCTGTTGGGTATGAGATGTTTTGGTAGAGTTAGTTTAGTCACTCAGGGTGACCACTGGGGAGGGGAAGATGAAGAGCTTGCTCTTTGCGCTGTTTTGTCTGACGAGTGGGAACGAAATCCTGATGTGTAACGTGCGATACCTGTTTTTCAGCTGGGAGGCCTGGGCAGCTTCCTGGAGCCCGAGCAGCGGCTCCCAAGCCCTCCGCCCCACCGACCAGCAGCGCTGCGAAGGCGAGCAGTACCCCCTCGCATCCAGCCGAAGGCCCAAGGGCGGCTGTCCCACCAGAGCCCCCCAGCACCTCCCGAGCCGCAGCCGGAGCGGGCCCCGGGCGGCCCAGCCTGCCCGCCCCCCCGCCACCGCCCCCTGCTTCCAGCAAGCCTTCCCTCACTTTCCCTCCTCCTCCCCCTCTGCCCCCTCCAGCCGAGCGCCCTCCCAAGGGGGTGTCCCCCGGCGCCGCTCCTCCGCTCCCTCCTCCTCAGGCTGACAAACCCACCAAGTTTCAAGCAGGCGCTTCACACCCGCCGCCTCCTCCTCCTCCTCTTCCTCCCCTGCCCCTCGTGCCCCCCTGCGGCTTTCCAGGCAGGACAACCGATTTCTCTGCTGCTGCTTCCTCTCCATCTGAAGGAAGGGACTGTCCGCCTCCCATGCCGCCCCCGCCACCTCCTCCTCCGCCACACACGCACTCCCTGACCTCAAACAGGCTCTCCTTTCCACCCTCCCCAGCCTTTGGCAGTGCTGACGTGCCCCCTCCGCTGCCCCCCAAGTCTCCCCACTTGCTGTCGCAGGGCCATAAGCCAAGCAGCATTCAGTCGCTGCCGCTTCCTCCCACCCCGCTGCCGCTTTCTCCCACCCCTGGCCTCCCTCAGCCCGCAGCGGTGGCGGAGACCAGGAAGAAGAGACCCGGCCGAGGCGCAGGTGAGAGCAGCCTTCCAAGAAGGGAGGCTTTTTTCTCCCTTTCGCTAGTGGGGGAAATTGCACTGGTGGCTGGAGAGCTTGGAGGGGTGGGGATGGAGAGCACACGTAGCAGGAGGGTGAGGTCCTTCATCTGGGAGGAACACCTGTAGGTTGCACGGCGTGTAACGAGCATGCGAGATGCCAGGCACTGGGCACGCACGCCATATAGTTTAATCTGCGATTCTTGGAAGCAGTGAAAGCAACGTTTTAGGACTGCTGGGCTTCTTGCTTTTGTGTTGGCATTGGTGTGTCTCCGGCAGCGCAATGACTGAGCTCAGGAGCGGTCTCCTAACAGTCTCAGGTAGGGCAGCAGAGTCTGCCAGCCCGCCGCCGACATCCCTCTGCTGCTGGACCTGTGCGCTCTAGAGCAATGTGAGCAATGGCTGGGAAACGTTACAGGAGAGAATAACACAAAGATGAGGCTGCTACAGCCATAGATGAGCAAAAGCAAATACAGATGCAGCCCTCTGCTTTTCAACAAAGGGGAGCAGCCAGTGCCTCCTGCGATCAAGGTGGTAGGGCCAAAGGTTTCTCTGACTACTTGGGAAGGGGGGATATTGGCTAGTGTTTCCTTGAGCAGATGGCAGAAGGAACTTTTAGCAGACTTCTCTGATACAATGAAGATAATTAAAAAAAAAAAAAAAAAAAGCCTAGATCTGTGTGGGTTTGAGAAATGGAGACAGCTGCTTAATAAGGAACATCTGAAGAGAATGTTCTGTACCCTGTATTTTAGCAGCCACACGTCGAGAGAAAGATTACTGGTTCCCTCTGACAGCCATGGGAAAGGCCATGCAAGTACGGCAGATCAGGTGCTTCGTGATGGTGATTAATTCTGCTCAGAACTGTCTGATGAACTGTTATTTTATCAAGATGCCTATTTCTCACGGTGGTTCAACTTCTGAGATTTCCATAAAATTAGCCTGCCGTTCTATTGGTTATCTAGGAGGAGAAGCAGTTTTAAGAGGCTGCTAACGTGGAGGCCTTGGGCTCCCTCCCCCTGGCACAGTACCTGTGGCAGGTCTGCCCAGAAGATGTAAACTTTGAAGGCTCTTGCAACTCCTCAGTGAAATGCACAAGAATAATGGTAATCCCACTGCATAGCTGCCGAAGCGTCAGGAAATTATTTTCTTTTACAGATACCATCTAGTGTGGTTGGTTGGGTTTTTTTTCCTTAAAGAAACTGCTTGTCCTTGTGAAAGCGGAAGGATAGTCTTCCCCTCTAGACTGGACAAAACCATCCTTCAGTATGTCAGACTTTCCCTGGAATTAGAAATAGCAAGCCTCAGCCAACCCCAGTAGTGACTTAAATTTAATACTTAATGCTATAAATCCATGGTCAGGCTTGACAAACAGCAGCTATGAAGTACGCTACGATAGCTGGGTAAGTTTGCCGCAAATACTGCATTCCTTCTACACTCCCTCCACTTTTGTGCAAAGCTTACTGTTGCATTTGTTAAGTCATGATGATGATTATGTACTGGTCTGCTGCTTCTTTTTAAGGAGCCGGTGCCGGGAAGCTAGTCGTTCCTCCGCAGCCACCAGCGAGATCACCAACAACTGAACTTACGAGCAAGTCTGGAGTCTCAGCCTGGGCTACAGCTCATGACCCCTACCCGCCACTTAAAAATGGAAATATGCACATCATTGGTAATGACATCTAAATTAAATCTCTTAACTTCAGTTAATGATTTCAGTACAAAAGCCTGTGTATGTCTCAGACCTCAAAAACTCATCTGAGACTTTCTCAGGGTAGTGTAACTAGACCCATTAGAAACATTTTTGTACAACCTTATACAATGAGAGAAAATTAAGGCTTTTTCACAAAGGTGAATCATCCAGTAGACAAGAAAAGCATGCACTACCAGCAAAATTATTTAAGATTGTGAAAAGTTGCTGTAGTGTGCTTGTATTGCTCTTCTTAAAACCAGTTAATGGACATTCAGTAGTTTCAATCTTGTAGAGCAAAGACTGCTAAGAATTGTTTTTGTGGTCTGATGAATTGGCAGTTCATTCTTGCTTATAGGTAAATGGCTTGAAAACCACCTAGGAATACCTCTACTACCACAACATCATCAAGGCAGAAAACTGGAATGGCAGCCGGAAGCTTAACTTCAGTTAGTACCAGGCAGTGTTTGCAATTAAGTCAGAAAACTTGCATGGCTCACAAAAGTACTCATCAAGATTGTTTATACGGAGTGACCCACTATCAGTTCCAGGGGAAAATGAGTCAGCATTTTTAATTGAGATTATTTGTAGCAATTTTTTCTTTTTTTAAGTATTTCTAACAGTGACTGATATTTATTTCCCTGAAACTTCCCAGATGACTTTGAATCTAAATTTACTTTCCATTCTGTGGAAGATTTCCCCCCACCTGATGAATTCAAGCCATTTCAGAAAATATATCCCAGCAAGATAGCTAGAGGTAAGTGTGTAAACATGAGAAGGTCTGATAATTATCCAATAGGATTAAAAACAGGGAATGAAAATGAAGAACAGAAACCAGCATTAATGTGAAGAACTGGGCTGCTAGGATAGGCACAGAGAGGAATGGGATTTCTTACAGTGGTAACGGGGACCAAAAATACAATGAAAAGCACTTAATTAATTACTTCAGAGTCTTAGTAGCTAAAAATAAAATGATGTGGCTTGACATAGTCTGTGTTCTTTAGATTATTGAATCTGCAGAGCCCTTGATGTTAAAAACAGTGATGACACATAAACAGACAGGCAGCTACTGAGTTGGCTTTTTGTTCATGAACTTGTGAAATCACAAAAGAAAGGTGACTTGATCCATGTCTTCCATCATGTGTTTTGATTTAAATCCTATGCATGGTGTTTTACACACCTGAATAACAAAGGGACTTGGAACCTGAACCTTGTCAGGAAAGTAATGAATGGCTCAACCTTACTTTTTTTTTTCCTTCTCCCTTAACTTAGAATCTTGGTATCACTGTTGTAAGAGCAGAAGTTCACCTATCCAGCTTTGAAAACTGGTAGGTGAAGGTGCCGAATGATTTCGTGCCCATATTCTGCTTTTTACAAAACCCAGTCTTTTCTGTATTATTACATCAACTGTTTAGCTCCAACTTTTCATTATGGTTTTTTTTCGTTTCCATGCCAAGGTACTTTGTGTGACTTTTCGTAGCAGCCTCAGTCAGACTAAATCATCCACTGTATGATCGGATCAAAGACTTTTTACTGAAGGGTTACAGAGCATGAGCAATATATCTGTCTCAGTTCAAGGGCAGGAGATAAATGCAGCATCCCTGCTGTAGAACTGCATCCAAAATACATATACAAAAAATGTATCTATCTATCTCCTCTGATTAAACCTGTCCTATCTATTTACAGATCCCTCTAAAAATCCTCCATTAAGAACACATGTGAGATGAGAAGAGTCTTCTGATGCTCTCTGGATTCGTATTAAAAAGAAGAACTTCGAGATAATAAAACAGAAGGGGTCCCCATTACAGTGATAGAGATTATATTTGAATTGCAAGTGCTGCAATGTTGACGTTTCTATAAACTGGAAAAGTGATGTAAATGCTACTTTTTGAACTGGCCTACATAACACAGGAATGTTAGCACAGGCTTTTAAATTATTGTATATAGGTAGATATTTTTTAAGCAAAGCAGCATCAAATTTAAATTCTTTGTAGTGTTGAAACAATTCTCGTTCTTATTATTTTGACAGATGTTACCTCAGAATACTTTTTGCATTACATGCCTGTAGTTCATTTTTCCCCTTCCATCATCATTTTTAAGTATTTTGGAAATTCTCCAGTTATTATTCAGACATTTTTCAATGAACTAGCAGAAACTAACGTGATACTGTTAATCTCTTTGTATGTTTCTTCACTTCTTCTATTCTGCCTAGCTTCAGATTGCAGCAGAATGTCACTTTCATGAACAGATGGGCCCACAATCCTTTTCTCATCAAGCATGAAGAGGAAGGAGATGACAAGGAGTTGTGGCTGCGGTTGAGCCTACCTCCTGTTGATTACAGATCCTTATAGGATAGTGTCTGAAGAAGCCCAGCTGGGTAGGGTGGTCATGGACTTGACAAACAAGACAGAACTTTTCCAAACTGGAGGGAAAGCAAGTCGTTCTACTGTAAGCAAAAACAAATGGTGTGTGTGAATACACATGCCATGAAGTATGTACGTAAGGGCATGTGTCCTGTCTTTTCCTGCTGGTAAAGTGGGTATTTATTTACCATTTGTGTGACAGACTGTTTTTACCCAGCAATTAGGAGGCCTTCGGATGAGGGGTCCAACACCTACATTTTAAACAGGCTCCTAGAGCTACTGTTGTTCACCCATAGCAGCAGTGAGGATTCATTGTCCAAAATACACACACTATGGAACACGCAGGCCCCAAAGTGGTCGTTGCCTGGAACAGAGTTGGTTGAGCTTCTGCTTTTAATATGCAGCCTAGGCTAAGGTCTTTGGATCACAGGTGTTCGGATCTGGTCTTATGAAGCCTGTTTCCAGCAAGAATTACCCTTATTCTTGTGCATTTCACTGCATTGTCTACTTGGACTTAAGTAAGGCCTTTGACACTGTCTCCCACAGCATTCTGCTGGAGAAGCTGGCTGCTCACGGCTTGGATAAGTGCACTCTGTGCTGGGTTAAAAACTGGCTGGACGGCCGAGCCCAGAGAGTGGTGGTGAATGGAGTCAAATCCAGTTGGCACCCAGTCACAAGTGGTGTTCCCGAAGGCTCAGTACTGGGGCCGGTCCTGTTCAGTATCTTTATCAATGATCTGGATGAGGGGATTGAGCGTACCCTCAGTAAGTTTGCAGATGACACCAAGTTGGGTGGAAGGGTTGGTCTGTCTGAAGGTAGGGAAGGCCCTACAGAGGGACCTGGGCAGGCTGCATCAATGGGCTGAGGCCAACTGTATGAGATTCAACAAGGCTCAGTGCCGGGTCCTGCACTTGGGTCACAACAACCCCATGCAACGCTACAGACTGGGGGAGGAGTGGCTGGAGAGCTGCCTGGCGGAAAAGGACCTGGGGGTGTTGGTTGACAGCTGGCTGAATATGAGCCAGCAGTGTGCCCAGGTGGCCAAGAAGGCCAATGGCATCCTGGCTTGTATCAGGAATAGTGTGGCCAGCAGGACCAGGGAGGTGATTGTCCCCCTGTACTCGGCACTGGGGAGGCCGCACCTTGAGTACTGTGTTCAGTTTTGGGCCCCTCACTACAAGAAGGACAGCGAGGTGCTGGAGCGTGTCCAGAGGAGGGAAATGAAGTTGGTGAAGGGTCTAGAGCACAAGTCTTATGAGGAGCGGCTGAGGGAGCTGGGGTTGTTTAGCCTAGAGAAAAGGGGGCTGAAAGGAGACCCTATCGCTCTCTACAACTGCCTGAAAGGAGGCTATAGCGAGGTGGGGGTCGGTCTCTTCTCCCAGGTAGCATGCAAGAGGAAATGGCCTCAAGTTGTGCCAGAGGAGATTTAGATTAGTTATTAGGAGCAATTTCTTTATGGAGAGAGTAGTTAGGCATTGGAACAGACTGCCCAGGGCAGTGGTGCAATCACAGTCCCTGGAAGTATTCAAGAAACGTGTGGATGTGGTGCTTAGGGACATGGTTCAGTGGTGGACCTGGCAACTAGGTTAACGGTTGGACTTGATTATCTCAGACATCTTTTCCAACCTTAATGAGTCTATGATTAGGAAGAGTGTTACCAGCAGGTCGAGGGAGGTGATCCTTCCCCTCTGCTCAGCACTGGTGAGGCCACACCTGGGGTACTCTGTCGGGTGCTGGGCTCCCCGGTACAAGAGAGACATGGACATGCTGGAGAGAGTCCTACAAAGGGCCACAAAGATGATGAAGCATCTCTCCTGTGTGGAAAGGCTGAAGAGAGCTGGGACTGTTCGGCCTGGAGAAGAGAAGGCTCACAGAGGACCTCATCAATGTGTATAAATATCTGAAGGGAGGGTGTAAAGACAGAGCCGGGCTCTTTTCAGTGGTACCTGTGACAGGACCAGAGGCAGTGGGCACAAACTGAAACACCAAGAAAAATTCCTTACTGTGAGGGCGACAGAGCACTGGCACAGGTTGCCCAGGGAGGTTGTGGAGTCTCCCTGGAGACACTCAAGAGCTGTCTAGACATGGTCCTGGGCAACTGGCTGTAGGTGGCCCTGCTTGAGCAGGGGGGTTGGACAAGATGAGCTGCAGCGGTCCTTTCTAACCTCAACCACTCTCTGATTCCCCTTCTTACAGCTTTCCTAGGTTCACCAGCTTCAATAAAGGCACTGCTGTTCCACTGGTGCTAACAGCCAGGCTAGTTACAGTTTTGGTATTATTTATATAATTGCCATAAATTCCTCTCAGCTGCAGCTGTAGTAACATTATAGATCACAGGTGAAGATCTTTTTCCCCACCCATGCCTTTGAACAAAAGTATTTGGAAAAGACGGGTAACTGCATCTTGCAGCAGCTCAGCTGTGCTGTAACTCCTGCTCCCGCACGCATGCACGCTTATGGCGTGGCGAAGGTGTAAGGGTAAGAAGCTCTTCACCTGCAGGACTCTCAGAAAGCATCAATAGTCTTTTCTATCCTGTTATGATACCTTGTTGTTCTTTGTGTGAAAAGAAAAAAAATTAGTGATGCTTTGGCCAATACTTACTGTCACCATTATTACAGTTACTTGATAAATATGCATGAATACACTAATAAGCAGGGGCTCAGCATATACATTGCTTCTCAAACAACTGGAAAAGTTTCATACTGCTTTGAAGAATATTTTGTTATAGTACTATTAAAGGTGACTTATTGGTGGTTCTCATTTGTTCTGGAACTTGTGTACTGCTCTGTAATAAGTACCTTCATAAGGATTTCAAAACTTCTTAATGCTAGACTACCTGCCAGAAGATACCTAAAGGAAAAAAAAATTTTACTCCTTTTTTTATTATGATTAGGGGTATTTTAGAAGCAAACAACAGAGTTTAGGGATTAAACTAGAAAGCCTGTGCATAGTTGCGAGCATTGGCGAAATGTTGTTTCCTGCGTACTGGTTCGTGGTTGTTCCAGATCCATCGAAGCTTGTGAAGCTGCTGCTACCTGGAGACAGAGAATCACGCTGGCTGCACCCCGGGGCAGTCAGTCCCACAGCTGTGCTCAAGACCACTGGAAGTTTTAAGGCTGTGGGGGTGCTCTGGTTTCTCCCACTTGTAGGACTAGTGATTGCACTCAAGCATGTTGCTGTAGCACAGTTTTTGGTTTGTTTGGGGTTTTTTTAGAATGCACTACGCAGCTGAAGCAAAAGTAACATACTATTAGAAAATTACTACCTGGATCACTGTGCTCAAAACAATTTATTAGTTCTGTCATATAAACAGTTCCAAATACGGACATAAATTCCCACAAGATAATTGCAAATGTTGGTTTCTTCTTTAAGAAACAGGCAAATAAGATATATTATGTTTTTAGCAGGAATACCCTTCTCCTTCCATCTTGCCCTTCCCTCCCAACTCTTAAAGGCTAGAGAGATTGTTGTGCAAAAGAGCTGTGTGAAATGGTATATCCTAATTTCTTACCTCTGGCTGGGGCAATCATTTTATCCCTGTTCTGCCCTTGTTCACAAACATCCAGCTACTCCTGTCGGGCTGCAAAGGGCTCAGCAAGCAACAGCTTATAGAAGCAGCTTTGAAGTTCAACATGGTACGTGTTAAGTGTACTCTGATGCAAAGTATTTTCATCCAAAGTACCCTTTCATTCCAAAAGCGGATTTAATGGGAAATCCGTTTACTTCAGTTGTGGGCAGTTGGCAAAAGCACACTGCTCTTTCAGCTGGCTTCATCCAGCACAATACCCTCTGAAATGAAGCGTGCTTGCAGTCCCTACTCTGGCTAGGTAGAGAGAAGCAAAGTTTTAGAGTTTACTTGCCTATTTTCTCCTTCCCTTGTCCCCATTTTCAGAATAGCTAGGCACAGGAGCTGTTCCTGTAATAGAGCATGGGAGGAGTGTATTGTGAATGGGAAGGTGAGAAAAAAGAAAAATACCTTCATGTTTGTTTTCTGTAAGTGAAAAGGCCCACTGTTTTCTTGTCCAATTGCCAGTTATCACATAAGGCAGTACCAAAGCAGTGAGTCCAAATGGAACAATTTCATTAAATAAATTCTGAGACTGCAGTGTGCCAATATGGCAATGACTGTATTTCCCTAATGCACAACTCTTACAGTTTCAAGTTGAGGCGTTGCTGCCTTCTAAGGAGCTTTTATTTTCTCAATACAAAACTCCGTGGTTCTTCACCATCCCTGTCCCTGAACAGTAAAGAATTTTAACTCCATATGCTAACTTCCACTTACTAAAGACATGGACTTGTTGTCTGAACCTCCTGTTAAAAAAACCCCAACCATCTTCACATGGCACAGGAAGCAGTGTTTACTGATTTAATTCTTAAAGTGTTTGCCCTATCTCACTTCTACAAGAAGAAAATACATGAAAAGCAGGTCTGTCTGTAAGACTGTCAACTAAGGGAAGCATGCTGCAGAACCGCACTTAATATAGGGAAGCATGAGACAGACATTTCTAAGCCTAACCAGTTGGACTGCCACACCCACCAGTAACTCACTGGTACTTAATGGATTCATCAGCCATGTATGCTCACCATGGAGACTACTAGGAACTGTTCAGCAGTACAAAGGCAAAAAGATGGGAGAATAGTCAGGTATCGATCAATGTCCAGCATCTATGCCCTCAAAAAATTCCAAGTTTGTAGCTTGTATATAAATATGACACCTTATTAATTGCATCTTAAGAGCCAACAGGTTATGTACAGATGTCTTAGGCATCCAGGCTGGCTCTGCGTTTTAGCACTCAGTACTAGAGTGGCAGCCAGGTGCGTTACAAGCACAAGCTTCCCTAAATTGGGTGCAGGTGAGGGCAAAACTTAATCTGGGGGACCTAATTCTGGTCATTTGTACAGGCATGATGTCAGATGCTGAGTTACTGTAACAGATACGCCCAACATGAGGCCAGCACAGCAAGGTCAAGAACCAGGACTTACCTTCCTGCCCCCTCACACTGGGATTTTAACTCTACCATTCTTTGTATGAATTAGCAAGAAGAGAAAAATGCAAGTCAGCTTTGCTGCAAGCCTAGCCCTGAGCAATAGAGGAAAAACCAGATTGCTTTCAATGACGATATGGCAGTTATCCTGATGAAGTTAATCTTTGCTTTAATTGGTTGCCCAACATACATAATTAAACATTCTGTACTAAATTAGCCAGCATGCACACAGTAATTGGACCAGTCAATGACTTTCTCCTTTCACTATATACATACACAAACAGGAACACCACAAGATTGGACAAAGGAAAGCAATTTGTTAACTGGATACAGCTAGCAAGTGACATTTTTTCCTCTAGAAATGTTTTTCCTGCAAATTCACAAGTGTGAAGACTTTCTTTCAAGGCTTGAAGAACTTTGCAGTCTTCCAGTGAAAAGGCTAACAATAGCCACCGTAGCTGAAATGAGATAAAATTAATTTAAAATCCATTCCAAGCAAGAGTGAAATAGAAAAAAAAAAAACATTGCCTGCAATGTAGCATAGGGAAAAGGGACTTTGGAGACAATCCGAGCAGATGCACTGAGGCAGAAAGGTGGCTTTGGACCCAATTCTGAATACCCTTAACTTAGTGTAAAAGAGAAGGAGGAGGATCGGAATCAGGTCCAACATTTTGCATTCACTGATACCTGGTACCAGAAACTCGGTATCTAAAGAATTGAAGTGTTTGCTTACTTTATTTGAAGAACTTTAGTTCTGTGTCAACACAGTCATAGAAAAGATCCACTACTTCAGCAGGATCCAGAACCTCTGTACGGGTAAGGATATCTTCCATCGCTTCTAAGCCTTGCTTTTCAAGGTCTAACATAATCCTCATCAGTTTCTGGCCTTTATCCTAAAGGCATGAAAGAACCAAACTCAATTAAGCAGAAAACAAGGCCGTTAAAGCATTTTACTGTTCTCTTCTCTTATGGAGATCTTTTCAAGTATTTTTAAAAATGAGAAAGCCTTTTTAAGTACAAACTGCTTCTGTTAGTCTTCGACCATCCAAAAAACTGTTAAAAGGAACAATGCTGGACACTTTATGCATTAAGAAAAATAACAAAGTAGGAACTGCTAAGTTTAAAGCAGAGAAAGACGATGGAGTGAAAGATGGATAGAGGAAAATGGTATAGTGCTTGTACACATGAGAGAGAGGTAAAGCAACTTCTTATGCAGGTAAACCCGCAAACAGAACTATATGAGAAGACTAGAAGCCCCAAGGATTGCACAGAACATGGCACGTACATGTGTATCCCTCAGATCATCAGCTGCAAGATGATGATTTGATCTGAAATGCTGTGTAATGTAACAGTATTAAGACTTCAGATCTCAGGGAAGGCCTCGTGTGTCATTCTGACTTACTGCTCTTCATGTTTCTGGGCAGGAAATTCACTCCTGAAAAAGCTGTCATTTTCTTTTATCCAAATGTTATTTAAAGTCTCCTATAATTATTATTTTTTTAATGGAGAAGTGCTGCTTGTTTTGCTTGCAGCTTTCAAAATTGAATTCCAGAAGAAACAACATTTTGAATGAGCGATGGTTCTGTGCTTTCCAGGATTTATATCGGCATTTGTGCAGAAAGAGCAGAGCACCTAAGCTAAGGTTTAGGCTCTCAGGTGGGCATTTTTTATAGCGTGAAGCCTGACTAAAACTACATTCCCTTTTCTACCACAAGTTTTAGTGTCACTCCATGGTACTTTTTAATAGGGAAGAGTCCACAAGATGCTAACGTGCCCCTTCTAGGCCCTCCCAGCATCTTGCATAACGCTATGGAAGGCAGCTGCACATTGACTCAATGTTACCACAGTGGCCACAGAGTTTAAAATAAACCATTCGAAGGGATTAAAAACCACATCTAGCCAAAACTGCCTTTAAATAAAGTTTGTTTTAGCAAAGGTTACCGTGGTTTCCTTAATCACTAATGGATAAGCCTGAATGCTGTTACGATCCTAGTAAGACTCTGACCTAGGCCAATACACACAGAGGAAAACTGCAGAAAAGCAATTCCTCTGTGGCAGTTCAACACGACTATGTGGGTCTTCCACAAATTGCCTGAAATGCCAATACCAGCACGACTGGCATGCCCTGGTGATCTCTCCTTCCGTTTTACTTCCCTGTAACCAGTTTACCGCTGTAGTTGTAATTGCAGATGTCAAAAGAACAGTCATTGAACTACTTGCACGATGACAGCAAAAGTTACATCTCAATCAGTTGGAAGAGCTGTACAGAATAATCCCCTTTCTGCCTTTACTTATTCTGAAATTTATTCCCGAAAGAGACCTTCAACACTTCGGGTTTTTACACACTGGAAGGTTTTCAGCTCTCAGATACTTGTTGCATGGCACTGGAAAATGTCCTTTCTTCTCACATGGCATTTTCAGTTAATTCTTAAAAATTAATAGAAACACAATAAATTGAGACTTGCGAAACTGTGACATGTAAATTATTCCTTCAAGAGAAAAAAAAACAACCTCAAACTATGCAGTTCTTCATCCAGCACATAATTTAAACGACAACATTCCTGCCATCATCCTATCATATAATTCTGACATCATGTTGCACTAGCATCCAGTGTTCAATAACCACTTAAAAAGACTATATACACAATGGGGACTGAACAAGCTAATCAGCTTGTCGGTTCGACTTTTCACTTTGTAAAAGTAATGGAGCAGAGCAACACTCTCAGGATAACCAAAAAAACTATGCAGAATAGTTTGCCCTTCAGAGGGCGTCATTATGCAAGCTAAACTTGCAAGGATTCTAAGAATATTCAGAGAATGCTTTTTTTTTATTATTCTGATAGCATGGAGAAATGTTTAGCCAGAACAGCCTGTATCCTTGTTTTTCAGGGAGTGACTTTGAAGTAAATTATGGAGTTAGGAATCTACATTTACTTCTTGAATCCCAGGTCCCACAGCTCTTACCTGATCGTTCTCAAGGAGAGATCGGGCCCATTCATGTGCCTTGTACAATTCATGCCTGCGATCAGGTTTCTCCTGGAATCGAGGTATCTTTTTAGCAGGATCATCATTGCCAAAAGAAGGAGACTGTACTTTTGGTACTGATTTTACATCATCAACAAAAATAAAGGGTTTAAATATGGACCTGAAAGAAATGAGAATTACTGCTTGCAGTAATAAGAGAGGTTTTTTGTATGTTACTCAAATGTTCACCAGGCTATTTTAAAACAACAGATACAGAACAGCACAGGTAATTCATCTACCCTAGGCACGGACTAGGTTAGAGAGTTGGTACTGGTCACAAGCAAAATAAATCCATGTACTTTAAAAGAATTGGGTTTGCCAATTACTGTAAAACTTTATTACCCCTTTTTACATATAGGCTTCTTTGGTCTCCTTCATGCCAGTTCTGCCACTTCTTTAGAAAAGTAGCACTGTATTTTCCTCTCCAAGTTTGGTGGGTTTTGTTTGGGTTTTTTTTGTTTGTGTGTTGTTTTTGGTTTTGTTTTTTTTTTTAACAAATCTCAGCATTCAGCCTCACATCAGTTTTTCTCCTCTGTTCACACTGCCATCTCTCCTTTTCCTCCCAGATTGAATTTTCATTAAAATCACGAACACACACTTGTGTGGAGCAGGGAAGATTACATACCTTGCTCAATGTAAGAGGATTTGGCATATAACCAGCAGCACTTTAAAATTTTATGTCAAGAGGGTGAAAAAAGGCATAGCTACCAATATTGTGACACCTCTCAAACAACTTCAACACTGAGTTTGGATCGAAACTCCAGGGGGGTGGGGTGGGTGGTGAGAACAAAACCCCAGCAATCCAGGATCTTAATTCCTGAGAATCTGAGAGTAGGTACTGGCAAGTGCATGGAGAAACTGCCTTCCTTCCTTGGAGAAGCACAACAAAACAGCACCCTGCATTCTGCAGTAAAGCAGCTGCCAGAAGTGCAAGACTTCTGCAAAACATGATTAATAACCGCTGCCTTGCATACAGTCAGCAGGTTCATTGCTGCTACCCTTTCCATCACTCTCACGAAGCCTCGCTGACTAAGAGTTTATGTGACTCACTAGCTGCGCTTAAAATAACGCTTTTTTAATACATTAGAGTGGAAAATGAAGCAAGAAAGGCCTCTAAACAAAGTTTTTTACAGCTAAGACTCTCCACCTTTAAAAAGGACAGAAATCCCACCAAAACAATTTGAAGCCTTGCTCCTTTTTTTTCTCTCAAAGGATTTGCATCAAGTCAAAGAAAAGTTTTGGTAAGCAAGCTCAAACTTCATACTTAACCCTGAAGGTTTGAGTTGCATAATGCAGGGTGGGTGGAAAGCCCCTTTGGCATGGATGACTTCTGTAGCCCTCAGCAGAACCTAATGCTTACTACCACTCTTCTTACAGGAATGACTGTCAGCTGTTCAAGGGCACCATTTTCTTCTCCCCATAACCTCTTTACCTCAATGCAAGTGGCAGATCTCCTGAATAACTGCAAGTGGTTTAGTTTAATTTCTGTGAATCCCAGGTGGATTCTGTTTAAAACACAAGATAACTCATTAGTTCTTTGATGATGTGGCCCATGAGTTCCCTTATCTCCTCTGCTGCTTTCAACTAGAGAAGACATCATTTAAACCAACTGGAAATTGTCCCTCCAATAAAAAAAACATACTTGGGATACCCGAGAGTTGCAGATGTTTTGCTCTGTTAACATTTTGATATCATACAAGGCTACCTATAGTACACACCCTCTCTTAGACACTTTGTTTGTTTCAGTTTTGCACCCACCTGTCCAACAGAAGTGACTAAAATGGTCCACAACCTCATCATCTCAACAAGAACCCACTGGAAAGCAGCTACACTGGAGTAGTAGTTCCTGGGTCCTCCCTAAACTGCATTTACTCTAGAAGCTCCGAATTTAGGCAAAGTTCCAGATCTGGCCTTTCAGCCCAGTAGTATCCATTTAGAACTCCAGCAAGATGCAGTTCAGTAGCACAGGACTGTCAGATTGCACACCAACAACTATTGATCGCATTTCTGGTTAGATAGGGTAGCAGGGTTTCTTCAGTGTCTTTCAACCCATCATCTGCTCTGCACCCAGGGAACCCCAGTACTGTGGCTTACCTTGAAGGATCTGGTGTGCCAGTGAAGTAATGAACACAGGGAAAACTAGGGTCCTGAGGCAGAACAGACACTATGCTAGCTGTAGTAAGGAAAGATTCAGAGTCCACACAGACACCACTATCCTTGTCACGCAGGACATCAATCATAGCTTGTGCAGAAACATCACCTATAGGAAGGGGAAAAAAAATTCCTCAGTGGTCAATGGCGGGGACCCCAGGGAAGGAATTTAGCCTGAACAGGCTTTGGCCTAATACGACCAGTGACACTCGGCATGGGCATGTCACAAATCCCAGTTAATAGTTTCTATTTAAACAACATAAACCCAGAATGAACTTGCCTTGCTAGTAAAAGAGAACAGTAAGAAGCATTAATTAGGCATTACAACTGCTAGGTAGGGAGAAATGTCATTAAAAAGGTATTTTTCAGGAAGAAGGCCATCATGTCTGTCATATTGCTTTAGCCATTACTATGATGGGACTACTTACATAAAACACCCATTTTCCTCTAAGAAGCTACTTCGACCCAAGCCTAGGCATAATGGGAGCGCCACTTCTCATCTATTTCCATTAGCTCTCAGCCAAAATTTTGAAACATCATCTCGCATTCACAGGGCGTTACAGCAGCAGACCTAGCCACTGAGATTTTTCTCCAAATGCCCATCTACAAGAATCCCCTGTTCTCAGTCTATTTCCTGCCTGTGTCTTATCACAGCTTTCTCCCCACAGCACCTCTGTATTTTCTTGCATTACCCCCTTGGCAAGTAGGGCTTCTTCCCCAGCAACCTGCAAGATTTGCAGCCATAGCCACCTGTCTGTAAGGGCCCTGAGGCATTCTAGTGCTATAATCCAGGTTTACTAAGACCTTTCACTTATGGTCCTTCAGAATTACTGTATCTGCCTCTCAGACACAAACCACGCTCCACATAATTCCGCAGCCTTAGGAGGAACTCTGCGTTGCAATAAATATTTCACCTCTACGTTCTTCTTGACATTTGCCAACATGTGAAAATGCTAACGATCTAGTAAATTCACATTTGTGGTAAAGGGCTTTTTATAAAAAGATAATTTGAACCATTTTTCACACATGAAAGAGCAGATACAAGTCAGCCATGCACTGCTGCAGGCTGGTCATTTCAGAGCTATTTTAGCCAACTGCAGTGAACTTAAGTCATTAATAAATTTTGGTCTGGAAATAAACCCTTCCTTTGACTGAAGGCAATTGGCACATTGTCTGCTCTGGTAACTTTGTTCTGCTCAACAATGAAAAAGGGACTTCAGTTTGCAACTGACTAGCATCGCTCTTCCTTAAACTATAATCTTAATTCCTTAGTATTAGATAGGGCCACTATAATTACACCAAAGCACAGATGTAGTGGCACATCATGCACATCAGAACAGCAGCAAAGAAAGTTATTTTATAATGCAATCCTGTTTTAGAACCTTAAACTTGAGGGGAACGTTAAGGGCTTCATTCTAAATTGTGGCAAGTTTAGGGACAGTATTCAGTTCTGGTCTTCCTTTCCACATGGTTTACATGTAGAGGTATTCTCAGTCACGTGTAGTTCTGGACAGAATGCCTGAAAGGAGGTAGTAGTGACTAAAATCCCGCTGCACACACAGGAAGATGGTTCAACACTTACCACCTTGCTTTTCTAGGCTCTCCCTGCCAGAAGAGCAGGCTAAATGGTCATCAGCAAGAGAGAACACTTCAGAAAAATTGAAGTCTGAGTCTCCATTCCACCAGCCTTGACTTCTCACGTAATTCCTTAGTTCAGGATGCTCAGCATCAATTTTTGTAGTTAATGAAAGCTGATTGCAAATGCATTTCACTCCCTCTGTAGAAAGAGCCACGTATTAAAAGAGAGCATTAATACAGTTTTTCTGGGAGAAGCTGGAAGGACAATGTAATTTCAACCAGGAAACAAATTAAACCATTGGTTAGGATGTACATTTGGCATGACTGCCTAACTACACATACACAGAATTACCAGTCACTGCAGGTTGCAGAGCTCAATTCTCTGTGCCCTACTTAGGTATTTACACTGTCTTGTGATTAATAGTGCTATCTAGTTAGAATACTAGTTTCACAATCTGTACCTCATACCTTCTGACCATGAAGTAAAAGTGGTCTCCAAAGGCACCTACCTAATCTTTTCTCCAATGGTGTATTCCACTGCCACAACAAGGCTTGAGGTCTGACTTGATTTCAAGATACATTTCAGCAAAGCTGCATTTAGTTTAATGAACCTTCTTTGCCCCTCAAAACTGAAAATTTAACTTGGAAAATGTTTTTAAAAGCTTACCAATTGCTTTATGCTTCCCAGTTGAAAAACAGTTTTATCGTAAGCAGCACGATAGGCTTAAATTAAACTTCATTTTTAATCTTAAATTTTAAAATGAGAAGTAAAAAGAAAGTGAAAGTAACCTTCAAAGAATATTAAAGGGTTTTTTCATTTGCTTTTCTCAAAAATACCGCAGTGCTTATATCCATATATCTACAGCATGACTAACAGTGGCTGCTGCAGATACGTCTGAGAGAGAATAAAGCAAATGCGTTGGAAGCCAGAGAAAGAGCTGATGAAGTAAATCTCTAAACTAAAATAAACCCAGATTCTGGAATTTGGCACAAAAACTTTTTCTTAAACAGAAACCAAAGCAGTATTTGTGAAAGTTATTAATACCTCCTTCCACAAAAGTAAGCTTGCTTTTGTAATGCCTCATGCATGCAATTTAAATCATGAGTAACAACTTATAGTAGGAAGTTCTGTGCATCAGTCTGCAAAAAAGTCACTGTCACTCGGTTCTGATTTATACTAGGTCACTGACAGTTTGTTCTGAGTCACACTTTCAAACAGCATACTTTTCAGGGAATTTTCTTGACTTGAGTGATAGGAATATTTGTGTTCATATCAAGCTAGGCAAGCCACTCCTTAAGAGCTCTTTAAATATTACATTTAGTAACTCGTGTGAAATAGTATTTAATGGTTTTGATCCCCCTCAAAAAATGAAAATTTATCAAGCAAATAAATTTTTCCACTCAGGCTGAAGAACAGTAATAGGAAGGATTTTATGGTGTTTATCCTTAAATTACTGTCAAAGAGTTGCTTGATAAACATTCACTATAAGCTTTACAGAACTGCAGCAGTAATGTTAGAAACAGAACAACTCTGAGGTCAGGAAAAAAAATGTCTTCACACTGGGGAATGACACATTTTCCCTGTTTCAGCAGCATTTGTGCATTCCTTTGAAAGCTTAAGAGGCACACTTATGGTTGCAAAAAAGAACACCCTGAACAAAGTATGAAATACAGAGCTCTTACACAGCCAGCAGCCTTTCCTCCTGGCAGCCTCGGCAGGCTGCAGGAGATGGAAACTACTCTATCTGCAGCTCACAGGGACCTCCTGAAGAGAAATGTGCTGGTAAAAAATCAGAACAGAGCTGCAGTATCATTTCAAAAAGCTGCGAGCAGCAGATGAAGGCAACAGTTTATTTGCTGGGAAGAAGGATGTGAAGGTTATGTATTGCTGATGCAGCTAAAAAGGATAAGTAAAAAACATCATTCTTCAAATATCAGCCAGGTAGGTCATCAGAAGACGACAGGCTGTCACTGCATTATCCTAGGAACCTCAGAAGCCAACTGCTTTCCAGAATCTGGATTTTATCAGGACAGCATTATCAGTCCTTCTTCCTCTATATTTGGTATCTGTTTATGTTAGAAGACTTACTCCATCTTGTAGGTATCCTTAAAATGCAAGCTTTGGTTGGGAAAACACCATCCCTGCTAAGGTAAGCTGATTCATATTTGATGGCATGACCTGACAACAGGCCATCACACAACATTACACAGCCTGGTGTTATTTCTTTGCTTTGGTATTTTCAACAAAGTTAAACCTCCCTCCTCCCCATGTCTGCTATCTCCTACCTTTCATTGAAGCGGAAATGAAAAGAGGATTCAATGGATCTGTCATAGCTCAAAGCATGACAGAAATCCTCTTAAAGTATCTGTATTTTTAATTCATTCAAATGTGAGTAAATTTTAAAAAGCCCTATTCTTATGAAAACAAAAATCCCTTCAAAACAAAAAACAATAACTGTGAATAAACTAAATATACACCTCAGACAATCGTATTATATTAAGGCAGCACATACTTGCCGGCAAAGTTTTAAATAAGTTCAGCCACAAAGCCAGTGAAATCTAGAAGTTAATTTGGCAGGTCTGGCTTCACACATACAGAAAAAGAAACCACCTACAAGTTTAAAGAGCAGAAAAGTATTGGTTTGCAGTATCAGATACGAAATGGGGATATGAGGGGACTATATCTATTACAGTAAAGCAACCAGCAGCAGCCCATTCTATTTACCACCTAACACAAGCCCTTTTCTCAAAGCTATCAATGCTTATCCTTCCCTCTTAATATTTTAGATTTGTAAGTAACAATTTGGGCAGTAACTCCATCGAGAAGACACCTGACACGTTCCAAATAGTAAATAAATCTGGGAAAATACAACACTTACCAAAAGATAAAAATTTAAGCATGATGATTATCACATAGCTTATGTATACAGGTAACAATCTCCAGCTTCACAGAAAATGCTAAGTTACCTCAGCCAATGCAAATCGACATTTAAAAAAAAAAAAAAGGCAGTACAAATACAGAAGAAGGTCAAAATCAATGATTTAATCAAACACTTGCATAAATTAGTCACTTATTTAAACTCAGTGACTTTAAGACCAATTCTTTACAGCTATTTATAATGAGAGGTTTACTGTGAGTGATAAACTGACCTGTGATTTTTTCTGCTGCCCAGTACTTTCCAGAAGTCTCAAGTATCCAGGCTTCATTTCTGTCCACAATCAAAAATGCACTTTGGAAAGTATGGCATGAACTCCCGTCTTCATAATAATTTCCACCTTGTCCATGCTCTTCCAACAGAGCAACTATTACATCCAATGCTTCTTTAGCTGTTGCACCTCTTTCTAGGCCAAGTCTGTAAGAAAAGGGTAAAACAGAGATGCAGATATGTAACAGTGAGGTCTCCGTAAGTTATTAATTTTAAACATCAGCACTGATCTGGTTTTAAAATACCGAAGTGTCAGGTATGCCTAGTGTAAGAATTCTTGCTTTAATGAGTTACTAGAATTACAGGATGAGATATTAAATTATTTAATTTGCTTCAAGTCTTTATCTTCTACACTGGTTCTTTATTCTCAAGCCCATCATAGCTGTCTTAAAAAAAAAAAAAAAAATCTCCAATCATCAACCAATGGCCTCAACTGCAACGTAAACATGCAATGCTCTATTTATCCCCCCCTCAGGCAGAATAAATTTGAAGGACAATTTGCAGAGGTCTTTTTAAAGTAACAGCTGTATGTGAGTTTATTTTTCTGTACAAAAGAGTGGGAAATTGCAAATTAATATTACCAGAGATCAAAAAAGGGAAGGACTATTCAGTATTACAATCTCTCTACAAACTCTTTCCCAATACTCCAATATTTAATCGGGCACGGAAGCTAGATGTATGTTATCCTCTGATGCATATTGCACGCTGCAGACAGCAGCATTTGTGCACAGTCATGCTTCAGTGTTCCTGCAGTGGCTTCCCCCAAAAAACGTTTAACAATTAAACACCAGATACATTTTTTTGTCTGAACTAAGAATAACCATATGTCTAAAAGAACATGATTTTAAAGGAAAGTTTGAGCAAAGCAAGGGTATTTTAGGGAGAAGTAAACTGAGGCATAAGAATAGGTTTTACAAAGCTGTAGGGAATGACTGTGTCTGGCCTTGAATAAACGGGATGAAATAATCCCTTGAGATAATTTACAGCCCTAACCAAGTCAACAACGAAGGCAGTAACCAGAAGAGTCCAAATCAGACCTGCAAATGATTCCACTGGTTCCAAGATGCAATTACTGGTAATAAGGAAATGCAGTATTTCAAACAGCAGCATATCCCTGCCTCCATCCGTTGGGAGAGCTATGCAGATCAGTCCAAAATTTCTCTCTGTTGGTTATGTCAGCCTAGTATTTTCCTCTGTGTTTATCTTTCGCTAGTAGCTCTATGGACAAAGTCATTTTGACTGATGGATAGTTCCAAGAAATTCACCTTTTTAAATTTAAAGTACTACGCCAGCCCTTTCCATTTCCCTGGAAATCACACAACAAGAAAACGCTACCCTGTTTCTTTCCTAAAAACTACAGTACACAAACCAGGTGCTGATAATTTGAATATAAATTTATTGATCTAAATACTTTTCAACCTGATCTCTGCACTGGGCCTTTGTTAAACAGTTGGCCACCATTAGCCTTGTTTTAGGTTGAATTATCAAAAGCAGTGTTTTCATCTCTCAGCAGCACCTATTTATGACTTAGTGACAAAGGAAAGCCAACTAGCATTTTAGATCCTAACTTACAGTGACCATTTCTCTGCCATCACCTTCTTACTTTGCATTTTTAGAGTCTTTCCCTCTTGTCTCGTTTCTCCTATTAGCTGAAACTTGTTTTGCATTGCTGTCTCAATTTTTAGTCCCTATGCATTTATGTTATTCCTTCATTATTTTCCAGAACAATACAGAGATGCCAGTCTTAGCACATACTACAGGCATAATTTAAAAGCCAGTCCAAAAGCATGTCTTACTTATTCCCTAAGAACAACTCCAAGAGCTGTCACTACTACAGGTCAATGAATGGCCTGACAACTACCTTGGTGACCATATAGTCACTAGATTCAGTGATAATCCACTCCCTTCTCCTCAGTTTCTGACCAAAAGCATTAGGTTGTAATTAGATCAAAACCTGCCAAGAGACATGACATCACACTTAAAACTTTTAATAATGTCTCCCTGAATTTTTTTTTCTGAGATGGTTATAGTCTAGCTTTCTCTGTCAAAACTACAGCAGAGATTCAAGCTGAAGATATATCTTCTAGATCATTTTTTTGCAAATGGCTCCAATGTTACATTCACTTCCATTTAACAAAGGCCTAGGCTCTGCTTTTGTTTGGCTGCTCCCATCTATCAGTCACAAGGGGCAGCAAAAAACAAAGAAAACAAAAAACACCCCACCCTACACAACCACCATACAGCTCATCTCCGCAAAACTGTAGGTCTTGCCAGCTATTTCGGCATCAACGTCCTGGGTAACTGCAGCATAACCCTCCCACTAGCACATTTCAGAGTACCCTTCAAGGCAAGCTGGAAGAAAAGTTTTAAGTAATTTCACCCCCAGATGCAAGCTTGAATTATTCATTAAGAAAATTTCAGTGACTTAGTACAATCCACTGCCTCAGTACCTTCAATATGCTATCACAGCATATTATAACCTTGTCAAAACAACATTATCTTAAGCTTTTCAACTCCACATATCAGTTACAGATGCAGACTTTCCAAATGAAGTAATAACATAAATGATGATGACATTCTACTTTATTCGGTTTTGATGTCTCTAAGGAAAGAAATTGGTAAACAAATTAATACCATTTTAAAGAGCATTCTTGACTCCCTGCCAAGATTGGCATCTCTGTGTGGCTCTGAAAAAGTGATTGCACCAGCGATGAAAAGACCAAAGAAATAATACAAACATATAGGGATTAAAAGTTAAGACAACAATGCAGAAATAAGGGTGTATTTTACAGGTTTCTTCATACATACCTTTTGTACGATAACATTGTCCTAACTGTGTCAGCATAAGCAAAACAGTACACCATCTCTTCATATGCATGTACTTCCCTAAGTGAACAGGTGCTTTATAAAGGCAACTGTGCCTCAAAAAAAAAAAAAAAAAAAACCAACCCAAAACAAACAAAAAAAACCCAACCTGCAGCCACACTAGGAAGAATATCTGAAAAAAATCCTGCTAAGCTAACCAATGCAGCAATACTGGTGCAGCTTTCAAAGACCATCTATTGAATACATCCGTAGAACAGGGATTCTTAAGAATTTGTGCTGGAACTGTTGTCTCTCAATTTTTCTGTCTGTTGTGACTAGGTTCATGTTCTCCATTTAGACAAACTAGGATGGGGACAAGCCTGTGTGGAATAGGACCAACTTCTGCACCTCAAGTCAATCACACAAACTTTATTCATTTCTTAAGAATCATTCATATGTTCTGACATGCTGTGATACATTACCAAGCTACAAATCTGTAGATATCTGTCTTAATCCTCAGATACAGCGGTATACTAGGTAACACACTGTTTTCAGTCATTAAGCCAGCAGCCAGTTACTAAACAAGCTAAGAACTTCGTGAAATACATCTTTACTAATGTCCATCATGGTCTTTATTGAAAAAAAACGCTTTGTCTATGAGGCTGCAGGACAAATTTTCAATTTCCTATTTCAAGAACAAAACATGCCGACTTCAGAATTATACCACCCTGCTGAAAGATGCCTCTGGCCTGTTTAATGCCATGTGCTCCCACAACACCCACCTATGGCCTTTGCCCATGTTAACTGGATTTTAAATCCTAACTGAAAAGTGACAATTCCAGATAAGTTCAAAGTGAGAGGAGGTCTCCTCTACGGAAAAAGAATCATTTTAAGAGAATGTAGAAGCAAACTCTCAGGGGAGCCTGAGCGTTCAAGGAAAATTCGATTCTACTACCTGGACAACATTCCTGGGTTGACCATTCTTACACCTGCTCTGAAAAACATGTTTCACAGTATAAAGCTTTCAGTTTCTTTTGCAAGCAGTTAGTCATACATGCACACATCTTCCTCAGTCAGTCTTCATCCTTCAGTTAAGATCTGACACTGATACAGAAGTCCAACATATACATAGGTGTGAGAAAAGTTTGGCCAGCAGAGATGTGCATTTCTTAATTAGGTTTAAAACTCCTCGGTTTATTTTTATTCCAATAAAACCTGAGCGATAGAATTAGTCTGTTCTGCAGATCGGTAAAAAGAGGCAAAGCTGGTGCCAGCTGCTTCATTGCAGCCTATATGATTGATTTTGTGCTTGATGGCCCTCTGTTCTATGAGGTGATCCAAAACAGATAAGCTTAATGCTACTGGCTAAGTCTTCACAGTAAGAGAAAGAATCACTTTGGCTGGAACAAGAGACAGATGGTAGTCTGCAACACATCTCTAGTTCTCCTTGCCAGAAGCACTCTCCACCTTTGAGCTACGGACAAGTTCTTCTTCAGGTAAGAAGGAAAAGAGGGAGGGGAGTATCTACAGGTGACGATCATGGGTAGTTTATGACCAGTTTCTCCTTATTTTGATATCTCCTGATTTGCTAGTGTGGGTTAATCAGTATTTTGAGACTGCAATAACTGTGACCAAAATAAGCAGAACTCTGCATCTAAACCAATGGTTTGTTAAAAGTTTCAAAGAATGGTAGTAGGAGGGAAAAAATAAAGGTGGAGCTTGGAAAGTCATCTAATACCTCCCTCTTCTTGACAAAAGCTTGTCCTACATTTTCTTAAGAGTCCCCCCCAGTCTATTCAGTCTCCCTTGATACAACTAAACTCACTAGTCCGCCTAGGTACAGCTTCTCCACAGATGCCTTCAGTAATACAGAGTTTAGAGAAAATACCAAAGAGAAACATAACCCCAATTCCCTCATGATTTTCTCATTGGTCAGATTCTATAGATCTCTGATCATATTTCCCATTTCCACAGCATTCTCTCCAACCGGCTCATATTCCTCTTGATTTATGGTAGCTGGAACCAGATACTCTATTTCTGCAGAGACATCATTACAGTCAGAGAACATTTACAATTACAGTTTCAGGCAGCTATACACCTAACAACAATTTCTTCTAACTCATGCTTGCCAGCTTGCTTATGAGAATACCTTCTAAGGTTTTAATACCATCTTAAAAGTCAAGGTATCTACTTCCTATCCTCTATCCATAAAATTTGTTAACTCATTACAGGAGTAAAGTAGAATGGTTTGACAGGATTTTTCTTGACTAACAGCCATTATTGCACATTTACCATCTCCTTGATATTTAAATGGGGTTTTTCCCCTTCAGGAACTGAGGTTAAGCTCATCTATAACCACAACTCTTTTTAACTCCATTAAGTATAGCCACAACATTTAACCTTTTCCAGTCATCCAGAACCTCTCCCATCTTTCACTAGTTCTCAAGAAAAATGAGAATTTGCCTGAAATTGGTTCAGCCCACTCATTAAGTATCCTAGGGCAAATTCCAGCAGGACCACTGGGTCTGACATTGATTCACTTAAATGAGCAGTTGTTGTCCTGTTCCATCTTTAAACCGACTCCATTTGCTCCCTTTCTCTTTGTAATAAGTTTGCACCATTTTCTCTTGTTCTTTCACTTTCAGCTTTCTTCCCCCACCCAACTCTCCTTTAAATTCTCTTCACTACAAGATCAGCATGCAGGCTGAGACTTACAGTGTAGCACAAGCCTTTTAGGCAGACAGCTTTCAATGAACAGACTTACAGGAGTCTGTTTGCCAGCATTTAAATAAGGGCAATGGTTTGCATTGGAATGCATGGGCTGAAGTGAGGCATAGTAGTTTGTTTATGCCTACAGTTGGCTATAAGCCCAGCATAAGCTTTTTAGGTCAGAGTAGGCTGGTGTAAAGTGGGGGAGAACGAAGGGCACACCATCAATCTGATGCTACAAATTAGTTAGCAGTTCCTTACTAACAATGTGATCAGTTCTCTTATCCTGTCAGAACAGCCACTGCTAGGCTGTAGGATAGGTAGACAAGGTGGGTTTAGTGAACCCACATTAGACTGGTACATACTTGGTAGCCAAATTCAGATTGCAAGTGTTTTAAGTGTTAACTCAGCTGTGTCTGGAGCTCTGCCTAGACAGGTCTCCTGCTTATATTGTTTTAAAATCTCCTAATGCAAACACCACAAAGCTGTTACCCAGTATCATTATCATCTAAACCTTTGGTGTTTAAAAGGCCGGTCACAGCTCAGCAAGCCACCTACCTGACAAGATCCATTCCAAGCAAGGCTTCAGATTCAGAAGCTGGTTCTCTGGTCACGACAGCTTCATTAGCTACACAGACTCCATGCTCGTTAGCTCCCATTTCTGCCCCCCAAAGCCAGGAGGGCCTGCTCAGCACAATAGCATGAGTCTTCGGCACCTGCTCAATCTCAATATATGTGCACTGCAGAGAGAGCAGGAAGAGAAAAAGCAAAAAAATTGCAAGCATTTTATTTAACGCTGTGACTGAAGTAACACAAGACTTCAATGTATAGACAGGACACACGTCATTAAAACAAAGTCCACGTCTTGAGTATGAGCAGGGAATTTTTTTAAACAACATTTAACTGTCATGTTTGAACCTTCACATCCTTATATTGCAAAAGCCTGGGAAAATACACCTCTTGCTAGTTGCAGGCTTCAGTGAGTCAAGCAGAACCCAAGTGCTAGAATCAGTGGAAAGCAGCAGTAGACAGACTGTACTGTTACAGTATAGAAACACACATCATCTTTGTACATAGTAACAACATCAAGCCATTCTACCATCTCACCTAAGCACAATCTCCAGCACTTTATTAAGTACATAGCATAACAATGGTAACCGGACAAAGCACATAAGGAGGCTTCCCCCTCTCCCTTGCTGCCTCCCCTGCAGCTGCCCCCAGGACTGAGACTGCTGGTAGAAACAAAGAAAATCACGGCTGGAAAAGATTCAGTGGAATGCCTTGATAAACAGTCACAGGAAATAAAACACAGGCATTGTTTTTGCTTAAAGCTGATGTTTCTGCCATTTTAAATGGTCTGCTGTAATCAGAGGTCTGTGGACGTATTCTGACAAGTCAAATATACAGAGGAAGGCTTGCAGAGAAGTCATTTAAACTGCAAGGAAGAAAAAAAATCATTCGTTATGTTTCAAATATAGTTACTTTTCTCTTGCTCTAGGACTTAAAAGCAAGCACTGTTTTCTCAGACAGCATGGAAGAGAGACATCATTAGATCATTGGCTTGTACAAGCCAAATGAATGGGCTTTACATTTTACTACTGAGGTCACACCAAATTCTTCAAGGACCAAACTCCACCGAATTTTCTTTTTAGGAAACTGAACCTGTGTGTGGTATTTATGAGACAGCTCTTAGTGTTTTAACATTCTTGTTGTAACGTCCTCCTTGCAGGAAGTAATCTGCAACATTTTTCTGGAGGAATATTTGGCCAGACATATCAAAGTGAGTAGGATGAGCAGAATGGACTTGTGGTCTGGAAGTTTTTTTGCCACGAAAATAAATACTGTGTCTACATTAAAACCTAAAGCCAAAGGAATCAGTCTAAGATTATTAGCAGTGAGAAGCTATTTTTTCCTGTCTTTCCCCCTCTAAGGATTACGCAGCACGATCATCTTCAGCCTCCCGTCTTGAGCAATGATTTCTACAGTAATAGTTAGTCTAGCATGCAATTAAAATGTCTAATAGACCGTCTTTGATCAGAAATGGCATTTTTAGAGTCCTCTCCATCCATGCAAGAACGACACAAGAAATGAGCTTGCCACCTTCATTAGGAATTGTGTGCGAACAGGTCAAACTGTCATCTTTCTATAAAACCAGGGACATTATAGGTGAAATAAGAGGATGATTTCTCATAGAGGACATGATTAAAGGGCGGTGGGGTGGGTGGGTGGAACTCTTCCATTCTAAGGAATTAAAAACAGAGTAGGGACATGCTTAAATTTTGATTTTTGGCTTAGGCAATAAAACCTCAACAGGGACTTATCTGCTGTATTTGTTGGAGAAAATCCCTAATATTTGACCAAGCTGTTTGACCAAATTGCTTAGGTAGTAACACACTGCAATTTTGTAGAGGCAGATTCCTCATCTACTGAGGTGAAATGACATCTGGCACTGGCCAGGAGCTAAGATCCACCTAATAAAAACACTTTATGCAGTTCACCCTTTGTTTCATTTTCTAACCAAACCATGCTGGAGCAGCCAGCAGCTTTCTTGATAAGAAATTATCAAGACTCCCTCTTCTCTGTTTGAGCTGTCAGCAAGCAAACAGCATTTTTGACATTCCGTGCAAATTTTTTTCAGAGCTTTAGGTCAGTGCTGTTTGGATTAGCACTTCATGCATGTGTGTGAGCGAACACAGAATAACTGCATCTCCTGGATGTGCAAAGGAGGACACAGAGCTGCAGCAGCAGGAAAAGGGGTTGGGCCAAGCACCTTCCCACATTATCTGTGAAGACATGACTGGAGCAGCTACCAGGAGACAGGTCTGCAGCCAGGGAGACACCAATCCCTGCACAGCACAAGTCTTGGCTCCCTACATCTCACAGTTAGAGCCATCCTGCAGAGCCATCCAGGACACGAACCTTCTCAACTCTGGAGCAGAAAGCAAAAACCTAGATATAGTGTGGAGGAGACTTCAGAACTCCCCCACTTGCATAGCATTCTCTGGCTGAATAGCCCTATTATACAAGCTTGCTTACACTGAGGCTTTGATTTTCTAGAAGGAGAAATTACAAAAACACTCTGAATAGTGATAGTTAGGCTAAAAAAAAATGCTGAATGCCTTTTCTCTCCAAAACATATTTTGGCTATCCTTGCTACCAAACACTTATTAATTGGGGCCTCATTCCAAAACCAAGCATTTCCAAAGCTGCTATTCATTATAAAGATTTTATTGTCAATGGTAGCAGTCGAGAAAGGGGAAAGAGGAAATTGTTTGCTCCTGCTTGAAGGATCCAGAGCATTCTGAAAAAAAAAGCGCTTTTGCTTTGTAACTATGTAATCAGAGTCCAGAAAATATCCAGAGGCCTCTCTATGCACCTCTTTCATTTAGGAACACATTTCAGTCTCTAACAAAGGCAATTGGCTGAGCGCACCAGAGAACCAGCGAGACAGCAAACCAACACAATACAGCTGTCACCTTCTATATTGCTTCTTCACATTCCCCAACCCAACGACAAGTGAACATGGACTGTATTTTCATGTTATTTTCAGCTTCCACAGAATAACTCATGTATCATAGACAGTGTTCAAGTCTTATTTATATAACTTGCCTTAGAAGACCTAAATAACGGAAAACCATTCCAATCTGATAGTAGGTGAGATGGCCTCGTAAAACTACAATTGACTTGATTCTTCTTCAACAATCCTTTGCCATGGTTATTGACTATGATGAAAAAGCCTTGATGAGATTTTAACCTGCCCATTGGAATTATTTACTCCAGTAAGCAGAAAAGTAGGCACTCAATAGGACTGATGTATTAAGGCAGGCATTTGATTCGTATTTGTTAATAACAGGTATGAGTTTCTCAAAAAATTAGGGTGCAGATGTGACAATAGATTATGAATTTTAAACTTAAACCTCTCACCCTTCATTACTTTATCACCCCACCCAAATAACATCAGAAAACCCTTTTCCAGATAAAAGACTATCTTCACACAGGAAACAGAGGAACTGGGCGATCCACCTGTATCAAAGACACATCAATCGTAAAGGTAGGTCAACTAAAGCCAATCGCTGGATTTGCAGTGCGGCAAACCATCGCTACTTATTCCACAGAAAAAAGAACATATGCTTATAGCAGCTCAGACATGGAAGGAAATGGTGGGGGGAAGACAACACTATGCACCAAAAAACCTCACTGGCCACTAGATGTCTAGAAACGGGAGCTCAGCTGATGACAAGATTTCAAAAGCGAGCACAGACCACAACCGCCCTGTCCCCTCTCCTGCACCCCACTGATCTGGCAAATCCCTTCAGCACAGCAGCCTGTTCTACAAAGAGCTGTGCCAAACTAGGCAATGACAAATCAAATAGACATAAGGTACTGCTGTGATTTTGCTCACTACCAACCCTGTCTTTAAAATTCCTGAAGCATCCAGCCTCAGCGTTTCCTAACACTAACATTTATCTTTGAGTATGAATGCTAAAAACAGAAGAATACTGATACATTTGGTGGCAACAGCTGTGAGTGAGTGGTGTCAGGCTCCATTGATTTGCTAGAACTCCAGCCCCGAAAGCAGCATAACTGGCATCATGCCCTGTGACAGTAAATTCCCATCAGGAAATATAAAAGTAAAGAACAGGGACTTCACATACCAGAGATGCAGCCAACAACTTTAAAGAGAACTGAGCAGCCTGGAAACTAATGACGTTTCTTTTATTTCACTTACATTATCAAGAAAAGAATCTTATCAAGGCAGTTCTAAGTATAGCAACAAGGCACAAATGTACCTCCCACCCTAGCTAGGGCATGCAGATATGTTGGAGGTATTCCAAAAACAGACACGACAGTCATAAGCACAAGAGATTTCTTCTTTCATTAATCAAAAGAAACTATTGTGCAGCTTTACTGTACTCAGGCTGCAGAAGCCTGATTCCTAGCACTGTCAGTCAGGTCATTATGAAATATCAATGAAATCACATAGGCTTCGGCCCCGGGTAACAAAGGCAATAGTCAGGGAATGCTTTAGAAAGAAACGATCTTTGAAGAAGTGCCATAAGATTCTAGATTACAGAAGAGATTCCCCTACACCACCCCCTCATCAGATCCAGGCTCTAACTTGGCATTAACTCTTTGCTTAACTACTTCAAGCATTGCTGTACCATAGCACATATTTGAAAACAAGCAAAATCTCTGTATTATTGCACTAACTTGAGAAATTGCACCATGGCTGCTTTTAACCCCTTCCAAAAGAGGGATGGCAAAAACGTGATGAGGCAGTCTTGCAGCCTGCTGCCTCCATGGCCATCAAGACACCAAGACTGATGGCCTGGCTGGAACTGCCTAGAGAGGCAATTCCACAGGTGACATGGGCTACCTTGGGCCCTCCCATCATGGTAAAGTGGAGGACTGGAAAGCTAGAACATGGTTGTTCAAGACAGTCCCTCAGACCATCTCCTGAGGATGTGCCTGACAGAGTGTGTTTTACAGATAGTTCTTTTGCTGCTTATTTACAGGAACAAATGCAACAGAGCTCAAAGGAGTGGGAATAACCATTCTCTGATAAGAGAAATATGCAAGCAGTAGCACACAATACAGAAGATAATGGCTAGCTGATGCTGTTACCACTGCTCGCCTATGCACTAAGCAGTGCTAAGTATACAGTGGAGGACACCTGGAGGACTTTACAACACTCATTAAGCACTCCCATGACATCCTCTACCAGCAGCCGAACTGTTGAGCCACAGTGGAGGGGACAGCTGTACACTGGGATAAATCTCGCCTGGGTACATCTCAAGTAGTCAGCCCTAGTTCTAGCGGTCACATAGTCAAACCAGAATGGTGAACAGAAGTCTCTCCAGTGGCAGGATGAATCCTCAGGTAGCTAGCTTTCAAAAACACATGCTACACTAGTACTTGTATCCTCATGTTACACCCAGATATAAACAACAGTAACATTTACTAACTGTACAAATACAGAACAAAACCAATTCCTGCCACAGCAGAGTGCCCCTTACTTCTTCATATTAAGAACAGTTTTTCCCTTTTTATGAAGACCCTAGTACACTTTACATAAGCTTCTGTATTTTCATATTGTTCCTAGCTCTTTCTATTCATTGCAACCAATAACTGTAAAATTTGAATCTGTGTGCCTCTGATCTCTAACGGTGTCATTTATCTTGAAGACTAAGGATGATAGATTTTATTCCAGAAAAGAATTAGAGAAGTTAGAAAAAGTCAAACAGTTTCCCTGTCAAAAAACAGAACTACACACCCTCTGACCTATTCTAACCTACTCCATCAAGCCACCAAGGAGCCTCAGGCATGTGAGCCACACTATGGAAATGTGCTCAGCAAAATGAAACGTAAAAATCTTTAAACAAATAAAATACCACAAAGTGCAGCAAGGCACCCAAGTCTGAGAGCACTCTCTGGAGACATAGTGTCAGAGCTGATTTAGCAGTCAAGAATTCACCTCTTGTTTTTTAAGTTACAAATCTAGCAGTCTCCTGGGTGATGAGCAAAAATAAAACTGAAATAGGGATGAGGTTTATTAATTTAACTTTTTAAAATGGTAAGAAATAGATTTCAAAGAAGCCACGAAAAGCCCATCACAGACATACCCTTGGAACTCTCAGATATCCTAGGACTAATTTCTTTGCTTGGCCACTTTGAAATGCCTGTTCACATATCTGTTTTGCCACAAGTAAACAGTTTGGGTCAAGATGGAATAGTTGGCCATTTTTTGTGCCATACAATTCCAGCACTCTCCCTCCTCTTCCTCTATGTTCCAATTAAAAAAAAAAATTAAAGAGATTAAGAAACGAAAAAAGAAAAAGAAAATAGTTCAAGATAACCAGTTTTGCTTTGGTAGCAGAAGGGAGCAAAGAAGCATCACTCCTATAGTAAAAACAGAGGCTTTGAGAGGGCAGAAACATCCGAGAGATTATGGCTTCTACCTCTGAACTGCTGCTGGCTCATGCACGGTGTTACAAAGCAAAGTCAAGCACATTAGTTTAAAGGCCAGCGGCCTGCAATGGAGCAGAACAGAGAAAAAGCTCACATTTGCCAAGCAACAGACTCTGCTAAAGGCAGCAACCACTTTCTCTCTTTTATTAGTTGCTGTCTGCCTGCATAGTGCCTCTCCTCTGTCTCTGTGTGAAGTCTAAAGGTTAGCTTAAACAAGGTGGCTTGAGGTAAGCTGTCTTGACTGCATGTGTCATGAGACAGGCCGCTTACACAGCCAGTTACCGGGTCTCAGCTGAGAGGCAAGAAAAAACAGCTTCCTAAACTCTCTTTGAATTGTAAGCCTTTAGACTATAACCTTTTTCATCTACATAGAGTAAAGTTTCATGATGGGCACAGACACTGCCATGTTTCTTCAAGGTTTCCTGCCAGTCAACACTTACCCATGGAGGTATCGTAGTGGGGGTGCTCAGGTTCACAGCTGCAGTAACATAACTGTAACCATAGCACTATCAATCTAATCCAGAGGCTTCCCAAAGAGCAAATTCCCAGTAGATTCAGCCGCTGTTTGGCTTCTGTTACTGAATTCTGAACATCTTACCCCAGATATAATGCAGATAACCCAAACAGCTGGCATAAGAGGGAATCAAAGTATACCAGAACTAAACTGCGGCACTGGCATGATGCCTGGTTGTTACATTACAAATACCAGAATTAAGATACCTCCAGGTAATACAAAGCCAACTTTAACACAGCCAAAGTCTACTTTCCAAGCTTTATATCTATCTTGCAACACCAGAGACACTTCAGTGAGTTTTTGCCTGCAGTGCTCAGAGCAATGCACAGCAAATAATCTTACTGCTCCTCTGAAAACTCAGAGCAAGGGGAGGTAGAATGGTATCCTCTAAAAGAAAAAACTATTAAAAAAAAAAGGGGGGGGGACACCAAAACAAAGACCAACTTTAAGGCATAACTGTGCCACAAAGTTTCTAGAGAACCAATAATTCCTCCTACCCCACAGAAGGCTGGCTTTAAGCCCAGAAGAGTTTAATACCAATATGTTAGAAAAATTTTGCACATTCCACAATTTGATAGACTTCATTGTAGACCATCCTTTCTATTTCCCCCCCTCCACTCCTCCATAAGAGTTGCATGCTATCAAGATAAAAGAGCTTTTACAGCTCTATGCTGTAGCAAGCAACCATGACTATTTTCAAATCATGGATAAAAGGTCAGATTAGAAGAGAGGCTGATCTAAAAGGGGGAAAAAAAAATCCACCTGGAAAATTCAGCTAAGAAAAAGTCATCCACCCAAGACTTCTTCAGGAGAAAGAAAACCTCAGCAAGCAGCAGGTGACTAGAGAACAAGAGAAATCTAGTCAGTAAAATCTACCTTAAAAGTAAGACAGAGGGGCTTGAATCTTAAAACTCATAGAACATGAATTCTCACTAATGCATGAAAAATTCTTAAAATCCACGTCTGGGGAAAAAAGAACACACTTTTAGTAGAGGAATTCAAAAAAGGACCCTGTTTATGTTTAAGGGAGCAATATTTCACCCGCACACACAAGTTTACTAGACTGACCACTACAACAAGGAAGAGTGCTAATCAGCATCTGCCACTGCAAAATTACAATGCAAAACAAGAACAAACTTTTGAGAAAGTTGTCGCGCGCGCGCACACACACACAGAGCAGACCTTTATAAAAAGCCCCATTGTTCAGGGTCTTGGGAACCTGCTGACATGGAGGGAAGGAATTATGTTGACGAGCTAGCTGCAGGGTTACTTGTCTGGTAGACTGAGCCACAAAGATCAAGCTTAAAATGACTTGCAGTATTCACTGAATTCCCTTGTTTAAGGCCCTGCCACGAACTAGCTATATAGCAAGGCCTGCCTGATTGCTTTATGGCAATAATCTAGCTGAAATACTGTGCCATTTTTGGTTACATTGTGCATTATCACATTTGCAAATGTGAGCAGCACAGAACATAAATACGATACAGACTTCCTGAGAGAGTCTTATAAAACAACCCATGTTGTTAGTGTGTTGAAAACCACCTCTTAACAGAAGTTCAGAATGTGAGTGACAGTCACGGAGAAGTAATCAAAATTTGATACACATTGGATTACACTACCTGCAAAGAATAGAATATAATGAAAAGCAAGTCTGCCATCGCTGCCCAGTGAAGGTAAGGAGTCATGTATCTAATGTAAGAAACCAATACAAAAGTACAATATGGAACAGAGAGAAAAGCTGTTCATTTGGGGCGGGGGGGAGGTGAGGAAACATGCTAGGATGGATGAGAGGGAAAATTTAGTCAGAGGAACAAAGGATTACTGACTTAGAAAAACAGTAGCATGAAATTGGTCAACCATGTTTTTCCATTTGCAAAATAGCATGCATTTAATTTTCTCAGACCTGTTTAGTTGGGTTTTATAAAACTAACAGAAGGAAAGCTGTAGCAAGAAAAAACCCACCCAACAATAACTGAATTGTTGGCAGTTTTCACAGCTTTTAAAGAACAAAGTAATAATTCCGAACATGTCAAAGGCTACATCTAGAAGCTTTGACATTTTTCACTGCTCCCCCCTATTAGCTAATTACCTCTGACAATAAGTTTACTTAAAAAGTGGATATAGTGTTTCATGCCTTCTACTTAAAAAACATGAAGCAGCTGAATTCAAGCCCTTCCTTAAAGCTTTTCTTAACTTTTAAAGGTACCACTAACAGTACACAAGGGATTAACAGGCTTTGCACAAGCTCTGCCTATAGGTAAGCATGCATTTGTCATAAGACAAGCGTAGTCTTAGACACATCCCTACAACAGGAGAAATACATACATTTCAGCTAATTAGCAAAAACTGAAGACCTTACTTCTGTTCTGCTATCACAAAGAGTTAGCATGTTTGAAATTACAATCTTCTTATTCACTCATGTCCTTAAGTTCATAAACCAGCAAAATCTAGAAGTAAACCTAGCAGCCTAAAACTTCTAGCACTTTTATTGATTCAATCAGTGTTTCACAAGTCCTACAGCAAAGGGGATTATGATGATACTTTTTTAAAGACCTTTGAAGTGGCCAGTTTTAAAAGAAAATAAAAAAAAAAGAAAGGGTTATTTCTAAAGAGAATTTTTCTACGAAACTGGTATTTGCTAGACTTGTTTGACTGAGCACACTCTCTCCCTCTAAAGGTAGAAAAAAAAAACCCTTGAACTTTAAAGAAAAACTAACAACTCAATCTATGCTTAGGTCTGTCCAAAGGAGAGCAGTTAAAGGACTGTGTAAACCTACCAGACAGCCTTTAGACCCAATAAAACAATTAAAATCAGTATCTTGTTTTAACCAGCTTACTCTACTCAAAATACCCATGAGTTTAAAAAAAAAAAACCCAAAACAACAAACCATTAACAATACTTAGTGCTGAGTGTGACAAAGATTCAGTGATAAGCAATTGCTTGCACTACTCCCAGAGAAACTGAAGATGTTTTTGTTCTGTGCTGGGAGGAAACAGGAAGAATTTCGGTAAACATCTGGAGCCTGTATTTTTCTGTACACCACTGTACTTGCAAAACCTCCGGCTAGCTAATGAAGAATTATGCAGTAGCATAGACTAGCAGAGGCCAAAGTACCTATCTAATTAGGGCTTAAGCCCCTACTTTTTTTAAAAAAAAAAAAAAAAAAAAAAAAGGTATTAGCCCAATCCAGTCCCTTGTCTAAAAGTGCATCTTTACCACATTGCAACAAACTTCACCCTCATTTAAAAAAAAAAAAAAAAAATTCAACATTTAAGGGGAATGCTTACAGATACTGGTTAGCAGAATAAGTCTGTAAACTGTGGTGTGCCAGGCAAAGGGATTGTGCTCCCCGCTTCCAAAAGGACTGGCAAAAGAGTCCAGTTTATGACCGAATTCTATAAAAGGCATTAACCTGGTTAATCATGGGGTGGGAGAGGGATCATTACAGATTATATAAGGCTTAATTATACCCTTCAGCAAATTATGACAATTTCATTGAAGAGTAAGATATGGGGCAAAGAGACCAAAAGAATCAATTACTCTAAGATTAAGCTCTTAGAAAGTATTCTCCTTTAAGGATACAAACACTCCAGAGCAGCTTTTGGAAGTTGTTCTTCCACAAGAACAGAACTTTTTTTTTTTTTTCATTTCCAGTTCTCTGAAGAGAAGCTTTAAAAAAAGCCGCTCTGAAGTTTTCTTATTGTCTTATTGTCACACTTGTGTTCCGTATACTAGCACACGTCTACAACAGTGCTACCAATCCAGCTCTGCAATTAACAGCAGTTAGTGCTTTTGGACAGGGGGAGGGGGATTTCTTTATATCCAAGATTAAACCATCTAATAATGCATGAGTTGTACTAGATGTTGGTAGCAACAGGAATCAAGAGAACATTAACTGTTAGAAAGAACAGCACCAAATCCTCTGAAATTTGGAAGTCGTCCCACTTGAAAAACAGAATTAAAAGTGGCATTGGTCTTAGGGTCTCCTCTGGGGAAGTGACAATTATATCTATAAAGGACCTGTAGGGATGAGACACGCCAGCCTGGTGCAGAACACCTAGTGTCCTCAGCCTTTTGCACAGCCACAGGGACACGAGGAAGCTGAATGCAGGCAACCTCACAGCTCCTGCTTTCCCAGTTGCCAGCCAGAGCAAGAACCTGCGGACTCTAAAAGCTCCTGACAGTGCAGATCAGGCTCTGTGTCCTCTGCTCAAATGGCTAACCCCACCAACCCTTGTCTTTCCTTCTGCTGCCTCAGTCTCTTCATTCCACCTTCACTGCACATTTTCCCCCTCTTCCTGTCTTCTTGTTTCATTTGTCCCCTTGCTTCACCCTTCTTATCCCTTCATTTCTCCTGTAATTAAAGTGAGGCTGCAGTAACAGACTATAATTAAAATTACTTCCAGCAGGGTCCCTTTCAACCTGCATCCACAGCATCAGCATCCAGCTTCAGGACTCCGCATCCAGCCTGGATTCAGAGAGAAGCCACAGCACTGAAAATGGACCACAATGCAGGCGCTCCAGCTGCAGAACATGTCATCAAAGCCAACTGTATGTACAAGAGTTATGTTTGGCTTACAAGAGTTATGCTCTTGTCTTCCTCCTCTCGCATTCCCTTACTAGAGCACAAGTTCTTTGAGGCAGAGATTTCTGTCTACCTGTTTTGCAACATGCCTAGCATAGTCAGGCCCCATTACAACTGTCAAACAACCACCATGAATGAAAACAATTCATATGGCAAATGACAAACTTTGAAAATTTGCTTCTAGTTCCAGTTAGCCAGGATATTTTTCCCTTAAAAGGAAAAGGCAAGTGATAGGCTACAAGGTACAGGAATTTGAGATGTGAACAGTTCAGCCTGTCTGCTGGAGAAAGTACAGATCCTGGATTTTTCCCCAATTAAACAAAAAAGTTACATTCTGAGTTTCACTTTCAGGACTTTCAAAAATCTTGCCTCCTCCTACTTGAGAGGTTTGAGTGAAAGGAACAAGGACTCCACAATCTGTCAAGAAAACAAGACAGCATTCATTTCTTCCAATAATAATCATTTCTCATGGTTTGAATGTAACAGTTCACCCTTACCTCAACTTTGCTTCCCGGATCATGAGCTGCGGCAGCAAAGTAGACCACCTCCTGTACTTCATCCCTAGGCCTTGCAGAGTTCTTTCCAACCACCACCAACCCATCTTTAGAACATGGGGGAAAGGCTACAAAACAGTAACTTGGGGGAGCTGCAGCCATCCTAGAAAGGAAAGGAGGAATAAACAGAAGTAGTGTTTGCTGAACTCATAATTGCACGCATTAGAGAATCATTCGGTCTACTGCTATTTGTTCTAGCAAAGAGACAATGCATTCCCCTCTATGTGTCAGTTGATTGTGCAACAATAATGGAAGAACAGGTCAGCTCAGAGGAAGCTCATCTGGATTTAATAAAAAGAATTATAGTCATTTTCACACATTTTTCACCTAAGCCTTGTGACGGCATAAAGAGGAGGAATAAAGGCAAGATGACTGTACCTTAATGAGTCTACTTAGTCCCCACAGAAAGAAAAAAGATATTCTGCACCAGAGCTGTTTGGGAACATATGACCTAGATGTATTCTGCTGACTCAGACAAGTGCAGAGACACAGAATAATTTTAAATAATTTACTCTCTCTGCTCCCATGCAGTTTAAAATTTTTAAAAAGGAAAGAGAAAACATGTTTGAGGGATTCCTGAGGGAGGACAATGGTGCAACTAGAAACAGAACAAAGATATAGCACAATTGTATCAAAACCTGTCCATCAGTTTTTCTACTCAGATCAGAGAGAGACTGAAGCACTAATTGCACTTTATTTCCTCTGTGGTTTGTCTGCATTGCTGCTCTTGCCTAAAGTTAATTGATTGCTGTTTATTTGTTTATGCAGGCTAATGTGAATATTCTTAAAATGTTTGTGCTGTCCTATAAGCATTTTAAAGATTAAGTGTTTTCAATGACAATATAGTAATAAAAAAATGTAAACTGTTTCAGGACTATGACACTACTGTAGCTGGTCTTGTGTACATTGCCATATCTGACATTTTTTCCACCATTCAGGGAAACTTCTGGCACATACACCTACAAAAGAAAAAGGTGGGGTGTTTATTGCTTGTTGCGCTCAACACAGATGCCTGAGATTTCTTCATAGATCTTATTATTGCATCAGAAACTCCAGCCCCAAAATGAATAAATATGTTCCTCTTCCCCCTCCATGATATCCTCAATAAGTAAAAATATCTGCACACATTTGGACTCCTTAGAAACAATCAATACAATAAAGTTTCCCCCCCAAAGCTGCTAATTTATTTGACAGACAAAGCTGGGGGGGTGGGGGTGTGTGCAAAGCTGGTTTTGATCATTAACTTGGACTTCTTTCAAACCATTCAAATTTGACTTTTTGGGTTTTTTTAAAAGCAGTAGCATTTGAGCACACACTTCTCGCACAATAGCAGGCTTCCAATATTAAACCAAAGAAAGAATGCCTTTTGGATAAAGGCTATAATCCATAACATGGTAATTGTTTGTGAAGAAAACACTTAAAGAGTTTGCCTATCGACTATGAACAGGTCACACTGATGCTCAACCTTGCAAAAAATCTTCAAGAGATGATGTATGTTAAAGGTGTTGTCTACCAACACAATGCAGGGTGATGAATTGTCCAGGGAACTCACACAACCTTTTAATTTAGGTAAGATTATATATGAGAATAATCAGTTGAGTTGAAAATGCATTAGGAAACAAACCAATCCCTTTTCACAAGCAGAGTTTTCACCAGTGGGAAGGGACAAGCTACTATAAGCTGGAATGACATGAGCTGATAAAACACATGCAGCAGAGAACACCTACCTGCAAACTTGCATATTGTGCCAGTAAGTCTCAGCACACTATTGGTTCTAGGTGAGTGTCTTGCAGACAGACACGAAGACAAAGCCCCACTTTACTTATAAGAACCTCACTCTTATCACTTGCGAATCATCAGAGCATTTGTGATTAAACTGAAATGCAACATGTAGAGTGTTGCCCAAGCTTCATCACTAATGAAACCATTTAGTATTCTGCTATGAATTATTCCGAGTATATACATTTATTTTGCCATGTTGGTGATGTCAACGTAATTGCTTTCCAGCACCCTAAGAGTTCACATCTACCTTCAAGTAAGTCATCATTTAGTGCTCTAAATTTGTTTTGTGATGCCTTGCTAGACTAGCCAAAAACTTGAATAACTTGCAGGCTTACTGTGGATCTCAGTATTCAAAAGAAATATTTTCTTTATTCTAAACACAAACTAAGTGGATTTATTTGAAATACATAAGGCAGCAGAAAGACATTAGACATCCAACAGCCTAGAGAGAAAGGTTAAAGTGCTACACAGTACTAATTTTTATTACATGATGTTCTTTAACTTACATACCAAACACATTGCCAGGTAGGTTTAAAAAGATGGGAAGGAATGCTTCAGCACTATGTTACCAAATGAAGGTATGCAAGGCAGACTTTTACATACCTATAGACTGAGTAGGCAGGGGAAAGAATCAAAAACCTGTAGGTATCTAATATTCTACAGACTCATGAAGTCCTCCTCAGAATAGAGCAGGCTCATTTGTATTTGCAAGGGTTTTGATTTTTTCCTTTAAATATACCAACAGGTACTGAACCAAAAACAAATTGCCATTTTGGTAACATTTTTTAAATATGAAAGTATGAGTAAACTACTCTATAACTAGAGTTCACTTCAACACACACTACGTTTCATACAGGGGGGTATATAACAGTTAAACACTACAAGCTGAATGTTACAACCTTGTACTGAATATGATTGTTGTAAGAGTTGGCACTGGCATCTTAAATTAGGTTTCTAGAGAAGGAAGCTAGCGAGCAGCCTACTACAGTTTAAATCTACTCAGTTTGCTAGGTAGCAGTTTTTCCTAGAACCTCATTTGGTTCCTTTTAAATATGGCAAGGATGGCCGTTTCTCAGATACACCCACAACATGTGTTTGTTTAGGACACTATTGAACTTCACCTTCCTCCATCATGCAACTAAAGCAGTCTGTTAGCAGCTACCTATCTAAGCAGGACATTTCTATTTGCCTACTTCATTTCCCTTTTTTCTCGTAGTTCAACTTCAGGTTGTCCTCATTCTACTTTTTATGCATTTGCCACCTCTTTGCCCTCTCACAAGATACCATCCTGACTCAATACCAAACAAGCACCTTTCATCTACAGGAGGAAGATAACACTCCTCCTTCACAGTACCTCTGATAAATCAGGCTAACTGACAAAAACCACCTACTGTTAATCCCTGCTCTTTTTTTTGCAGATTAGTTGCTCCTCCAATGGAAGGCAATCCTGAAAACCTTAGAAAACACTGGGAATGACTGCGAATAGATCTCAAAGAACACCTTGTTGCCCATTCACAGCCACAGCTCTTTACCACAGAGCATGTTAGCATACAGGCCTGACTTTCTCAACAGATCATACCTCAGACCTACATTTTGGTGTAGACAGAGGTAAACCTACACTGTATGTCAACAGGCCCTATATTTGATTGCAGACCATTACACTCATGGATGGGCCACTGCAAGTTAAGAGAAACAGGGACCATACATACAGTCTATTATAGGCTATATCCAAAACCATTCTGCATATGAAAGCTCTAGAAATAGACAAAGAGCTGTACATCATGCTATGCCACCACCTAGTAACTGCTGCAGTTTCAGGTAGTCAACAGGCATCCCACTTGGTTGACCTAGAATCACTACAGGCACAAAGGCTGGAAAATCAGTTCTGAGCAACAGCCACAAGGTAATACACTCCACTTGCTATCTCTTTATTCGACAAAAATGTACTGTGCAATATTGCACACAGTCATTTTTTTCAGAGTCTCCTGGTCACTGTGGCACTTAGCTTCGTTTGTGTTCAGACACTACGAAGAAGCTCTGTTTAACAAGTTCCTTTATCAAGATCTTCTCTCATTGTGATAAATCTCATTTAGAGACTGCCAAGCCGAATTAATTCTATGAACAAATCACCATTACTGTCAATGGTAAAACAGACGAGCTCGTAAGTACTTCGATGCAAAAAGAAAGGAGTAATATCCACTGGGCAATGTCTGGCTCCTAACATCACAATGTGAAACAACAGGTACAACAACAATCAGGGCTTTATAAACACGCCTGAACATCACTATACTCCTGAAACAGGGGGAACATGGAAGTGCTATTGCCTAGCACCACCTCAAGAAAACTAACCCATAAATCGATAGACATAAAATACTAATCTTCAGGTTGAAAATATCAAGATCTGTAACATTTCAGTCTAGAGTATTTTCCATTTCACAGTATGAGGATCTTACAAATGCTAACACGTACTAAGAAGGGTCACAAATTCTAATTAGAACAACTCACACTATTCGCGTCAAAATTTGTCCACAGTCAGACTTTTAGAGTGGTCAACGAGGAATAAAATTGTTGTTCTTTAAGTCTGTATGTAAAGGCTGTGACATAATCTAATGAAAGCTTCATTTAGATACCATTTTTCACTTATAAAAAAGGAAGAGACAACTAATGCTGTTATAGCAACAGACACACAGGACAGATTGCAGAATCCCATCCTCCCCTCACAAACACATGACTGTCAGAGACTGAAGCAACGCTCCTAGGAGAATAGAGACAGGCATAAATTATTCCGTGTGGTTTGGAGCCTTCCCCCCGACCCAGGAAAAGTGAAATAGCTACGTATCCACGACAATGCACTCTGAGCTTAGCGAGTCAGAGTCCAAACTGGAGAAAGGAAGATTTTCATACTAACTTGCTCAAGGCTTTTTTGGTTTTTTTCCAGAATAACACTGCGTACTGCTTCTCTGAAAGCTGCAATTTGGTACTGAAATAATCTTTTTATAAAGTTCAAGAATTTGACTGCTACAATAAAATTACTTCTCAGAAAAATAATTTTATCCTCCCATATCAAATAGATATCAACTCTTTTCAAGCCAACTAATTTTCCTTGTTTGCCAAAATACTCTGAAGACATTAAGCACGAAGTAATTACCAGTTTTACAAAGTTACAAATTATGTGAAAACTGGCTTGCCAACAGTAGCTCTCACAGTTGCTATGTCTTATTTAAAAAAAATACCAAAAATAAAAATTCAATATTATGAACTATTAGTTTTTGAAGCTCTTTAATAACTTATTGTTCAAGCAATTCCAAAGCTTATTTCTAAAACAGTAAAACTGCTTTTGCCAACAGCAAGTTTTTTTTTCCTCTGTCTTCTCTTTCAATTGGAAAACAAAACAATAGGTTTATAATGAAAATGCAGCACTCACTGGAAAGCAGTGGGCAATAAAAAGGATCAGTGTGAGAAAACAGGGTCAAAAAAAGGGTCTGTCTTGAAATTTAACTCATGCTTATTGAGCTGAACCAATATTTGCTCTTAATACTTTTTTAACTGCTGCTAACTTAATGCCCTGCAACTTTATCTCAAGAAAAGCTAAAGATGCCTCTGAAGTCACATATAAAAATGCTTTGGTTTTAATACGAGTTAGGCTAGCTAGGGTTTCTGAAATGTTAATTAAGACTTATTGTTAATGTTAATTAAGATTTACACCAAATGAAAAAAATTTGAAGTAGCTATTGCTATGTGTAGAGCTATTCCTTTCCTGACAAGGCACCATTTAGGACATGTTATGTGATGCACATGGACAAACAGCCCTGCCCTTAACATAATATGCAAGATTTTTGTTTTCTGCACCAATACAGTCTCTTGCCTAAAAATTTAATAATACCCAGTCATCATCGTATAGAGCAATACCAGACCAGTAAAAGATATTACATGAGAAGTCAGCTACTGCCATTACAGCTCCTCTTCACAAGAAATCAAAACAATGGTTAAGTGGATATTAAGGAAGAAAAGTTCAGTAAGACCAAGCAGTCAGCACTGACAACAGAAAAGCATTCACCTCATGTTACTATGAGTAGAATTTAACTGTAAAATTTGCCTTGTATTGATATGATTTGACTCACAAGCTGGCAAAACTTCAGTTTAATCAAGCCAATCCTTCACCTAGGAGCATAACTGCTGCATTCATTATTCAGCATAGCTATGCTAGCAAGTCTTCCAGCACGGATGGAACCATGAACACGCTTTGCTTTCATTCAGCTTAGCGAGGTTGCACAGATACATAACACAAACTCATCTTTCATACATTTTCTAAGTTTGTCTTCAAGACTTTTGTCAGCATAACCGTCAGCTTTCTGAAGCATAGACATAACCAAAGTGTTCAATAGGTTGAAGCCTAAACCTCTCCTAACCCCCAGTTTTCCAAGCACACCTGCGATTGTTCTAGATAACCCATTGTTAATGCTGCTGATAATCAACATCATGTTTTCAAGACAATGTGGGTGTCCACAAAAACAAGGGTGGCAGGGTTAACACTGGGATTTCATCTCAGACCTCCACAGCAGTTTGGTCAGAACACCAGTTTTACTGATCATATAGCCTAATTTTTCCACCCTCGCTTCCTTAGTTTCTTCAAGTTAAATCTGGTCTGGAACAGGCACTTTAGGTACCAGAAATAGAGAGGCTGCTAAACTCCTTGCTGGTAAGTTCTGAGTGCGTTCTGGTGATGACAACATTTTCTTTAACGTTTATATTGCAAAAGAGATTTGAGCTGTTTTTAAAGTCCAGAGAGCACATTAAACCTTTTACAAAGACATACAACTTGTTTCTGTGTATTAAATGATGACTTTTCCTCACTATATTCTGGGCTTTTATAAAACAGAAACCCAGCTGTGCTAATACTTCTGAACTATTTCAGTAATGTTTAAAGATTTCAATAAATCTGTTTTCATTGCTACCAGAATGGGTAAGCGACCTAACCCGCAAGAAACATCTACAATGAAAGACTGAGAGGCAGCATCTGAGCAAGGGTGCGCAGATTTGGATCAAGGCTGTCTCATCAGGAAGGGAAGAATATATCGAACAGGCCACACATTATTCATTCTCAACTCTTCCATATTTTTAATGGGGTGGCAGGAGAAAGGTCAGTTACAACTGTGAAAACTTTGTTCAGGGTTTAGCTGTTGGTTTTGAACCTCTATTTTAACCTTCAAATTCAGATGTTTCCTGTGCCTGAGACAAGCTTGTATTTCCATTTACGAATCAGGCCTAGTGTCTTATGCACAGACATGTGATCTCCGCATCCTGCAGAAAAGCAATGTTTCCAAAAACAGAAATGAAAAGCAAAATTCATTCAGCTGCAGGCACAGAACAAAGACAGCAAACTGAAAGCCACAATAATAATATTGTTCCCATCTTAGGAAACACTAAAAGGTTATTTTTTTAATTGACAGTTTGGACAGTTTTAATGTATGACTTATCAGGAGAGAGGAAGGTTGCATTTATTAAGGAATTAGAAAGCAGAGACTGTTCCTGAATATAAAGCACAAAACCATGCCAGATCTGTGTGTCCCTATCATTTGGACATTTCATTATTAGACCTTAGTCAAACTGTTTGACTTTTTCCTTACCACCAATGGATGATGATAGCAATTTACCACTTGAAGGTGCCACGCTCAACTTTGATTGTCTCTGTCCCTCTAAGCCATGTCTGAGAAGATATCTAAGAGGAGTTACCAGAAGCTGACACTTGCAAGCCATGCTCAACTTTTCTCTTTTTTTTTTTTTTTTTTTTTTTAATACATTAACCACATGCTGAAAATTTCTCAAGAATTTGCTCAAAATGAGAAACATCTCAAACTTCTAGTTGGAGATTTGGGATGGCCATTTTCTCCAGTAAGTTTACTTTTATTTTTGAATTGCAAGAAGTAGCAATTCCCTACACAGGCATAAAATCAAATTGCGTTTCAAAGCTTTCCTAAGCAGTACACCCCCTTCGGTCATTTAACTGAGCAAATGCATAATAGGCCTGGAAAGAACTGAAAATATTTCTCTTGCTGTATGTGGGTAAATTTGGAATATTCCTGGCAACAGCTGCCAGGTTTCTTAAGACCATCTAACAAATTAGATATTGGCCATCAAATGAGCATGGTAAAACTCTTCAACATTTAAAGTCCTAACAAATGGTAATATGTCAGCTGTTACAAAAGCTAACAGTCCCTTGACCAACCAGTTCTAGTTTGATTGTCAAATACACCCTCGTCCAGCCTTTCAAAGTAGGCATCTTTCAAAAGAAGACAGATCTTATTTTTTGCTTCAAGTAATCTGAATTATGTTAATGAAAACATAGTTCTATTTAAAAATAAATCAGGGTCAGTCATCCAGAAGACAACAGATTTCAGTCTCATTTCCATCACAGGCTGTGCATACAAGGGAAAATTCATTATTTATACAGACTTTTCACTGAGTGGATGTCAATGCACTTAATTAAGTCTCCAAGCAGTCACAGAACTCTATTCCTTTTGTAGCTGCTATTCCAGCCCGCAGTCTAAGGTCATATTTGTAACACTCTCCATTTCGTAGAGAAGCATCTGTTTTCCTGCTTCTGTCACTGAGGCTGAGACCCTTGTTAGGAGTTGCTGGCATCTAAAGCATCTTTGTACAACACGCAACTTCATAATGAGAAGTCGCTAACTGCTGCATAATACTCAGCCATGTAGCCTTCCCACTTTGTAGAGCCACCACAATCCAGTTTTGCGGTTCAGTTAGGTCTTGACCGCGGCACAGGAGAGACTGTCCACCTCCACACAACCGGCTAATGCACACTGACTGGCAGTCATTTCAAATTAGCAACACCCTTACGTTAAGAAGGGGTAAAATAAAAAGCATCAAAGTACCTTGTTGGAAGTCTCAGTTTAGTTTAAAATATAACCTAAAACAACAGCGAGTGTTGCAATACTAGCAAAAGAGTTTTTAAACGTTAGGATGTAATGCAACACACTGTGGCAGAAACCAGCTATTTGGGTGCCTTACAGAGAGACAGGTATAGATAGCAATTCTGTGCAATTTCTCCATCTGCTGAATTTACAGAAAGAGAAGGCCAATAAACTACAGGGACAATGTCCAGCTTCACAACTCTTCAAGACCATAATAAATTTTTACTGGAAGCTTCTAGCATAAACTAGCACGCTTTCCCACATGCAAGCCGCATAACGCATCCACGGTTGATGACTTCTGAAGGGGAGAGTGGAGAGCCAAATTCAGCACCCTTTACCAGAAATATCAAACTTAGCAACAGTAAACAAACGGAGCTTAAGCCATGCCCTACTTTACCAGGAAAAAAAGTTACAAATGTCTTCCAAAAAAGGAAGTCACCATAAAAATCTCAAACTCTAAGCATCAGAAATACTTTCTGGTGAGGACAAAACCTACTCATTCCATCCACCGCATCTGCCTCAATATAACACCTGTCTTTTTAGACTGTCTTTTAAGCTCTGGGATCTAAACTGCTTGGAAAAGTTCGTAGCACTATGAATGGTTTAAGTTAACTTCCATTTTGATTCATCTCAAATCCGTGGAAGTCCTGTGTTCACAGAGATCAAGTTCCTAAACATATACGATTGAGGGTTTGTTTTAAAGTTTCTTTTTGTTTGGCTGGAAGGTTTGGGGTGTATGTTATGAACAAACCACCATGCTTAGAGATGCTTTAAATCCATAATTCTAAAACAGCTTTTAGACCAATAGCTGAAATGGTAATAGTCTATAGCCAAATGAGTCAGTCACTCCAGTTCCCACAAGTTTATGCATCTTATAAACTACCGAGTAAATTTAGCATACGCAGATAGTTTGCATCACAGAATTTACAAAGTGTACTGCAGCACAGCCAGTTCTCTGGGATTATTACAGTTTCATATCTTACAGGTATGGATAGCTTTACCCAGTTCTAAGGACATTTTTCATAGGGATAGATTTATACATACGTGCACTCATAGGCTCAGGGCCCTAACAAAGCTGTCTTCTGCTTGAGATGCTGGCGTAATATGATTTTTCCCCCTCTAATTATCAGTAGTGGAGAAAATATATATATTTTTTTTTTAAAAGCAGGTTAATCATAGCCTCTCGTAGCACAAATAAAGATCTCAGTTTTGTAGACTCCTGCAGGAAGGTATGTCTGCTCATCAGCCTGCTCAAGTGTAGGAAACCATCACGTACCTACCTGAGCGTAACAGTAGGCTCAGAAAGGCACAGGAAGGCATCTAGATTTCAAGGTGACTGTATGAAAAGGCACCTTCAAAAAAAAAAAACAAGAAGGGGGGACACAACCCTCGGCGGGTCCTTGAAAAGCAGAAGGGAAAGGAGCCGCTGGAAGAGAGGGCAGCCAGGGAAGAAGCGACCGGAGAGCCTTGCTTCCAGCCGGAGGGCGAGGGACCGCCGGGGACGGCGTCTGCCGATGCCAGCCCCAACACCAAGCCCTCCCCGCGCCGCGGGCCCCCCACCCGCACCACCGGGGCTCGGGTCCCGCCGCCGCCGCGGGCGGGGGAGGCCTGCGGGGCAGCCATGTTACGCGGTGCCCGCAGCCCCCGCCCAGGGCGGCGCGGTGCCTCCCGCCGCCGCGGGAGCAGGTGCGCGGAGGCGCCGAGGGACATCGCCGCCGGGGGACGGCGCCCGCACCGACTCCGGGAAACCGGCTCTGCGCCATCCTCCCCCGCCATCCCCCTCCCTACCCGCCACCACCGCCACCACCACCACCACCGCCACCGCCGCCGCCGCCGCCGCCACCACCACCACCACCACCGCCGCCCGGCGCTGACGGGGCGAGCCCCGCCGGGCAGGTCGCTTCCCGCAGACCCCGCACCCTCCCTCCCCACCGAGCACTAAGGCACCGGCGCGGCCCCGCCGCTCAGAGGAGGAAGGGGACGAGGAGATGCCGCCCTGCCCCGCAGCGTTACCGGCACCGTTACCGTACCTCAGGCCTCCCGACGCTCGGCTCCGCTCCGCTCCGCTCCCCTCAGCCTGGCGGCGGCGGCCCCTGCCGGTGGGAGCAGGCGCCGCCCGCGGCCCCCTCCCCCCTGCGCGCGCAGCCGCCGCCGAACCGCTCCGCGCGGCGAGTCCCGGCCGGGGCGGCGGCGGCGGCGGGGGGCGCGGCCGTGGTGCGGCCCGTCCCCGCCGGGGTCACCGCCGCTCCGGCCCCGAGCCTTCCCTCAGAGCCGTTCGTGCCCTTGCCCCGGGGTCTCCCCGACGCCCCCCCCGCCGTGAGAGAGAGCGGCGGTCCTGGCTCCCGGCGGCCACCTGCTACGCTCAGGGCCAGCGGTGGTGGCCGCCGGAGCCTCCCGTGGGTGGGTGAACCCTCGAATGCCACACGGAGGCAGAGGCCACCAAAGCGCGCGGACACGAAAACGGCGCCAAGAAGAAGCATCTCCGCTTCGCATGCGTGGGTGGAGAGCGATGCACGCGTCCTCCCCCTGCCCGTCTCGGGGACCAAGCGGGGCACCAAGGCTCCCTTGACGTTAGGTGTTGGAAGAGAGGAGGCTCGTTTATTCAGTGTTAGTCCTAATTGGATGGGTGACTTGTGTTCCTCTGTCTCACGCGCAAGATAAGTCTAGAAAGTAAGGCAGGTAATTTAAAATGTGGCTGCTACCTCATTAGCCCGTCAAACCGCTGGATAAGGAGTCCACCAAACTTCGCACAGCGGTGGGGATGACCCCGCGATCGGAGACTTCTCTGCTGGCCGCACGTGAAGCGTCGCAGGGGGCTCCTGCCCCTCCAGTGGGTGAACCCCTGGGGACCTCTCAGCTCTTGGGGTGCAAGAGCACCAGCACTGCCAGGCCCGGAGGAAGACGGCACTGAGTGTCCCTCCGAGGCCCCATGTCGAGCACGGCGTGCCTTGGCCACGGCGCATCTTTGCCAAACCCACCCAAATGGGGCTGTCCCGTGTGCTCCGTCCTCGGCACGCAACCCGTGCCTCCCTACAGAGGTGAAAGTAGTTTCACTGCTAAGTGTAATCATGCAGGTCCACGGCTACCAGGTTAAACAGCTCTGGTTTAGGAGACCAAACATGGTTTGCTGGTGTGAGGCAGCACCTTTACATTTCTGTCTGTGTCTTGAAGGACAGGAACCTTGCTGCATGCTCCACCGATGCCTGCCCCAGACCAGACACTTAGTGTGGAGAAGGGGCTGCCAAGATGTTTGATGGAAAGACAGGAAAGGAAGCTGGGGAGGAGGTCAGAAAGGCAAGGATAAGCCAGTGGACAGAAGAAAGAGCATTAAAAACCAGAGTGTTTCAGTGTAAAAGCAGGAAGAAGCAAGTATGTTAGGTTGGTGCAGCAGCGTGGAACCTGGGGAAGGCACAGGAAATATGCAGAAATCTATAAAAGAGCTTTGTGCCTATGTCCAGGAGGTTTATTCTCAGCTATTGCCTCATTTCACAGGCTTTAATGCTTTTTGCCAGCAGAACTAATTATCTGAAAGCATCCTGTCAGCATGTCCTCCATAGTGCTGCACAATTTGGTGGTTAGAGTTGGGTTCCTCAGGATATTTGCTTTTCTTCCTATTTCTCTTCAGGAGCCTAACTCATTCATGTGGGCCAAGCCAGCCTAACATGTCTGCAGAGTCCATTGCCACAAAAAGCACAGGACTGGTAGTTGCTCCAAATTTCAGTTAGTACTACACATCGTGCACTCCTACAAGGTAGGCATCAGGACACTTAAATATCACACTGCTTATTAGATGAGTAGATTTGGTTTAGTAATCTGGTGAAAGAAAAACAAAAAGCCAGACAGAATCTGCATATTGGACCCTACATGAAAAGAAAATTTAGGAGGAAAAGTCCTGGAACCACATGTGGCAAAAAAGAATTTCCTCTCATCACCACAAGCAGCAGAAGGATCCATGGGTCTGCATGTGTTCAGAAATTATGGATAAGCTTTGGACACTGTTGCTGTCAAACTTAATTGCAGACCAGAAGTTGCAACTTCATTACCTAATCAAAAGAGAAAGTAATTTGCTGTTCCCAGTCTAAATCTCAGTGAATGTGAAATACTGCAGCATCTGCGCATATGGCATATACCCTTTTGGGGGTATATCAGTAACCTGAATAGGGACTAATGTAGAAGTCATTACTTAGCTTCAATGCTCTTGATTAAAAAGCAGGGCTGATCATTAGCAACACGGAGCCCTTCATACTCTAAGATCTTCCATTATGTAAGGTCTTTAAGCAAGACCTTTGTTTTCCTCTGTTATTAGGTTGCTGCCATCAGCATTACAGTTCAATGTGTTGCAGTAGAAAAAAGGCTGGATATCACCTGCTTAAAATATCTAACTGAAAGGTGATTTGAATCACTGAAAAGCTGAGGAGTTTATACCAATTTAATTGTAAAAACTTCAGTTGAACATAACAACCCGAATTCCTTGCTCTGGAGTTACATCAAGGATGAACTGCATCACAGGCAGCTTGCTGCTTAGAATCAGAAAGATAGCCAATGAAAAGAGCAGGTGCAATTTAAAAGGGGGTTTAAATTATAGCCTATAACACACCACTTACATTACCCATATTATGCTCACTTAGATGACTAAGTCTATTCTCTAATTATACTGGAGATGATTATGGCTGAGTATAATCTACCTAAGAATTATTAGACTGTCTACAGAATGATTACATACCGGCGACACAGAAATCTTTGATGCTTCCTTTCTGTGTAAGCTGTCAGGAACTGTGTAAAGCAGCAAGGATGAGTGGTTAGAGCATGGTCCTGGGAATCAAGAGAGCCTGGGGTGTACGTTGTTCTACCATAAGCTTGCTCCTTGGCTTTGGATAAATCTTGTAACCTCATGGCAATTAAATTATTTCATACGTGAAATGGGGAGAGCATTTACTCACAGCTGCATCTTTGAAATCTTTGAATGGAGATTGCTGCGTAAACAGAAAATACAAAATTACAATAATTAGGACAAAGCCACAACGCTTATCTATTGATTATTTGCTCTTTGTCTTTAATAACATAACAGCAAAATTTATGGATATTAAAAAAATGGTTTTTTCTGCTGTAAAAGATGAGTTTCCAATGGGATGCAACATCAGAGGAGGAGAGCGGGAAGGACACATCTTTAGAAAAGAGAATTTCAAAGAACCTTTATTCTATGTTTTATCTGTGAAAGGAAGAGACCAAAAGGCAAACACAGCAACGTATAGCTTAAGTTACAGTTTATTTTTGTTCTTCTTTAAACACCTCCGTAGTTGGAGATCAAAGCCTATTCAGCAGAACTAGTACCCCAAATCCTCAAGACACTGCAGCACTAATCTTTGATTCATCATTTCCACAATATTTTCCTCTGCAAGTTCAAGACAGCAGCCTTGCAGGCATACAACTGATGGAACTAGTTTTCTCAGCAAACAGTGTTTAGAAGGAGAGAAGCTGGCTTAATGCAGAGAGTAAAAAAGACCATCTAACGAAATTATATTAAAAAAATGTACTATGACAGATTTTTGGTGAAAGGATAGTGCAGCCAAGGCAGCCCTTTTGTTGGTATTAATTTTTGTTATTTCAAGCCACTGTCTTAGTCTTGTTCTTTCTGGTGGAGCACTGATTTGGAGTACCTAAAAATCAGATGAACTGGGGTTGTACAGAACAAATGTACCTGGTTGCTGCTAAGTCAGAATTCTAAGCCTACACCCATAAAGGCATCCCACTAAATGTAAATGATTCCTCTTACAGTGAGTTACAGGAACAAAAAACTTGTTACATACAGAAGAACTAGTAACATTGAAAAACCCTGTGAGCCCCCAAGATAATAGTCACACCACAGGCCAGTAAATTCAACTGATGTCGTAGAAAAAAATCTAAAGAGCAAAAAGTATCAATGGGACTTGGGCGTTTTGGGGTTTTTACATAGTCAGTAGATTGGAGCAGAGAGTTGAGTACTTCCACACTAAAGGTGGCTTCACCCATAACAAAGAAAGAGGGTGGCAGGTGCAATGTTCTGATATGAAGTAAAGATGTCACCTGCTGGGCTCAGTGAATGTTCAAAATGAAAAACATACTAGAAATCCTAGCTGCAGCCCCTTTATCCAATTATACCATTGAAGATTAATCTATGGAAATGGCTGCAGCTGTACATGAGATGTCATCGTAGGCACAATGGCAGGCTTAGATGCCGAGCTGTTACTCATGCACCGCAGAAGGTGATTCATTTCTCCATCGCACAAGTGACGTAACAGAACACAGCTGCTTAGCCAGTGGCACAGGGGTAGAAGACAGAATGCTGCAAGGACTCTGGGCATGCTGCAGTTACCCTCAGTGTCTAGAAACTTGTCAGGTACAGCACTGAGCCACACAACCAAGCTGCTCCATTGCCCCTTCAAAAAGGTTGCCTTTTTCTGGAGTAATGGTTGGATTTATCAAAAAAGCATCAGTCTGTTGCTTTGTTTTCATAAGTTTTGTAATTTTCCTTGTTTTAATGTATGGTAACCTGTGACAGCATACTTATTTTCATAACTCTAAAAGGTATCACAAGACACATTTATTATTATTGGCTTACAAAGCTTGTGAGCCTGGAGCTTTTTTAGTGTGTTACAACAGCACCTATAACAATGAGGCTAAAATACTTGGCAATAGCTTAAGACTCATAATAATAAATAGTCAAGGCGGGTGGAAGAAGGAAATCTGTCATCCCGAGAAGATAAGCCAGTAATGACAACAAAGAAGCAGAAAATATAGAGACAACAGCATTACTTTCTTATGCAATGATCCCGTTTAATCTTCATGTGTGCTTCCATTGTTACGATGCTGCCTGTACAGAAATACTTGTAGCAGACCGATGAACTGGAAAAGGCATCTCACGTCCCTCTGCAAGAAATGCACTATAGTAACTCTGTGCTATAGAGTTACCCTTATTAAAATTATATTAAAATTCGAGCATTGAGTTTTTCTCAGCTTAGCATTACTCATAAAATTGCAACAGCTTGAACATAAATACATAAAATAAAACCAGTTCTGGTGTTATGCAGGTGATACAGGAGTTCATTAAAGTGACTGCATACCTGAAGCAGCTTTATATTTTCTATTAGTGTGTCCTGGCAGAATAACCTATGTGTAAATTGCTGCAAATTAAATCACAGCACTCAGAGCAAAGATCGGACAGTAATACAAGGGACAGAAAATGCCACTACATGATTTACCAGCCATCTGGTGCAGTGCAAATAGCACTCATTCAGGGGAGGTTACAGTCTTCGGATTAGTTACCACAGCAACAGGTCTGCTGAGTATGCTTAAAAAGTTACGCATGTGTCAGCAACATTTTTTTCTTCTCCCATGCACAACATACACTGGGGGCTGTGAGCAGTGGCGTGTCCTTCCTAGGCAACGGGTGGTTTTGCTGCAGCATTTCCCATTATTCCGCTTTTCAGGAGACTTAAAAAAAGAGACTGCCCAAGGTTTAATATGACTTTAAGACATCCTGACTCCAAAAAACCCCCTTGACAATTAAGTTATTTCCCTGATTCATGGAAGTGGTAGATACCTGCAGGCAGGAAAGGACCTCTGCTGACAGAAATACTTCAAACTAAAGTAAAACAAAGAAGTCCTTTTGGCTCCTGTACTTCCAAAGGATGGGAGAAATGTATTTCCAAAAATATCCACAACTGAGTATTTCTTTCTCGTAAAAGAGCCCACATTTACCTAAACAGCCTTGGCCACGATCTACATCTGGAAAATAGTAGTTAATAGGAGATGGGAAAAATAACAAAGCTCAAACTGTATCGTACGTTTCATGCTGGTTGCATGTTATTCCTTATGTACATATTTTAATAAAGAAACATCAATAATAAATTACCCAGGAGTTTCTAAACTTCCCTGTATTGGCTGTGGATATCAGCCAAGGAAAACTGGATGGTACGGAGAGCGGTTCCCCTGCCTATTATTTTGTTCAGCTTGGAGAAGAGAAGGCTGAGGGGAGACCTCGTCGCAGGCTACGACCTCCTCACGGAGGGCAGCGGAGGTGGAGGTGCTGATCTCCCCCCTGGTGACCAGCGGTAGGACACAAGGAAATGGAATGAAGCTGCATCAGGGGAAGTTCAGGTTGGACATTAGGAAAAGGTTCCTCACTGAGAGGGTGATGGGTCACTGGAACAGGCTCCCCAGGGAAGTGGTCACGGCACCAAGCCTGTCAGAGTTCAAGGAGCGTCTGGGCAATGCTCTTAGTCATATGGTTTAGTTTTAGGTAGCCCTGCGAGGAGCAGAGAGTTGGACCTGATGATGCTTATGGGCCCCTTCCAACTCGAGGTATTCTACAATTCTGTTTTCTCTCCTATTTCCCCTTGGTGCCAGGGCCCCTGGTGTTTTCCGAAGCCTGCCCTTTGCTTTACCCCCAGGCAGTGGTGTGCCAGCGCGAGCCTGGCTGGTGCCCCTCCAGCCTGTCCAGAGACACCGGCGCATCCCTGTGCTGCCCTCCCGCAGCTGCCTGCTCCAGAAGCAAGGCGTGACGGTTCAAAGCCAGCAGAGGACTGGCAGAGCTTATTGACTGGTGTCCCAGCGCCCACCTCACCAGCCCGCCTTCACACAGCCCCACCGCTGCGTGAGTGGCTGGTTGTGGCCGTTTCGACAGGGTGCCATGGCGAGCTGGACTTGGCTTGGGTTTGCAATAACGGGATCTGGTACCACGTGAATAGGAGCGTTGGCCGTTTCTGCTCCATACGTGCTCCCATTGCAGTCTGTGCTCATTCGTCAGCAGCAAGATGAGCGCCACATGTCTGGGAGCTTTGCTTCAGGCTGAGTTTTGCAGAGGCAGGGCGCTGAATTATTTCACAGTGCAAGTCTACATCGCGATGTCCATGTGGCCATGTTAAACCCAGGTCTTAACCCAACTAATAATAATTACAATAGCAAGGAGGACATGACAGGACATAAGGGCTGAAATACTGGACGCAAATATAAATTCTTACCTTCTGTTAAAAGGAAGGATCATCGCCAGTCTTACCTAAGTGTTGTGGTCAGCATTGCTAAGAGTAAAATCCAGCAGGACATAATTTTCTTTAAGCTATGATTAGTCCATTAGCTATAGCCATATAGATTCCATACCCAGAGATGGACACAGGGTCACCAAGAACATTTTGCGTTGTATTTATGGAATGAAAACCTGTTCTCTAAAGACATATCCCAGCAGATTAGAGAGCCCAGAGCTAAGCTGAGCTATTTACTCCCAGAGAAACAGCAGGCCAACCACGCAATAGAAATAGATATTACCTAGTTCAATATTCAGGGAAAGAGGCAGAAGAGGAAACATCAGCTGCTGTAAAGAAACTAGAGAAATTGATTTAATGCTTTCAGTCTGACCCCCAGATGAGGAATCAATTATCCTGCACCATTTAATCTCCTTAAGCAGGTCATGACACAAACTAGAAATTAGAAGCATTGTATCTAATAGGAAGAGCAGCTCTTAATGGCAGTTAGCATCAGCCTCAGATTTTTTAGAGGAAAACATAACTGGGATTTGGGGAAGCTCTGAAGAGTTGGCTCTGCTAGATTTCTGCGGTCAGATCCTAGTATTTTAAAAGTGGCTTTGTTATTGTTTACCTAATGGAGATGCAGAGCAGTTATGAGGAAAAAAAAACCACAAAAAAAGAAGAGAAAAAAATACTATCCCTGTGGACAAACTCCAGGAATATGGCCTTCAGAAACCTTGCACAAAATTACTTACCTGACATGTTTCAAACTATCCTCTATCTTCATGGCAAATTTCTCGTCTAAACCAAGCTCCTACTTTTTTTTACATCATTCAAGAGAACAGAAATACCACATGGCTCCTAACCTGGTGCAACCCCTAGCTAAACCAGCCTGCTTTTGGACCAGAACCTCCTAGAAGGGAGAAATGTGATGCAGGAGGCGGCTCCATCTGAATCCCCTCCAGGCTGGGAGAGATGATAATGAAGGTCCTTGTCCCTGTAACAGATACATAGCTTCCTCCTGAGCTTTTCAATTACGTTTCTTGTGTGAAACTGTTGACATAATCAAGCACAAGCATGAAACCAGAAGCAGGATAGCTAAAGAAAGATCATTATTTTGTCAGAGAGTTGTTTTTCCTATGTACCAGGAGAAAACTAGGCCACAGAATGTAAGCATTATGATTAACTTTCAAGGTAGGCTAAAATTATCCAGGATTATACAAATATAAGCAGGTTTTGTTTGTTTTATTTCCTGTTACCAAAACCAATTCTGTGTTGAAGATATATGAAAGGTTTTGAGGTGGTGGGTTTGGGGTTTTTTTTGTGGGATTTTTTTTGCAAAAGCTCTATAATGAGGCTGATGTATTTTTACGCAGCAGTCATGCTTCTTAAATGCAACATATGCAACAAATGCAACATACCTATTCTGACTATTTCTTAATGGACCTTGGAATTGTGAACTTGAACTTTGTTCTAAGAGTAAAAATCCATATGGAAACTGGCTGAAGCAGTGATTTCTAGTCAAAGCCAGATCAGGAACCAGCCTTATAATTTGCAGTACCTACATCAGTGGCTGCCAGCGTCCTTTCTACCAAGTAAGCAGATGCCAAAGGATCTAGGAAACAAAATCTTTTGCATTTCTCACATTGCTCTGCATAATTCCACTCTCTTACCACATTTCCCCTAGTCTTGCTCCTTTCCCCCGGAATGCCCCAAAGCAGCGAGCTCTCCCTATCCTGCTGATACTCACCTGCCATCTGAAACTGGGATTTCTGGATCAAGGGACAGACCACATTGTATCTAATAGCAGAAATGATGGGGTGCGGGAGCACATGTAACACAGAGAACTGTAACTGAAAGGCTGACCTGTACCACCTATTTTTACACTGAAGTACTCATGAAACAGGCTATCGATCATTTTCGTTCTAAATGTCATGAAAAAGAAACTATGGTAGCAATGTGTTCAACATGTACTTAGCACTGCAATTTTATGACTCTGTCACATATAGTACTCACCAAAACACCTCTATACTGTGGATGTTGCTGGCAGCACAAGAACATAAGGTACCAAAAAGCAAAGATTTAAGACCCAATAAAGTGATTGCTTCATTTTCAACACTGCCTTCGCAGTTGATCTCAAAGAAGAAAGCTTTAAAAAACATTTCAGACTATAAGCACCATTTCTGAAGCTTTGCCAAAAGCTTTCTTGTGTCACTGCATTGCATATCAAGAATTTTCAAATAAAATGAGCTCTGAAGGCTGCTTCTATACCTACAGAAGGCAGCAACTCCCACTGTAATTGCTGGGTAGTGGCTTTGAATGACAAGCAGCCATTCTGAAAGCCATCAGTACATGTTTTCCTATATAACCACAAAACAACAAGAAACGTGTGAAGAAGGCTATAAACTGCAGAAGGAACAATCTGGTACGTGCTTACAACACTGTTTTGAGCCCTCTCCGCTTTTTCAAGTGCTGCATTTTACAGACAGGCAGTGAGGGTTTGTTTCTTCAGGGGAAATACACCTTGCACTTCACACGCAAGCCAGCCAAAATGTTGCTGAATGCCACTGAAGTTCCAATATTCCTTCTCCCCTCAGAGGACAGGCAGCTGCCTGCCTCTGCTCTCCTTCAGGTAGCTGGCCGGCTCCTGCTGGCACTGCAGCAGTATTGCCCTGTGGATTAACAAGCAGGTGCAATTGAGGTTAAGACAAGCAGTGCTATTTCTACCGCAGAAATCCCTTCATCTTCACAGAAGGACTTCAGCGATAGCAAACAGTAATAAAGTTGAAGTGGCTTCTCAAATCTGCTGCTGATTCTGCACTTTTGAAATGTTTTTTTACTTTCATTTCAGAAACATAACACAGCTACCAAGAAAAGCACTAAGAACAAAAACCATCCACTCATCTGGCATAAACCTACACACAATGCACCAAATAAAGCTTCTTGGTCCTGCAGCTTTAACGCTCTGCTGGCATTAACAAATTAACTACAATTCATGTTCACTGAAAGTTGTCTTTATGAAATGCTTTAAAAAAAAAAAACAACAAACAAACCACTAAGTAGAAGATAATGCATAGGTACATTTCACAGCATTGCCTGACTCCCAACTCTTTATTTATTACAAAGGAGGCAAGATTGCCTTACAGGCCAACCTCATATCCTATTAGCCCTCCTCAGCCTAGGCTATGGTAATTGCCTAGGCTCCCCATGTAGTCAATGGAAAAAGACAGGTATCTCTATTTGATAAGGCACCTATCCTGATACAGCATGAAAAATATACATGCGATAAGTTGCCCCCAAGCGCCTAGTGCCCTGGTGGCTGTAGGAGAAATTAAGGCACCGAGCACAGAACACGGACAACAGACAACCTTGGGAGCTGAGGTCAGGCAAGTTGAATTTTCCCAAGTGATGAGTAAAAAAAATAACTGATATGCAAAATCAGGACCAGTAAGAGCTAAATAGGGAATGATTATTCGTTATTTCCTCACAGTGCAAGAATCGAAACAGGCAACAAGCCTAAAAACAAAGGGAAATATTTCCCTACATTGTTCTATGGTGAAACTCACTGCCATAGAACATTATGGGAGCAAAAGTATAAATGGGTTCAAGAAAACTAGATGGCATTACTGAGGAAAAAGACCTAAAGGTTCCTGAAACCAAGATACATGGTCATAATTCTGTATCATGTAGGCCATCAGCCACAAAATGCCAGATGCTGGAAGAAACAAAACCCAACCAACAGAAAACCCTCACCACCACGTACCTTCACTTACACTTTTTCCCCCTAAAACAGTCACTGTTGACAGCAATCTGCGATGTCCATATGCAGCTGAACTCCATTTAATAGTCTTCTAAGACTTACTTGCAACACTAGGTGGCAGGGAAAATGACTAGCTCATCTACAGCATTGAGAACCTTGAATGTCGAGTCGCACTTGGCAATAGCTAAGGATTAGTACAATGCAGCAATCTCAGTTTCATACAATTGGATTTGCTTTGTGTCCCTACATAGCCTTAAGCAACATTTTTTCAAGTAAAATACTATGTTCAGAGACCCATATGTTAGTGGTGCCAGAATACAGGCTAATTGCTTCCCTGAGATACCTTGCCCTCTCATTTTAGAGCCCAGGGACAATTGCTAAGTGTTTCCTCCTCTCCAGAAACAGTTCAAACAAACACAAAGTGGAGCTAAAATCCTCACAGTCTCCACCTCTGTAAAAACACAGCACCATGCCATTTACCTCATGCCTCTATTTTTCTAAAGTCACTATTATTAAAAATTCACATCACTTATGTGCTACTTGTGAAAATACTGCAATGGGGCAATGATGAAACAAGTGCTGCAACTCAGGCAGTAGCAAAGCAGGCAGGGCAATGCAAATTGCTCTTCCGGCCATACTGACCCTCCTGTCAGCATGCTCTTCCGCTTCTGCAAGTGGTAAAAACTTCAGACTTGTAACATTTTGCTCAAGATCTCCCTCAAAACTTGAGAGGAGAAAGGTATGATCTTTCTTCATGAATGCAAGCTCCGAGTTTCAAAACAAACGTGTCTATATGTAAAGGACACCACCTCTGCACTGCAGCATAACTTTCTATTTTCCAAATTACAGGCACTTCCTAGAATGTTGCTGACATTAAAAGCAAAAGTCTGGCATTTAACTCCTACTTTGTTCACATAACTTAAAGAAAAATGCAGACAATTATTGGCATGGTTGGTAACACTCCCTTTTAGAAGAGCAAAATCAGCACAGGATAGTCATTCTTCTCATTCAGCTTTGTATCAGTTTCTCAGCTGTATAAAGAGATGCTGATGCCTTCTAGCACATCTTTCAAAAATCTGCAGGAAAAAAAGCAAGGTCAGCACACTGCTTTTCAAGCAGTGACACACAAGAAGGAAGGTCAAGTAATTAAGCCACAGACTAGAAGTTATACATAAAGGAGTCACTGAAAGTGATCTTAACACACAAACAAGTCACAGAAAGGCACTGAACTGGATTTTGATTTTCACAGTGTTTGATAACTGGAAATTTTGTTTCATTTCTGAAAAATAAGTTAATACAAAATTAAAAAAAACACTGATGTGCAAGTCTTTGCTGCATAGGAGGTACATTTTCATACTTTAAAATAGTTTAAAACATTTGTACATAATGAACAGAAATTCTTTTATATAAACAAAGAGTGTTTCTTTGCCAACAGCAGCCGCCAGCTCCAAAACATAGAATTAAGACAAGAGAACCAGACAGTCTAAGTCACCGCCATTTGTGTCAAAAAAATTATGCCACCCTTTTCTACAGCTCATCATGCTTGTATGTAAATTCCCTTGCAGATATAAACCCATCACTGTCTTCATCTTCTTTATCAAATATGTCTTCAACCAAAGCATCATGCTGGGTGTCATTTACCACTGCTCCGTGCTTTTCAAATTCTTTCTTCAAGTAAATTTTCACCTATTAGACAAAAGGTGAGAATTAATGTGTTTAGGCTTATGAAAGAATTGATTACTGTAGCATAAGAGAGGGCCGCTATGTCCAGGATGGTAGGATTAGACAATAAACACCTTCCTTCTTATGCCACTGCCAGAATAATACTTGTCTGACTGATTCTGCAGCCCCATTCAGTGATGAAAGAGTCTTTAGTAAGATAAGCAACAGTAAAACTAGCAAATCAGTTGCCGTACCTTTATGGTATCTGACTGAAAAATGAGCCAGGAAAACCTGTCATCTCATGTCTATACAGTGAAGTATCAATAGGTAGGCAGAAGCTGTTAGCTACCAATTGGTCAGAGACCCAAACAGCTTTTTCACATCCTAGCACTTTGACAAACCAGTAGATGTAAACAGCTGCCCCAAACATATACAGAAATCTGTCCACAATCTCAGCTTTGCTGCTCTAATGGGAACTACATTAATAAAGATTTATTTCTAGACACCTCAAAATTTTGAGGGACAAAGATTCAAGGTAGCTTTTAAACAGACTACTGGAACAGTTATTTACACTAAGCTCATTACTAATGGTGAGCGGTGTTTTGAACAACATCAGATTATTTTTACTGAGTTTAAGGTTTAACTATTGAGATCCCAAGGGTTCTAAATTGCAGAGCCTTCTACAAGAATATCAATATCAATACAGCCACCTGTTAAACAGACACAGTTCTTGTTACGTAAATGGCAACAGTGGACTGTTAACAGCAAGATAAATGGGCCATGTTTCAGGTCTGTTTTATTCATTTCACATTCTGGTATTTGTTAGGGTCATTGCTTACATTTCTAATACACAGACACTGGACACACTGATGCTGTCTGATGCACAGTACGAAAGATGAGTCTTTTGGGTCTAACAAACTGTACCAGCCCCAAATCAAAAAGAATGCAGTGGTTTATCCTAGCTTCTCATGGATGACTTTTGCACATTGGAAAAGCAGAAGACTGAAAATAAGAGGCAAATAGAAGGTGAATAATGCTGAATACACATCCTTCAGACAGCGAATGCTATGAAACAGGACTACCCTACAGCAGAATTTCTAATTCCAGTTTATTAGTAAATCATCAACTAATCCCAAAAAGCCCTGAAGTCTGGTTTTATTTCTAAGATGTTTTAACTTATCCAAGTCTCCCATAACTGTGGGGCACACATCTGTCATGCACCTATGCCTCAGCTTACCAAGGCCACTTTTGAACCCCCCAGTCCAGTAGTTCCACTGGGATTCAAGGCTCAGTGTGGTGCAGCATAGATGTGCTTATTTGGCTTAGTTTTACTGATGGAAAAAAAAAAAAAAAAAAAAAAATCTGTTGTTAAGGCGTAAGAAAGTGTGTGAGCTGAAGCCATACAAGAAAGGCAAAGACAGGAGCTTAATTGTTGAGCCAGGAATAGCAGTTCAAGTGCATTCGGCACAAAAGATACCAACCCAAAAAGGCATAAAACTCCAAAGGCAAAAAAAAGCAGAGAACTGGAAGGCAGCAACATTGAAGGTCAGCTCCAGGGAAGAACAGAGACTCACCCTTCCCCTCATGACTAATGACCACCTGGCCAGCAGTAACTTTTTGGACGTCTTACCATTCATGATGGGCATATCAATTCAGTAGTTATGCTAACAACTATGCATCGCCCAATAAACGATTGCTTTAAGCACTCTTAAATAGTGTGTATTCTGCTTGCAGAGTTGCTCTGTGCACAGTAGTAGCTAAAATCTAACTTGTGTTTAGATACTTCTCTAACAGGATCAAGTTAAGCTTGTCTTTCCCTTTGCACTATCTCATCATGTTAGGTTTGCTCACATGAAGTGTCACCCACTCACCTCTTGCTTGGACAGTTTCCAGTCATCATTAAGATCCATCTCTTGAAATGACTCATGAGACCTTGGTCCATTCCTAATTTCTAGAAGGTCAATGTTGAAAATCAGTGTGCTCTCAGGTGGAATTTTTCCTGCCCAAAATGGTAAACATGGAGAAAAGTTAAAAACAACTACATATTCAGTGCCATACAAAAGCCATATGTGTCAGAGCAATGTTCCAGTAACCTTACTACTTTCAAAGCATCCTGCAATTTGAACTAACAAGGATAAGTATCTGTAACAGTGATAAATGTAACTATTTCAGAGTGTAGCCTGGACCCTGAGCAGCCCTTACAGCACATACGCAACTTTAGATGTAACTAGTTTTGTTAGAGACTAGTATGTGTTGATGTGAGCTCATATTCAGCAATCATCATCACAGGTTTATGAGACAACATTCTTGAATCTTTTTTTCATGGCCAGAGCCAGATAGACCACGAGTGGAAAACAGTGAAGGAGACTGTACAGCCAGCCAGGTGGCCACTACTGCAACATACAGCCAAGACCAATAGACAGGGTAGCAAGAAGGTTGAATTCAGTCCTCCTGATACACCATAACCCCACCAGTCTCCAAATTCCTCTCCACTGCCAACTGACACCTTGTAACTGCTATTCTGCCACTGGAAAAACTCTTCTGGCAGAGAAAGACAGAAGGGCAGCAATGCTGTCAGTATCCCACAGCTGCCTCTGGACTGCCACACAAAGCACTGAGCCATTTCCAAACACACAGCAGAAACTAAGTATATAAACCTGCTGAAGAGACACGTTGGCATCATTCCACTTTTGATGCAGGTGAACAGACTGATAATTTCCTAATAGTGCCAAGGACCATACACTTCCCTGCCCCAGGATTTCAGTTTATCAGGCATTGGCTTTTAAAATGGTAGGATATACCTTCAAGCTGATGGCTGAAGCTACTGTCAAAGACTTTTTAGCACACCACTTTGCTCCTTATATAGAGAGAAGTTGAATAGGACCAAATATATTTCTACATTGGATGGCAGCACCCCAAAAAAATATTCCTGTGCCTTAAGAAGATCGGGAAAAAACTAATCCACACCTACACACATCAGACCTATGGTGTTAAGTACACCCTGAGCTGCAGTAACAAATGGGCTTGTAGATTTCTGGGATGAATAAGTGTGCAGAAACTTCTGGAAATACAGCGCACAGTGGCCTGCTTAGAGTTTGGAACACAGGTAATTTTTCTGAGCATTACAGAAAAAGGCATCTGACTCATCATTCAAGTCAGACAGCAAGCAAAGCACCAGGTGGGAGGAGAGTGAAATTATGTGCATTCAGAGGAAAGCATGAAGAATACAGAATAATTCTGTCTTCAAGGGCATAATTTGAAAATAGCAACATACAAATACTTCAAAGTTTTCCTAAAGCAAGTAACTTCTTGCAGCAGCTAGCAGTGTTTACTTGTTCAGCCTTGCACTAAACACAGAGGTGAGGCTTGCAAGTCTTTGAAGAACAACTGTAGTGCTTTACATATTAATCAAGGCAATTAGGCCTGTGATGACTAAGCAAGCACTTCAACATTTATCTTTTTGTTGAAAAATTTACAGTTGTGCGCTGCATATAGTTGACTGACCACTGCAAACATAATTACTTCTAATACTATCTCTTGATAGTATTAGAAGCTTTAAAAGATGTTTTAAAAGGATACTTTCAAGAAAGGAAGATACAGAGTACACTTGTATGTATGAAGTACTACTTAGCATGGAGTAATATGGAGTACTACTTAGCTTATGTTCAGCCTTACTTGCCAGAAGATAGACATGCAAACACTCCTGATTCCTAAAGCAGTCTCAGATTAATGGGAAAGGACAGTAGCAGGAAGGATTACATGTTCCAAGACATTTATCCTTCCTGCTTTGAAACCTTGCATTTCCTTAGGTCATTTGTGATAACTGTTGTCATGACAAAATATTCTAATAATTGCTCAAAAAAGTTAACTAAAACAAACCCCATGAAGCTGAAAAACTAACCTTCCTGCATCTTTCAAGCTGTTACTCATTTAACTGCAAATTGCAGATCTGGCCCTCCCATTAAAACAGGATTCTGGAAATGTTTGAAAGGAAAACACCCAAACACCATCAGTAATAGACAGGATGAGAAAACACTACAAACAATGCTTTTATCTGTCTGTACATCATTCAATACATCTTCAGTAGATGCCAGCATGACTGCCCATTTACCTGTGTATCTTACTGTGAATAACAAAGACCACTGCCCAAACTGAAAATAGCTAAAAGAGGGAAAGAATTAAATGTCCCTATATGGAGAAATAAATGGTGACTTTTCACTGCATCAGCTACGAACTGGTTGGGCAGCAGTACAGAGAGATTCTTCAGGTTCTAAAAGAAACCTGCAAACAAGAACAGGGCTTGCACATGCACATTCATGAAGTATTACCACAAACACAGATGCCACAGCTAAAAAACCAACTGTTACCTAAGCAACCACTTACAGCTTGACTATAAAAAGAAAAAAAAAAGGGGGGTGGGGAGGGTGGGGAGCAGAGCACTGTTGAGCACAGCACTAACAGAAAAGACACTCAGAGCATACAGCACAGCAGCTACCATCAATTCCTATTTTTCCACTCCACATTCACCACATAACCATTTAATGGTTATTTCTGCAGAAAAAAAAAAAATCTGTGAGAAAGAGCACGCAACTCCACCAATTTTTCTTATTTAATGGAATCAGCCTGGAAAGCTTGAAAGCCTGCTAACCTCTTAGACCAAGAAGAACAATAAAATACAGATATTAAAAACAAATAAAGTAAGGGAAGGACTTCAGGTGTTTTACCTTTCCCTTCTTTTCCATAAGCAAGGGCTGGTGGAATAGTTAGCTTCCGCTTCTCTCCCACACACATGTCCTTCAAGCCTTTGTCCCAGCCTTTGATAGCTTCCCTTATGCCAAGTGTAAACCACATAGGTTGACCATTGTTATGCTTGTGACTGGAAAAGAACAGAATAAAACACTTAGTCTTTAGACAGCAAGTTCCATAAAAAGCACATGGAGCAGATGGAAGATGCTCACAGCATAGATACATAATTAAAAAGACACCACTGTTCGGCAACTTGGCATTTCTTAAATGAAAGACCTAGACTTTTAAGTCTTTAAAACTTATGCCTTGCATGACAAGGTTCCTTAAGAAGTGGAAAGAAATAAAACCATATCTACATGGTGTGTTTATGACAACACTGAGCAACCTGGATCCCCACCTTCACTTCCCTGATCATCTATTTCCACTTTGAAACTGATCAGACTAGAAAGGCATTTCTACTTAAAAATCTGCATTCAAGGGTATGCATATTTGGTAAATTGCAAATCAAGAACGAGCTTGGTCTTGATTACAATATACCTTATAACACACTTAGAAGAAGTAGCCACATCTCTTCCAAAAAAGCCATTAGGGGAAAAAAAAACAAACTAAAACAACACACAAACAACTACACAACAGATAGTCTAGAAAAGAGAAACAAATGCATGCAAAACATTCGAGTCTAAAATAGGCAGACAAGCCCCTTTTCGAATTTAACCAGGTGGTACACCAGGACTACTTTCACTCTACTGACAGAGACAGAATTTTAACAGCTCGATATACTACTAGTCATGCAGGAAAGGTGCTTAACAAGAAAACAGAGAACTTACAGAAGTTAGTCAGCAGCAAAAACTTAGAGTATCACTAGAACTCCTTTTAGAGAGGCAGGTTAACTACAAGAGAAAATTAGTGAGATTTTAGTTTAAATCGTCTGCAAAGGCATAAACATGCAAAACATTGTCTTCTTTTTTTTTTTGGTATGTTCCACAAAAGTACACTTCAGACATAGCCTACAGATACTTGAGCATTTTGCTGTCTCCCACTATTAACCCTTCGTTGATGTTTTACAGGAAAGGCAACATTAGCAAGTCGTTGCCAGCTCTCTGCAGACTCCCTCGAATTTCTGGCTCTTCCTCCTACTTGCATTACTGTGGCTCTGGTATGTTGATTTGTCTGGTCGGGGGCAGATGAAGAATATGCCGTTTCAGTAATGAAAAGGTGTCATTGTACTGCCAGTAGTGGAAGGATATATATAGTTGTTTGGTTTTTTTTTAAATTAGAGGCAGACTTCTCCCCTAGAAGTTTGCTTTAGAAACGAGACAGAAATTGGTGCATAGCAGAAGACTTACTGAACTGCTGAGATCATATACCAAAACCTGTGTGTAAATTGCAGAAGAGGATGCCTAACATTCCCATCTTTTAACAAATACCACATGGCCCTACTTTCTACAGACTAACCAGAAAACAAAAGCTAAATAAGATTTATTTTATAGCCTCAATTGGCAAAGGGAAAGGAGAGAAGCTTTACTGTTGGTGTTCATCTTAAACAGCATTGTGAGTCAGTGCTTCCTAAACTGTCGAAGTATAAAGGCAAACCGAACTCTCTGAACATAGGTGGTGGTGGAAAGGACCCCGCACACAAATTTGTGCAGCATTATTTAAGCTATTTTAATTCAATAACCAATAAAATCTAGGGAATGCTATGAGCATGCATGCATGCATTGCTTTTGTTTCCTTGTACACAGGTAAAGGCAAGCTTGGGGCGTTTTGGGAGGGAGGGGGAATTGTAAGGATAAAATACAAAGCCACCCGCCCTCAACAAAACGTTCCTCACAGAGCTACTTCGTAGATGGATTGCGGGCCGCTCTGAGGCTTTTCCAGATTCAGGAAAGCACTGCCAGAAGAGATCACCTACATTAAAATACACGTAAAGATATATATACACACACACACAAACACATATATATATATATATATTTCCCCGCGCAAGCTCACCCACCAGCCCGCTCGAAGGCGAGCGGCCCGGGGCGAGCTACTTACGTGGAGTGAAACATGGAGCCATCCCTCTCCAAGTAGCCCTCGTAGTGAACCAGCATCATGTCCCCCCACTTGGTCCTCCTGTGGCAGAGGAACGGCTTCTGCAGCACCTCCACCTTCACGTCAGCCGCGGGGATCAGCGCCGCGGCCGCGCAGCCCAGCGCCGCGCCCAGCAGGGCGGCCCGCAGCGCCGCCGCCATCGCCGCCCCACAGGCTCACCGCCGCCGGGCCGCCATCCCGCACCCCCTCCCCTACGAGCCTGGCGGCGCGGCTCCCCGCGGCAGCGGCCAGGGCCGGGCCCGGTGCGCGGCTCCTCTCGCCCGCCCAGCAGACGTGGCAACGGCCCCCACAGCTGGAGGCGCCCGGCTTCCGACGGGCCGGGACTAGAGGCGCGGCCTCTGATTGGCTCGCTTCAGAGCGAGCCCAGAACAAGAAGTCGCCCATTGGGGCACGCCCCTGTCTGTCCCTCAGCTTGGCCAATCGGCAGCAGACCTCTGTGGGAGGGGCGCTGAGTGACGGGGTGGGCGGGCCTCGGCGCTCCAGGAAGCGAACGTTAGCGAGCGGGGGAGCCCCGCGGAGCGCTCACACAATAGAGCCGGCTCCTGCCGGCCGCCGATTGGGCGGCGCGCTCACAGAAGGCGCATTCCCATTGGCTGCGGAAGGCCACCTGCTTTGGGCGTTCTGCGTCTGCCCCGCCCTCCGGTCTCCTATCGGTCACGTGGGTTGCGATTCCTAGAACTGTTTGCGCTTCCGTAGCGCTACGGGGCCGTTCTCTGGGTGCGCTGCAACGGCGCGTTCTGCGCTAGGAGCGTGGCGGCGAGGGGCGGGCTCGGCGTGTGGGGGCCGGGCCGGGCCGGGCGGGCGGCGCCCCGCTATGGCCCTGGGTGCCGGCGGCGCGGCGGGGCGCGGGGGGCGGCGGCGGCGGCGGGCGGCGTGACTCCGCCGGGGGGCGGCGGCCGCGCTGCATGGGGGCGGGGGCCGGCCGCCATGGAGGGGGTGCTGTACAAGTGGACCAACTACCTGAGTGGTGAGTTGCTGCCAGTCCTCAGCCTCCGCGCGGAGCGGGCTTCCCTAGCGGGACGGGTGCCCTCATCTTCTTTTATATATGTATACTTATACAAGTGTGTATATATATATATATATATTTGTTGAGTGTGGATCAGCGCTGCCCCCTGACCCCGCCGGGTTTCCCGCTGCCACATTGTCACCATCCAGCGCTGGAGGAGGCGTTTCAGCCCCTTGTGGGTGCCAGCGCTGGTCTGGGGCGTCCCTTGCCCGCCCCGGGGTCGTGGGTTGCGGTTATTTCGGGTGCATGAGGTCATGCTCGCCGGCGAGCTTCCCCATTCCGCACGCCCCCGTGAAACTTTTATTGCTTTTATTGAGTTGCTTCGGGGAGTCAGGGGAATCTCAGACCTGGGAGGAAAAGGTGTCGGCATTAAATCACACTTGGGAGATCTGGATGAAAATGCATGCAAAAAAGAAAAAAAGGGGAAAAAAAAAAAAGGGGCTGTCCTGCTAGCGCTAGGCCTGGATTTGAATTTTTTGGGTGTTCCCATGCCATGGGACGCTTGGCTTCGGTAGCAGGCTGGAAGCAGCCGTGCATGGCCAGGGTCTCCTCAGCGGAGGTTAAAGGTGGTGGGGTCAGAAACGCTGCAGAGGTGGGGAGGGTCTGGGGCCACCCGTGTTCTGTGGGGTGTCCGTGGCCGGACGGCATTGGAGCCAGGGCTGGATTGTAATTTGGGGTGTGTTGGTGGGGTCTGGCCTGGTGCCAACCTCTCTATGGTTTGTTGAAACAGTTCGGAAACTTGACGGTCAGAGAAAAATAACCACGACCTTGACATTGCCAGGTGCAAGTTTTGCTTGGGAGCGTAGGCAAGGAGGGCTGCCTTCCTGCTTGAATTTTTTTCAGAGAGGCTGGAACAGCTGCACCTCTCTGGTTAGTTCAGAAAGTGTAGGAAACCAAAATTAAACAAAGAAGAAGCTGAAGCGCAAGCAAGTGATGAGTTGATGTGGCAGGGGGATGGGGGGGGAGCGGTGCATGAGGCTGGGTTTGTTGCTGTGCTGGAAGATTGCTGCAGCTTTTCCCCTTCAGGTGTTCTGAGAGGGGAATCAAAAATTGTCAGGTCTCAGTGAATAGGCATGGATTTTTTTTTTTTTTTAATTATTTCTGAATGCTCTTGGATTATGGACTTTGTGGCAGTAGGAGCAGCGATGCTTGGCTTTTCCACTTGGATTGCAGAACTGGGGTAGTGTTATTAGTCCTTTCCCCATAATAAAAATGTCCATGGTTCAGTTGATCTAAAATTTTGTGTGTTTGTTTTTCTTTGCATTGCTTGGATGCTGGGGCGTATTTGGAACCCCTGTGCTTGCTTTCGTGCCGTGAGATCTGGGGAGTGAGTGTCTGTGGGAACCAGTGCCTGTGTGGATGACTGACTGGTGTTTGGCATTGTAGCATTTGTGTCTGAGTGTGGATGTGGTAGGATCAGCTGGACTTGTCTTCTGTTTTGATGGTAAGATGAAGACTAAGAACCAGAAATATTCCAGTTCTATCAAAATTAAATTTTTGTTTGCTAGCCACATTGATATGTACTGTCAACCCATTGACCCTTCATGAAGAAGGATGACATTTTGCAAACCTCAGTCTAATTGCATGCAGATTGAAGAAGTCTCTCTTCCTTGAATGCGTGAGATTTGCCCCAGCTGGAAATTAGATGAGTTTTTGTTCTCAGTAGAGAGAAAATCAGTGATGGAGGATTGAAGCATCTTTCTGATTTCTTTGCTGGAACTTGACTCTGCTAGTAAGTGTGGTGGTCAAGGTCACTCCATGCCTTTTCTTAGGTTGTAGAAGGCCTGTCTCGTGTGTGTTTGAGAACAGTAAATTTGCTGTTCTGCAAGCTAACTAGGCTTACATGTGCTTTCTTTTGGCATAAAATGAAGACTTCCTGCCCTGAAGCCATTAAGTTATAAATTTATGCACTGATGCAAAAAAAAAGTATCGTGCTGTAATGTGGCGTTTGTCATAGCAGTAGCACAGAGCTGGGGAGTGAGAGACAGGACAGCCTCCTTTCAGGGATTAAGGGAAGCAAGAGGGTTCAACAGGTCATCCAGAACAGTATTTCTGTCAGTATTCTGCTTTTCCTCTTGCTCAAGGTTATCTACACTGGTGCTGAGTGGTGCAAATGATGTATGCAAAAAGTCGGGAAAATGTGTGTAATCTTTTGTGTGCCTGTGTTAGTAACACAGTGCTGATGTAAACGTACACAGCAGGTATCTTATGCCCTTTCCTCCTCATAATGAGGAGCACACCTTTGTTTCACACAGAGAGGAGATAAGGCATTCACCAAAGAATAAGCTTAAAACTGTAGAAAAGGATAACTGCTTTCCCTTCTTGCTCTGAGAGAGGAGCTGATGGAGTTTGTTGGTAATTGAAGTCTTTTCTGGGAATTTTGGTTTTATAACGTCTTCTGTCATTGCCATCACGAGAGGTCAAGTCCACATCAACCTATTTTCCCTCAGCTCTTGGGCAGGGAGCTAAATCTTTGTTGCAAATTACATAGTTATTGACAGCAAGAACATTTCAGAAGTAGGAACTAAGCTTGGCTTTCCGTGGGCAAAGGGCGAAGAAAGCACAGCACGATTGCTGGCAACTGAAAGACAGATTAGCTTGTGTTACTGCTCAAACAAGTTATCTTGTTTTATAATAAATGCACTTGTTTGCTTTATATAGATTAGGATAAATTGAATTAGTGTTACATGGTTTCTGCTTGGAGATAGGGTTTTTCTCTGGTGTTGATCCCACGCTCACGATGTGGTTTCTATATGCAGTGGTTCCAGTGCTGCCTCTGAAATCTCTGAGTTTAGAGAACTAAGTTTTTAGAGTTTTTCTCTCCCTTAATGCAATGGCCACCAAATAGTGATTTTACAATGTAATATTTTTGTTTAAGTTCAAGTGAAGTGTGCCAGCTTTGGATCAGATAGGCATGCACGCAGGTCTAGCCTATGAAAATCCACTTGGGATCTTGTGTTTGCAGTAAGCATGTCCTGAGATTGCTCTCATCTATGCTTCCCCTGCTAAATTGGTTAAAACCTTAAGGGAACAGGGAACTTTGCAAGCAGAATTATCGCTGATGTATAAAGTGTGATAGCACTTTTTCAGTTGGGCAAATATACGATGCCTCTGCAAACTTAAAATTATTAATCCTCAAAACCCAGAGCTGGGTGACTTAAATCATGCAGGTGTGTAAGTTGGCCTCAGCTGAGCCTACAGTCAAAGTGTGTACTTGATCTTAAAAATTCCCTAGATTTCATCCTTTGCCAAAACTCTCTAATGTTATCATTGCTTGTTAAAGGTTGTGGAGGCTAGGGATGGGCTTATAGCCTGGATAAAGGGACTATAACTCTTACTTCAGTACTGCTTATTGTAGTAAGCAGTTGGGGTGACAAAAGCGTCACCCTATAGCTCCTCGGTCTGTTGTGCTGCTGCTGCCTGTGGTCCTGGCTGAGCATAAAGCGTTCTGGCGTGCACAGCATCACAGCCGGATCCTGGCTGCGATCTTTTAGCAGAACTGATCTCAAACCAGGGGATGCTGCTTGCAGGACAGAGAAAGGAGAGAGCAGAGGTGAACTGCACCTGAAGGCTGCCCTTTGCAGTTTGGAAACTGTCTCCCACAGGACTCTCTGACTGAACTCAAGCTGCAATTCACGCTCTTTGTTAAGCATACCTTCTGATTAATAAAAGAAATTTCTTTAGTCTTTGGAGATTACCTTCTGAAAATAATCTGTGATTTTGATTTATCACCAGGCTTATGGAATGAGTAAACTATCGCTTACCCACAGGGAAACAGAGCGTGAAGTTGGGGAATACCTTTCTTCAATGGTGTGTATGAAGTGTGAAAGCTTGGCACTTTCAGTTGATTTTTCTGCTGAAATTCAATTCAGTTCAGATCTTCAGCGTAAGGCATGCCTTACCTGGCATCACCGGCCACAGGCAGGATTGCTGCTGACTCTGGAAAAGGTGGTATGTATCAGCTCTTGGCTTGGGGATCAAAGGCAGCTTCGTCATTAGAAAGAAAAACTTGACTAGTGCTGACTTGCCTAGTATTCTCTGTATGCTCTGTGAAATGGCTTTGATCGCTTTTCTTCACAAAGCTAAGCTTTTCCTGGTATTTAAATGTTCACTTCCTTAATTGTGCTGAGTAACTCTAACCTTAAGTAATTAATCTTCCTTGAGGCATGACACCCTCGCATTCATGCCATCACTAGTGACGCTGCATCATACCACATACCAGAGTTCGCTCTCCCCACCTTCCTGTCTGTAATCATCCACTCTCATTTCATTGTTGTGCTCTGAATTCTTTTCAATTTATCCTGAGATGCCAAGAGCTGGCACCAAGCAGTAAATTTCAGCTTCCACATAAAACTTTAAATTACTCTTGTCTCTAATGATTCAGAATTCCTGAACAAACCTGGAGGGAGAGCTCAAGAAAATGTGAAAGAGCATCAGTTTTTATAGCTTGAATCCGGATGCACATGGTACTGCTTAGAGTGAGTCTTTGTTTTGGGAGTTTAATTTAAGAAATCTGACCTTTTAGGATGGGAGACATGTACACTTCCAGTTGATATCAAGCTCTGGAAGTAAGGTCCTCTGTTTCCAGAGATGGAGGAAGTAATTGAAAACTTCACACTTAGATAAACATTTGGTTCTAAGAAGCTTTTGTTTATAATTTTTTCCCTTCTTTTTAACCTCTGGGCATAGTCCAAGTTCTGATTGTATAAAATGAGAAGTCTGGCTTTTGTAGAGGTTGACCTAGACAGCTGAGGTTTCTGTGGCCTTCAGGGCAATGGTCTGCCCAGTATTGCTGACCGTAGCTGCTCTCAAGACCAGGCATTGGTTTAGGTGGATGACCGAGTCTCACCCAGTCCTGGCTATGCTTCTCACCCAGGATGCTTCAGGGACGAGTTAGTTCATTCTCTTTGGATTTTGCATAATTACATTTGTGTGGTTTGACCCTCTTTCTCATGTCTCTCTTCCCTTCCTTCCCCTTTTCTTCACGTGGCAGCCTTGCTTTTGTCATAGCTTTTTATAATTGAGTAATGTGCTCACAGCAGAAAAGTTTGATGAGGCTGCAGGAATGGAAAACAGTGTCCCCTCTCTCCTCTGTAGGTGTTAGAGCAATGCTGCAGAGCATACACAGTGCAGCATTCCCTGCCAGGTATGCTGCAGTACCGGTGCCTCTGCATTGAGTCCTGCGCTGAAATAAATAAGTGATCTCAGGGAATGGCTGGGTAGGACAGAAACGAAAGGTGTGGCAGAATGATGGTGAAGAGATACCACCTTGTGTGTTTACATAAATTCATCGTGTTGGCTCAGTCTGGCCTGATAACCACCCCAGGGGTCAAAGAGAGGAGCACCTGGTTTGCTGGGGCTGGGAAGTGTAAACAGAGGAGGGAAATTCCTGAGAACTTTGAATGACTTGAATTCGTATGTCTGGGCAGTGGCCTGGATTATTGAACTTTCGCCTCCATCACTCACCCTGATCCCCTCTCTGCCCTTCATCCTTTCACTGTGTCCCCTTGAAAAATGCCTTGACTGCTGGTACATTGAGCTCTCCATGCCTTGGCTGGTCACTGGCATAAAATCTTTTACAAACAAACCCAGTTGTCCTGTGATGGCAGAATGCCTTTTCCAACGCCACTAGCCCTGCACTATGAGTTGTGGTTGAAATGAGGGTGGATTTTATGGGACCCCTGCAAGAAAAATCATTTGGGAGAGGGTCACTGTGTAAAAGCTGGTTCCAGCTGTTGCTTGCTTCACTTGAACCTCTAGTGTTCTTCAAACAAGTGCTTTAAAAAGTGATACCATTGTTGAAGTGCTAAATCTGTTAACTTCATTACCTTTAGGGGCTTTTGGTATTGATTCCTGCTGTTAATGTGCACATAATCAGAGTAATATTGCAATATGGGCATTTCTAGAAGCTGCTCTCTAGGTGAGACAGTAATAGCTCAGAGGACATGCGTGAATTCTCATATATATACTCATATATACTCATGTATACGGTCTGTGGATTTTTATCCTATCAAATTGTTTCGCTACAGAATTAAGGCTGCAAAATGTGTTCCAGTGCCTGGGATTGTCCTTCCCAAAATACTAGGTAGCCTTAGGAGGCTGTGTGGAAAGAGCAGGCAGTGGTTTTGGGTGCGAATTGCTTATATCAAGATAACCCTTTAACCGTGTTACTTCTGGTCACTATATGAGCAAAAAGGGTAAAAGTTTCAGATTTGGTCTGTGCAAAATACGCTTTTGCTGTATGCTGTTCCCAACTAGAAACACAGTGATGACTGACAGCATGAAACACGCGGCCGCGTGAACTGAACTTAGTCTCATGAGAGGTACACACCATCAGTTGTTAAGTACTGGATTGTAAGATTTAGTGCATGCACCCAGTAGTTGCGATTGCAAGCACATTGGGACCTTGAAAACGACTGTTTTGTCCATTTGTGATGTGGAGATTTCCATAGCCTTAATTCCCTGGGGAAATCCTCATCCATTGGACAGCAGTGGTCCTTCTGGGCCAGTATGAAACGTTTGTGTTGTATAGGCGAGGAGACGCGGTGAGCCCAGTGCAGAAGTTGGGGTTTTTTTCAGCACGGTCCATGGCAGCTCAGTGGTCTTCTTTCTAAGCTGGAAATAAGATCACTTGGCTTGGTCCTGTGTTTTGGCTGTTAGATGCATCCTGTAACTGGAAAATATGACTTTCCTCGTAACTGGAAGGCAGGTGTTTTGCGGCCACAGTTGCAGGAGGGGAAGGCAGTATGTTCTGGCCAGCAGCTGCTACCTGAACAACCAGGAGCAGGCTGGGCTTCAGCAAAGGTGCGGACCTGGTGGCATTCATAGACTTACATCAGTACTGGCAACTGGAGAAGGACATGTATTGGATTTTCTCTTGCTTTTTGCAAGACACCAGCACTGTCTTGGTCCTACTTGAGCTGAGTTTTCAGTGGCTCTAGTCCAGCTATCAGTCGTTGACACAGCGCTGGGCAGAAGCTGGGGTTGTTCTGCCCCTGGGTTCTGGGAGGTAAAGTGGTAGGTGGTGGTAGGGTTGAACACATGGCACGGCTTGCTTTGCACAGGGTGGGGTGAAAAGATGGATATTGCTTGTTCGTGCCGTGAGATGTCTCTGACTATCAGAGCAGCTGCTCTGGGACTCTCTTGCAACCCTGCACAGAAGAGCAGGGATCTGGCCCTGCTCTGCCACCTGCAGCTGTCTTGGGTCTTGCCTGTGATATTAGAAGTAGGGATGTGATGAAGGCTTTAATCCCTCCTATTAGGCAGATGTTGCCCTAACGTGGAAATTTCAGAATTATCTCCTATCCGCACTTAAAATCTGAATTAAAGTCAAAGAAGTCCAAGGACTATCTGTTGCATAAGTTTTTATAAAGACTTATGTTGAAGTTCAAGAAATTAATAACCATAAAGTATTACCTAATTCTAGTGGAAAGCAAGCAATAATAAAAACCTGGGTGTCTGGCCTTTGTGCCTTTTAGAAATGCAACTGGAACTGACATCTCTTAATTGCAGCTTGTTTTCCAGGTCATCAGTTTGACTTCTTGAGTATGTAATTCTCCCAGATGGTTTGGCTTTGTGGATGTCTGACATGATCTACATGTCTTCAAATGTTTTTTTTTTCCTTCAGGCTTGGCACTTTGGAACGAATGCTGTCTGGAGTCTGAGTTGTGTAACATTAAATTTTGAATTATGTCCAAGTTTCAACTGTGTTATCAAGAAATGTCAAGTTTGCTCAGTGATAGCTGTATCCAGACTTCCTGAAGTGTAATGGTGGAAGTAGGCAGATCTTTCAGGCTGTGGAAACTTCTGGAGAAATACTGAATCCTTAGCAGGCACAGACTGCTTAAATATCTGTTTCTGTAGTGGACAATATCAAATCTTCCAGGTACTGCAGGTACTAACTTTAAATTTCACACAGGAGTGCAATATGTATTAGGACCTTAACCAGTGTCTGTGAAGTTGTCTGGAATCTCTTCACTTTCTTCTATGGCTGAGACCTTAAGCTACTATTCACTTTTATTGTGCTTTGCATTTTATTGTCTTTTTTTTATATATGTCTTTCCCCAGCAAGGTCAATTTTTACTGTTAATGGCTCTGTGCCTCTAAAATGAGCTATGAAAGTATGAGCTATATTTTGTCCTGCCTGTGCACCACCAGTATAAATGGACTTAGTAAATTCTTCTTCAAAGTTGTGTTAGCGCTGGCACCAGTAAGACCTCGAAAGGTTCAGCTTTAACTTTTTACATCAGGTGAATTCTGAATGCTCAGTTCCAAAAGTTGCAGTGTTCCTAGGACAGTTTATAGGGAGAGAATAAAACTGAATAAACCCAAGACTTGCATTTGTGGAAGAGTCCAAGTGTCTTTTTGCTGCTTTGTTTTTTGTTGTGTTTGTTTTTGTTTTTTTTTTTCCCTCTGCTCTTTGCTTGTCTGCAAATGTGAAGTTCCTGTAATTGAAGATTGTATCCCTGTTGCACTGCCCATGATTTGTCAGCCACATGCTATTTTTAGCTGGTTGTTTAGGATAACCTTCCCATGGCTGCTGACTCAGTGTCAGTGAGTACCAGGTGGTTAGTGCATCTTCTGACAGAACCTTGCTGTGATTTTTTTTTTTTTTTTAAATTGGTTTCCTTTTACAAAAATGTATTTTTATTAGTGTAACAATTCTGTTCTGAAAATACATGTTGTTCTGATTAACAATTGCCTATCATAGTCTTTTTAATACATATCTAATAAAGAAGAGTTAGGTTCTGCGAAGGAAGACAGGTAATTGCAGCTTCCCCCTCAAAAAAAAAAAAAAAGACCCAGAATCAAAAAACCCAACCAAACAAAAACCTCAACAAAATATATTGACTCATAAAATATTTTTAACCAGCCTCCAAAGTGATGGAGCTACAGTGCTTTGTATGTTGACTAATTGATTGCACAGGCTTTGACTGATGGGATGCAATTTGGTTGAGCATCAGCTGCAATTGTAAGCTGTAGGACCATGGCTGAAATGATTCATGTGCAGCAGCAGGATCTCCAGGCTGAATTAGAGGCTTGTATTGACTGTGGCGCTGTGCATTATTTAAGGGATTGGTTCTGTGCCATTGAGTGTCTGAAGCAATTAACTACTACTCTCTGCTGAACAATCACCTCCTTTTTTTGTGAGTTCCTCCATATCAATAGTGACTTTTAGGATAGTTTCTTTATTTTGGTGGCAAGACAAATAAAAATCAGTCTTGCTGTTTTCTTTTTTTTTTATTCTCATTCTTGTGATTTTTTTTCCCTTCATATAAAATAAAGAAGTATTGAGAATACTTTGGCATTTATAATGTTTTTATATTCTTCTAGGAAATAATGGAAGAGCTCTGGAAGAGTGTGAAAAAGGATTTATGTTTGTTTCCCTTGCACCCTGAAGGTTCAGTAACCTGTAGACCAGGTTGGCCCGGATGCTGTGGTGTTGCTTGTTTAAAATAATAACCAAACAAAAAAACCCAAATCATACTCCTACTATTAGCCTGTGGCTTTAGGGCTTTCTAACCTTAAACTGAGCTGGGCTTGGCTTCAGCAGTAGCCTAAGGAATTGGTCCCTAGCTCATAAGCAGCAGTCATTCCTCCCCGTGCAGGGCAGCAGAGGCGAGGCCTCTCTGCAAAAATGTGTGGAGCCGTGTCTTGTCAAAGTGTTTTTCCCAGAGATGGTTTGCCAGCACAGCGTGGGGAGCTTCGGTGTCTCGCTCCCTTGTGCCACGGATGAGTGGTTAGGTCGCTTAAAGAATCACCGTCAAAGATACTTGGAAATAGTGATTTTAATAGTAATCTATAAAAGTGTGATTCAACAGAGTTCGATGGCAAGGTTCACTCTATTACTTACTATATGAATGGAATATATATATAAAGGAGAAAAGAAGAAGAAGAAGAAAAAAGAAAATAGCTAGCAGCAGTTTAAGGTTTGTTTGCAGCAAGGAGAAATTCACAAGAATTTAGCCATAACTAATCATTAATTAATCTAGCATCTAAAAAAAAAGGTGATTAGATTAAATGAGGTCTACTGCAATATTTGTATCGATACACACACAGAGACAATAGGCCTAGTAATTTGTTGCGACTTTAGTGAAATACTCACAATATGCATATATAAAGGTACCCAGTAAAAATTCCCCTTGAGTTCAGTGAAATACTCACATTAAATGATTAACTCAACAGGCAAATGTTGAGTCTCAAGGGGTGAAAGGCGCCGGAGATCAGCCCGGGTCCTGTTGTCAGACCTCTGTATGCAAACTTAAGAGTTCGCAGCTGTGAGAGGCATCCCACCCAGAGGGAGATTCTGGTGCAGCCCGCTGCGATCCAGGAGAGCTCAAAGGGTCTCCCTTGGTACTGCTGTTTGTAGGGTCACGAGATGATTGACTTTAGGCATCAGTAAATTTCCATTCTACTTTCACAGCCCGTGTTGGAAATCACTAAAGTTCTCAAAAATTCCAGTGATGCTGGTACAGATCCTCCTGAGTTATGGCGCAGATAAGATAGCCCCCAAGGCTATCGGGAGGTGACTGATACAGACAAAAAATATGTCCCAAGGTTGTCAGGGCTGCCTCCCTGGTGTAGACAGTGCTGCTCCCACCTTAACCATGTTCTGATATGGTCAAGGGACGCTTAACCGCCAAACTCGTTACACAAAGGCCAAGTTTTGACGGGAGTTACTGAGATTGTAAAGCAGCTTCGCTTCCCATGCTCTGCCAGGTGCACAAGAGAAGAAGGGTGGGTGGGAGAATGCACCACCACACCTTGGTCCTGTCCGGGGCAGCTTGTTGCAGCTCAGTAATGAAAACTGCTTTCCTCCAGTAACATTGCTGCCTCGTTTCTTCTTGAGTTAATGAGCTTGTAGTTCTTAATTAGACATAAATGATGGCTGTCATGTCTTGTTTGTTTGTATCTTTTCATACTGCTGTAGTACTTCCAAAAGAAGAAAACAAAGGGGGTAATTTACTTCTGAAGTTGGACAGCAGGGTGGGCAAAAGTGGTACCCAGATCTATTGGTTTTGGTTTAGCCTGGTGGTTTGTTTTTTCTCTGGGAAGGTATCCAGAAGTGCAAGTCATTAATTCAAGATTACTTTTTATGTGGGCAGCATGAGAGTTTCAAGAGCTATTGAGAACTGCTTCGTGGAAAGATGGTGTTCAGAAATCAACACATCCTCCTCTGTCCCCTCCTTCCCTTGATTTTTAGGAGTTTCTTGCCCATTGCTTTTCAAGACAGTTTGGCTAGACCTTCCCGCAAGGGAGGAAGACATGTAAGGCAAGACAGCTGGGGTAGCTTTAGGAAACAGTGAAGAGGTGGGTGGAGGAGTGATGGAAGGAACTGAGGGGTGGTGGACTGAAAAGGTGGTTTTGGAAGAGAGAGTGAGTCAGTGACACTGTCTTAGCAAAACTACTGAAAATGACATATGGCATCTCAGGAACATACCGCTGTGGTCCAGCTGCCTGCAGAAAGGGCACGTAGCTGCCAGCAAGCAGGGGTTGTGGTGTACAACGTCCAGGCCTGTCCACAAATCTTACCACTTTAAAGAGTTTAATTTTCCTGGGGGGACTGAGAATCTTTGGGGCCTTATTTGCAGCAAGTCCTGAATGAGAGAGGTAGTAGAATTGCAGGGAGAGAAGCAACTGAGAAATGCAGTTTTGTTTTTCAGGCTGGCAGCCTCGATGGTTTCTTCTCTGTGGTGGCATCCTGTCCTATTATGACTCTCAGGAAGATGCCTGGAAGGGTTGTAAAGGAAGCATCCAAATGGCCGTGTGTGAAATTCAAGGTAACTAAGATACAGTAACACTCAGCTGCATGAAATTTGTCCAGTAATGTTGCATTCAAGACGAGATTTCAGATCACAAGAGCTATTTGTCTCCTTGATTTCTTTGGTATGTATTTGTAGTAACTCAGTGACTTGATATATATGCCAGTTTTTATTCTATAGTATTTTGAAAATGTTAAGAAAGCTGCAAGCCTCTAATATAATGGGTATTCTACATGCAGGTGGGTCACTGTTTTTCATGAGCCGTGGTGGAACATCATACAGCTTCAAATGACTCTTCATAAACGCAAAGCTGAAGCTAGAAATATGAATAATAAACTTCAGTACTAGGTCTGCTCACTCAAATGGGATTCCTTGCCACATCTTTGAGGTTCGGTTATGGGCTGGAAACTTGAAAGAGAGGCTGGCCGGAAGAGGATGCCTTTACCATAAAGACTCCCAGATGATATTGTACCGATCACAAAACTGCCTTTCATAGCCTTTTGTCCCACAGCTGTACATATGTATGTCCTATCTATTCCCTGACTCAGAAGACAAGTCATAAAATGGCAACAGGAGTAATTTGGGGCTGTAGATTCCTCCTCTTTCTTTACTGTTTGAGCTGCCACCTAATATATCTGTTGTTATATTCAGTTGGGCTGGGAAGGGCTGAGGGACTGGTCTGAAATCTGTGTTGCTTCCAGTTCATCCTGCAGACAGCACACGAATGGACCTGATCATCCCAGGGGAGCAATACTTCTATCTGAAGGCAAGAAATGCAGTTGAAAGGCAAAAGTGGCTGGTTGCGCTAGGAACTGCCAAAGCCTGTCTGACCGACAGCAGAACACAGAAGGAAAAAGGCAAGAACACCCTTTTGCCAGCACATACTGTTTGCTTTTTATTTCCCTCTCCTTGCCCTAGTAGGTGTACACACAAAGATAACAAAATCTATACCTGAACTCTGTGTCCAACCTGTGCTTCAGGTCTTTGGTGCCACTAAAAGCCAAGCCATCTGGGAACTCTAGCTAGAAATCTCAGGTGTTAGCTCTCGGTGCAGGGATTTGAAAACTTTGGTTTTTCCTTAATATATACTATGTATAAATAATTTGAAAATCGTGTGCTGATAAATTCTGTAAGTACAAGGAATGAGTAGCTCCTGGCTGCAGGTCACTGGGATGCAGTCTGTGCATGAAGGTAAGACCCTCACCTTGTGCAACTGTCTTAGTATGATGACCCAGCCTCTCATACCAGTGGCTCTTGAGCTTTGGAGTTCCTCAGACCCTTTCCTTCCATGTTCTAACTGGGCTGTCTTGTGCACTTCAAGAATCCCTTGGCAATTAAAATAAAGGTTTGCAATTGGTTTTAAATGTGCATGCTGGTATTTGGAAACTGAAATCCAACCATGGTCAGGCTATGAAAATTAATTCACTTACCTCTTTGCTTTCACCAACAATCTCACTTTCACCCCAGTGAAAACCCCCCTTGCCTGCAAGTGTGGTGTCATTCATGAGTCAGTGTGAGACCTCCTGCCTTAACCTTGTGTAGCCTCAGCACAGTAACTATGCAGAAGATGGGAAAACAGCAAATTATTGTTAAGATATCAGTGATCCTGAGCAAATGCAGGGGGGGTGGGCACTTCCTTTCACCGAGTTGAGGAATTGCTTCTCCTCTTAGCCTTATGTGCAGGCTTTGCATCTGCCAGTTCAAACTGAGTCAGAACTGAGCAGAAGATGCTACTGTAGGGTCCTCCACAAAGTGGGGATCTGATGCGCAGTGCCTAGCAGCAGAAAGAGGTTATATCTATAAACTGTCATACAGTAGCACAGGGTGAAAAGCTACTGATGTATTTGCAGAACTAAACCATGTTAGTCTTACTAAGAGACAAAATAATTTACTTTGTAATTCTAGGACTCTAATGTCAAAAAATTACTTCTGAAAAATCTCAGATTGACTGTTAGTCATATTTGGATTAGTCTGCTCAGTTCTGCACTCTCCAGTACAAGAAACATATGGGCGTACTGGAGTGAGTCCAGCAACGGGTCACTAAGATTATTAAAGGAAATATTTGATGGGAGAGCATAAAAATGATGGAACCAGACTCTTGTCAGTGAACGGACAAGAGGAAATGGTCCTAAATTTAAATACAAGCAACTCCATTGAGACATAAGCAAAAATGTTTCTGTTGTGAGGATGAGGGAGCACTGAAACAGGTGGCATAGAGAGGTTGTGGAGTCTCCATCCTTGGCAGCGTTCAAAACCTGACTAGACATGGCCCTGAACAATGTGCTCTGGCTGACCCTGCTTTGAACAGGGGAGTAGGACTAGCTGGTCTCCAGAGGTCCCTTCCAACCTCAACAACTCTGTGATTCAAGGATATATATTAAATTAATCCCTTTGTGTAGGATAGGATGCGTCTTTTCCCTCTAGTGTTTTCTACCTATAACCCTGATCGTTTAATTCACAGTATAATTGTTTGCACCTTAAACTACTTAGTGAAAACAAAAAATATGATATGTAGAGGTTTCGTCCTGTTTAAAAGGACCATTAAGGTCAAGTGTTGTGTACTTGCTTTTTCTCTGTGTCCTAAGTCCAGGAACATATTGTTCCTGTCTATGAAACAAATAATGAAACAGTATTTTACCTGTCAGGAGCATAATTTATGGCCAATTCAGCTCATCTTTTTGAGTTGATAGAAAATGTTTTGAAATAAGGAAGCATTGATTGAATTAGATTGGATAATGCTATTTCAGCAACTTTGCAAAATCATGTACTGCAAGATGGATACAATAAATTTAACTCTTCTTTTGTTTCACTTTTAGAGTTCACTGAAAACACAGAAGCCTTGAAGACTAAAATGTCTGAACTTAGACTGTACTGTAACCTCCTTGTTCAGCAAGTGCATAAAACGAAGGAAGCCAGCATTTCTGGTATATCAGAACCAGAGGTACAGCTCTATTTTTGGTGTAGACCATATCCGTGAAGTCTTGAGCACTGTGAACTCTTCTGCTTAGCCAATGTGGTATTCACTCACAGTTACTTAATATTGCACCCTCTTTCTGCAGAGAACCTGTGGGAAATAATGTACCCACACAACAGTTCTTGTTTAAATGGAGTAACACTGTATTGTTGCAAATAATTTTCCCTGTGTTGGGGTAGCAAGTAGTGAGATGTGATGTCTGTGATCTAGATAATAACATGCCTGTAGGTGATCATGTGTATATAGTGGATCAAAAAAGCAACAATTTTTTTATAAAAAGATAACTTGCAAGAAGCGCACATTTGCTCCTGGGTCATTAATATCCTGCTCAGCTTCTGTTCTCAACCGAAACCCGCAAAAGGTCAAGAGACGATGCAGACCACAAAAAAGCAAAATTGCCAGAAAGAACTGCCTGATTAGCCTCACTTAAGTTAAAGTTTCAAACCTTGCAAATCTTCCTGACCAAAGAAGCCTCATTTAAGAGGGGTCTCCTAATGATGGTGGTCTGCCCCTTGCTTTGAGGGAAATGTGTGAAGAGGGATGCACATCACCTGCTAGAGAAGCTGGTGTGGAGTTCCAGGATACCTCCCACTGGAGAGATGGGTCCTCAGCTGCAGGACAGACAGGCAAAACACCTGAAGGTTAATCATTTGTACGTCCAAACCATCTCTGTAAAGATACCTGATAAACTGTTTATGGTGAATTAACAGACAGTGCAGAAGCATGATGTAGTGTATAAATGACTAAATGGCACTATTAGAACTTGCAGCTCACAGGTGTTGACAACAAACAAGTAATGTGGTGTTTATCCAGCTCATATTTCATGCTTCTTGGGGAAAACTCACTTTCCCTGATCTTACTGGTATTTCACTGGAAAGATTTATTGCTAAAAGCATTTCAGCATCAATAACTGTGCTTTGCAGAGGTGAAGAGTATTGTGGCAATGTGATACTTCATTCTGCCTGTTTTTCAATTGCAGTAATTTTTTATTCATGGGATTTTTGAAATTATTATCTGCAGATCATTTTGTATCTATTTAATTTGTTTATTTTTTATTTCTCCTGTCAGTGGTGTCTTCTGGAATGCCATTGAATACATCAAGGCTTAGTATTTAATACACTTTTAACACCAGAGATAAGTAACTAAGAGGCATTTTTTTTTTAAAACGCAAGCGTACTGAGCTTGTTGTACTGAGAGGCTGACAAGAGTGGTAATGCTGTGAGGGGGCATAGCCCCAGTAATATGTGATGCCAGTTCTCTGAGCAGCTGACACATTGCATTTTAATTCATGTTAAACAAAAATCATGATTGTAGCAGTTGTGGGCTTTGTAGACATTAGTTGCTCCAAGTTGGTCTTCTGTGGTGAGTCCATGTCTTCCAACTGGTTTCTTCCCACAGAGCGGGATTGATATGGGAGCTCTGTTAAAATCAACCTGTGACACCTTCCTAAAGACTCTTGAAGAATGTATGCAGATTGCAAATACTGCCTTCACTTCTGAGTTATTGCATCAGACCCCGCCTGGATCCCCACATTTAGCAGTTCTCAGAATGAACAAGGTAATGGCCAGTATCCTTTTCTTTCAGTCTTGGGTTATGGATAGTAAGGCACCCTTTTGTGAAGGAGCATTTGTAGAAGTAGGGAATGCATTTTTACCCATATTATAGCTAGTAGTCCTCTACTGGACATGCTCTGCTGTTTCTTGGGGTTTGCAAGCAAGGTGGGGCCATGTTTTAATAAGCAGTGACTAATCTCTTAACTTTTATCGATAGGTGAAATTTATTAAGCATTAACTTTCAGGGCCTGATCCATCTGCAGACAGCGATGTTTCAAAAAACACCTAGCTGTATGACAAGTTGGTCCACTGTGGGAGCTCACAGCAATTATTGCTCTTCTAAGCTACTGCAGCATCGGATCTGTGGTAATACGCCCACAGAAGCTGATGAGCTTATCTTTTGAATGAGAAGGGCACTTTCTTGAATCCTGGATCCACAGCTACATACACAAAACTGGAGCATCTCTGGCAAACAGCAGACTAAGTTGTACGTAGGAAGGTAGACACGTCAGTGCATCTGGGAAGTGAGATTACTTCACCAGACCTGGTATCTGGCCTCACATTTCGTCTGTTTTTTCCTCATTTTTTTTCTTAAGGGAAGAAAACATCATTGCAAAGAAAACTCACTGCCTTGTTTCTTTTCCACACGCTGTATGGTGTCTCACTTGGCACTTGCTAGCTAGCTTCTAAAAGAAGTCTCCTGGTTTTCTTTTCTTTTCTTTTTTTTTACCTTTTCAATATTTTAATGGTGTAATAATGTATTAAGTTTTTCATATTTGTCTGTATACTGCTTCCAGGTCAGAGAATTAGTGAGCGTATGCTTAGCTTTTCAGCTTTTTTGCTGACTCCAGCTTAGGCTTAATAAAATGTGAAGCTTGAGAAGCATGATACAGTCTTCTTGCTTTAAAGAATATTCCCCCTCCCCACTTATCTTACAGATAAAGCACTCTGTCTTGCCCAGTCACACCTCAACGGAAAGGTATAATAAAAGTCTTTACTGTCAATCTCTTTCTAATCTGGTTTTGGTAGTGTCTGTTCTTTCCATATTTGTACTGTAATATTACTAGTACTGGATGCAGGCAGAATTGTATTGCTCTGAGCTGTGTACATGGAAGCAGACAGACCAAAAGGGAGCTGGCTCACCCCACTTCATGTCTCTTCTTTATCAGCCCTTTCCCTTTTATTTTTCTCAGCCATCCACTTACTGGTGACTTACTGGTCAGTCAGCAGCCAGCTCTCTCCCGCTTCAGTGCGTTTTCCTGCATCTCAGGTTCCACTCCATAAGCTCATAAAATCATTGATGGAGAGCAGGCTATGATTTGTGGAGTAGATGGCATATTTTAACGTACTAATGAGGGGATATTCTTTTAGCTGCAATACCTGCCTGTGATTTTCTTTTTTGTAATCAATTGTATTTTTTTTATTATATCTCTTTTTAATAAAGGTCATTGTAAATATATTCAGACTCCGCAAACTGAGGTTGAATCGTTAATCCTACTTGCTGCAAAGAGCTGCCTGGTTCCTTCTGTTATTTTAGACAAGTTCTTTTGCTCAGAGCAGCCTGTGGCAGCCTATAATTTCTGTCAACTATTTTTCTCTTATTGTTATTTGTGTGTTTTCACAGGAAGAAGCTTACCAAGCAATGTTTTATACACTAACCATTATTCTTTCCCTTTCTTCAGGCAGATGAACCCCTGTGAAAATGGCTCTGTAAAAGCAGAAATTAACCATCAAGAGCAAACCCTTATTAAAAGTCTGGAACGTTTAAACCCGGAAACAAATGAGGGGGGCAGTGATGTTTCTGTTGAAGATCACATAGCAGAGGATTTGGCAGGTAAATATATGCACCATCTTTTATCCAGAATCTTACTCTTAAAGTGTAAATGGAGGGAGGTGTAGGCTGCCTGTGAGAGTGCCGATACCTTCCTTCCCAGGAGAAGGAATGTCAGTGTATTTTAGTCCGATATCTGCCTGTTGTCAAGTCTTCCCAGCATAGCTCCTGCCCTTGTTGATAGCTAACTTGAGACTGAATGGGGAAGGAAATTAAAAATTCTTTTTTGGGCAAGTGGAGGCTCCTCTAGATGCTGATTGACGTGCGTAACAATACAGCCTGGCAGGGCTTGGGCTTGTTTTGCGCTGTGGACGGACACGTTGTTCCCAGAGGCCCTCCACTGGGAATGCTGGCATCTCTGCTAGTGTGTAGGGCTGCACTGTCAGAAGGGGGGCACTGAAGCTAATTGTGTGCCTGTCTTGGAGGGGTTGACCTTGTAGTCGCTCTTGATTGCTCTGACAAATCTTTATGGAAAATTAACAGTTTTTCTGCAATTAAGAGTATACTAGAAAGCACCTTATTTCTTCCATTACCTTAGCAACAGCAGGAAACTTAGATTTGCATGTGACTTCAGTAAAACACTGTTGAATTAATTCAGTATAAAATTCCATCCAACATAGCTATATTGTTAAGGGCTGCTGAACTTACTTTGGGTAAGTCTATACAAGTAACGTATGATTTCTGCCTGTCCTGTTGAATGGACTGTTCTTGAACAGAGCTTTCTCTGCCTGGCCATTATTCCAAAACTTATATATGCGGTCAGTGAATCACCTGAAGTTTTTAAGCCCAAGTTAATGAACATGGTGATTTTGTTCTTACATGGGTTCTCTGGAATTTTTCCCATTTCTGTAACTGGTGTTTTGTTATGTGGTAAGTCCCTGCAGAATAACATGCATGTGTCACCATTTAGTGTGATACCTCAAGAATACAGTGCTAAAGCAAGGAGATGAAACTAATTCAAGTCAGGTTGTTGGTATTTAGCTGCTGAGGTCATTCCTGTGCAAAAAAGCGAAAAGCCTACCCCCTTTTGGGTACACACATCTAAGCTGCAGAGTTTTGCTGGCAGTACGGCGTAGAGCAGGTTGTGCAGTGCCATCCATCTGGGATGGGCTGACCCAGCCAGCCTGGGGCCCTGTCTTGCTGGTGGCTGTATTTGGGTGCTCCCTGTGACCCCAGGAGCTCTGCCCTGTCTCAGATACTCTTCCTTCCCTCTCCCTTCTATTAAGAGCAGTCAATCTTTAAAAACACTCAAGCATTTAAGTCCCGTAAGAAGTTTCAGTTTGTCATTTAGTGCTTACAGTGTTTGAGTTCAAAGTTTCAGAGGACCCCAGGCTTTATGCGTGGCACTCCTGTGGAGTCGCTGTGGACTCGGGCTGTTTCTCTACTCACCATCCCATGTGTCTTGGTGAAGGACAGATCAGTGACATCCCTCAAACTCTAGTTCCTTAGCAGAGTCACTTTGCTTGTGAGTAAGGCATGGTCAGTGGTGGCTGAGGCCATTTTTTTCTGACCTGAGGAGCACGGCTAAAGTCTCGTTGCTGTTACCGGGTTTGAGTGATTCTTTTTTCACGCAGCACTAGGCTTATTTAGTGGTTCTGCAAGTAATAGGGAAAGCTGCAAGTTTGTTTTCAGGCTTTACTCAGAGGAAGATAGTTCCTTGCAGCTGGATCCCTTCAGCCAGGAGCTCGGTTCCACTTCAGGCCTATAAATCCTCACTGGCCTTTGAAAGTATTCCTTTCCTGGAGAGACATGTTCCCCGAGAAATTCTGGATGTTAGTGTGACAGTATGGCAGGAAGACATACTGTGGCCATGGCCTGTGCGCTGCAGATACTGCGAATATATCACTTTTGTTTCTTGAGTTGTTCTCTGCACTTTTCCGTGAGGTCAGAAGGTCTTACCACACATGGGATGTGGCTTTTCTTTGGGTGTCTAAGACTTTGTCTTCCTTCAGAGGTGCTCACGTAGTGCTCTGTTTATTTGAAAAAAATGCGCTTGACCCCAAGGAAGAAATAAAACAGAGAACAGTGGGGAAGAGGCAACTGGATCTTTTTCTGGGAAACTTTAAAGATACTCATACAAATCGGGGAGAACATAGCAGCCTTTGATATCACAGCAGTACCTATCTAAGCAGCCAGTTTACTTACTTATCAGAAAGACCAAACAAGTCACTATTACTCTTTTCCTTTTGAAAATGCACTGTGCCATTTTATCAGCACCAGGGAAGTTACAGCATGTGAGAAGTAATCTTTCTTTCAAGATGAGTCTGCTCCCCGCTGCACCCAATCACTTCTTCAATGCTCTTCTCTCATATTGCTGTCCTTGCTGAGGATACGTGGGCTTACCTGCATTGGAGCCAGGTGCTTGGTCTGTCTGATTAAAGGAAATGGGGAGGGGACTGGTTGACATGTGGTCTGAGCACCCAACAGCAGGGGAACTGTAGTTAGAGTCATGGTGTTGGCAGGGAAAGCTTTTAAATTTGTATGATTGTCTTAAGGAACAAGAATAACAATGTGGGTGTGTGGCTGTTTTCTTTTTCTATTTTTGTTTTTCTTCTGTTTCCTATAAATATAAGGCATTAAAGAAGATGGAGAGAACAAGCTGCAAGCTGTAGAAAGCTTTGATGCCCACAAGTTGCTGCAGTCGGAAACGAATTCTTTAAGTGGATTGACTCTGTGTGAGGAAGACAGAAATGAAAATGATTCTCCTACCTTCTTCAGTGTCATGAGCAATAGGTAGTACATGTTGCAGATGTAAATTAAAAGGCTTATTGAACCTTTAAGTCCTTAATTGACTCATTTTTAAGGCTGTTCTGTCTATAAAGCTGTATTTGCTGAGATCATTTAACATGACTGCATCCAGCACAATAATTGAAGATATCCTTTGTAGAATTGGCTGTACAGAGTGGAGTGGGAGGTTTTTTCCTTGGTTATAATTACAGGCCTTGCTTGCATGCCACCAAATGTGTATTTTCTGCAGTCATTTACTTTAACCTTGTGAAAGAAAAGCCATGTTGGTAGTTCCATGTCTATAAGTTTTACCTCTATGCAAGTGAAGCGGACATGAAATGTAATTTTGTCTTCAGAAGTTGCACAAAAATTGTTAAGGTAAACAATCTTCTCTGCTTGTCCTGGACACCAGGTTCAGCGATATTGAACTTCGGGAGGAAGAGGGCATACCAACAGAAGAGTTTCTGGAGTCATGTTACGCAATTGTGCCCGTTCTGGGTAAGCAGCGCTTTCTTTTCATCCCATGGGTGCATCTAACTCCTTCTAGCTGCCTGCTGCTATCTACTCCTCTAGCTGCCAGCTGTGAGAAAAGGTGGAGCAGTTGCTTTGGAGAATTTGTTCTTTGCTAAAGTGATTTCTTTGTGTTCTTGTGATTTCTAAAGTGTTTCTTTGCTAAAGTGATAGTTATAAAGTGATAGTTATAAAGTGATAGTTATAAAGTGATAGTTATAAAGTGATAGTTATAAAGTGATAGTTATAAAGTGATAGTTATAAAGTGATAGTTATAAAGTGATAGTTATAAAGTGATAGTTATAAAGTGATAGTTATAAAGTGATAGTTATAAAGTGATAGAAATAGTTCCTATCAGCAGAATCAATTTGACTGGTACAAGAAGATACTTCTTAGTCTTTCTCTTTTTAGAGGAGGCACTCTCATTTAGATGGGACCCGTGTATAAGCTGTCTGGAAATCTGTGGGTATATCTGGAACAGTGGTTTCTTGCCCTCAAAAGAACAGTGTGGAATGCCTTGCGTGTCTAATACTGCTGAGAGCACACCATCAGCTGTACTAGCTATTGCTGCTATTTGATTTTCCAAAGACTTCTGTCTCCAGCTAGCGCAGCCCCCCACCTGCTTGGCCCCTGAATCTAACAGCAGATGTGAGGACCCTGTAAGCATGCACCCTTTTGAAGACTTCCAGATTGTAGGTCGGTGTATTTTACCACTTGTACCAACCGGGGTGGATTGGTTCTACACCAAAGAAAGACTTCGGTTTATGTCATTCATTCAGTATTCTCCTGCCATTTAAAAGGATTGTTAAGAGAGTAAATGAAATTAATTGTTACTAAGACGTGAGGACTGGAAAAAGCCACAATTTTAAAATATGGCCGCCTTTGTTTTTTTTCCTAGACAAGCTGGGACCAACTGTTTTTGCTCCTGTTAAAATGGATTTTGTAGGTAACATCAAGGTAACAGCTTATTTCTAACACTGATTTTTTTTTTTTTAAACAAAATATCTATTTTAGGTATTAAAGCTCAAGAATCTTTGTTGTAGGAGTCAATATTGGAATGCTATTTAATATTTGATAATGTTACCATCTGTCAGATCAGAATGCTGAAATGCCCCTAATTCTGTTCTTACGGTACATGCTGTGTTTAATAAATCCAGCTGTTGTGCACAAACTTATAAAATACTTGACTGACTGCCAAGAAAAACATCTGTGACACCTAATGAATATGACTTCGATTCTGCACTGAATAGGTTCTAAGTCATGATGCAATGGTAGCAATATTGACTTTAGACTGTAAAACAAACCAGGGGGGAAAAAAAACCTTTCCTCAAACAAGTAAGAGCAAATTAGTGCGTTAAGAAGCAGCTTCACAGCAGGTCAGGGCAGACGCTGCAGCTTCGGTTCTCGTTCTGACAGTCCTTCCAGCTCCAAGTCCGAAAAGGTTTGAAGTGCTACTTGTGAGACAAGATGTATTCATAGTGAGACTTTTCACAGCTTTTTCTTTCAAGGAAAAAACAGAAAAGCAAACCATATCTCCTGAGTGTATGATAAGCAACGTTGCATACATTCAGATTTGTCTGGTGCAAAGTAAGGCAGATATGAACTTATCTTGCTGAAGGTAGCCACTGAAAGACTGAAAATAGAAAGAGGGAAGAATGCTATTTAAAAAAAAAATTGAATATTTATTGTCAAATGATAGGCAGCTGCTCCTTTAAGGTAGAAGACGACTATTTAACTGCCGCGTATATTTTGCCTTTTGTTTTTGTGAGGAGTTGTGTATAACAAACTTTGGAATAAATTAAAAAGCTTAAGCATGCCGATGACTGCTAAGTGTAATGGAGAATTTGCAGCTTAGCAGTTGTCAGAAGGCAGTCTTGTTTGTACTTGAAGCTTGGGGCAAATGGGACTTTGCTCAGAGAGCAGGTTGAGTTTAACTCCGTTCCACTGGTGTGGAGGATGCCATGCGAACCTAAAGCATTTTGTCAGACAGAAATGGTAGGTTCCATGTAAATCTTTGACTGAGATGCTTTTTTTTGGTTGCGTTAGCCAGATGTGTCTGGTGTTGTGCCCTGCAAAGGCGTGCCTGGCGTGGCAGGCCAGCCGTGCTGTGGGGGCTGTGTGATGTGGTTGGGGATCTGTGGTATCCTTTGCAGGGAAGAGTCCTGGTAAATAGGTGGTATTTACAGGACAGGCCACTGTTTGGTCTTAGAAGCCTAAAGCTTTGTTTTTTCTCCAGAAAATAAACCAGAAATTTATAACCAACAAAGAAGAGTTTGATACCCTTCAGAAGATAGTGCTCCATGAAGTGAATGCCGGTGTAGCACAAGTTAGAAACTCTGCTACGGAGGCTCTCCTGTGGCTGAAAAGGTAATGGCCTTGTATCTACATACAATATGAACGGCTAAGGTGGAATGAGGGGCCTTTCATCGGTGCAAGCTTATGTACATGGAGAAAAGTGGTTACTTTCCACAGGCTGCATCAATCCAAACTGGCTAGGTTCAAGATTAATGTGTTGTCTGTGGTTGTATCACTACAACTTTGCCAAAAGGCCTGAAAAAGCAATTACAGGCAACCTTTTTTCCCATAAAAATGAAATTACAGTGAGTGACTGATCCTGCTGGGCCAGAATATCAGGCAGGTGATTTTAAGCTGCAGCAGAAATGTTTTAGCGAAGTGTTTTCCCTTGGGCTAGGAGAGAGACTGGAGGAGGTGGCTGCATTTTTTTTATTCAGATTGAAAATAGCGCCTTAATTCTGAGTTTTACTGCACAGCTGAGTTGTATTGCAACTTTGGGGGCTTTGTTATACTTTGGGTTACTTTGTTATAAATATGGTTTCTTTTTATTTTGTGGGTTCATCCTGACAGAGGCTTAAAGTTCTTGAAAGGGTTTTTGACAGAAGTGAAGAACGGGGAAAAGAATATCCAAACAGCTCTGAGTAAGTGCCAGTTGCTTTATTCTTCATGTGCTTCTGAATTTATATACTTGGCTATTTTCCTCCTCATTTAGAACCTGTGTTTTCTTTTCTTCAGGGACTAACGATGCAAGTAATCTCCAAGACATAACTTTTTTGAAAATTGCAGTTTTTGAAAATGGCCATCTTCAGGCAGATTACTAGATAATTGGTCAATGTTGATTTAATAGCAGATAAAGATTCCTTTAGTTGGCATACTTTTGGCAGGGGAGACGGTCATATCTTAGGGAAAAAAGTGCTTTGTCTCACTCCATTTTCTCCTACTGGTTTGCAGTGAGAGCGCTCCCGCATTTATAGTTGCTGTTGTGTTATTTTTTTAGTTCCTTGTGAGATTGGCCATTACTCTTTGAAATCACCTCTTTGCCAGTATGGCTGTGAATTGCCTGTATCAGTTAGAAGGGAGTTTGTAACAGAAAAGAAGGAATTTTTTCCAAGTACACAATTTCTGTTACTTACTGAGTCAGGCTAGTGCCCACAGCAAGTATAAAACAAAATACAAACCCCTCTCAGACTTGACTTGGTTATTCCTGAGTAAGACCCTCTCTATATGCATGCAGTCTAATGTTATGATAATCCTTTAAAATGGCTTTAAACCAGCTTTTTTTAAAGCTTTATTTTTTTTAGCTTCTTTTAAACAGCTAAGAAGTTGTCCTGTAGGATTAGTAAACTAAGAACTACTACACTGAAGTATGTAAGCAGCTCTAGGAAGTGGGACTGTAAATACGCTGCTACCAGATGTGGATGTTAAATACCACAGAAAGCCAAGCCACTTATTTGACCTTCTAAGTCTGAAGGCTTCAGCACTGAATTATTTCTTCAATTGCTCTGTGTGCAACAGAGCTGTGCTCCTGTTTTTTTCTCACTTCTTCCTTCCCTTTCTCCCCCTCATCCATATCTGTATCACCAGTGCAGCTTTGGCTTACTGTTACAGTTTCTCATTTAGGAGTTACTGTGCTATTTGAATCTCAAGTAAAGATGGGGTGTATGTTCTTTTCCTACAAGCTCAAATATCAAGCTAATGAAATGAAAATAAAAAATGGAATATCCACCAGTTCTTAGGATCTTCTGAGGAACAAACAGCTTTCTAAAGGGATTTGTCTTTACTTGGGATTTAAATCTAAGCAAACTTTTCAACTTCTGGTGTTTTTAATGTCCCCTGTATTTGCTGATAAGGCAGATAATAGACTTGTCAGTCCTGTTTTCTACACAACACTCTCTCCTTATTTCATTGCTCTTATTACTGTATGCTTTTCTCATAAATTCTCTCTCCTACTGTAAAGATAGAAAAGCCTCATTCCCCAGTCATTAGACTGATAAGACAAGGAGTACTTCATATTACAACAAAACTTGTGGCTGCGTTTTACTGACTTTTTACACTCTTCCAATAACAACTGTCTGCAGTCTTTTGAGCAAATATGCTAAAGCAGCAAAATGTAGAAGTTCTATTTCTTCAAGGTGAACAGCTCAGGGAAAGTACAATACGATGTCAGATACTTAAAAATTCAACAGAAGGACAAGGATATGAAATGATGGCAGTGACAAACTAAGACTGGGAAAATGTGGCTCAAAGATATTTGGCTTTGTCCATAAAAAGCTTTGTATATGAAAGTGGAGCTGTCTAGGAACATAAAAAGGGTCTTCATCAAAGGCTACAATCAGGGGCACTCACAATAGAGATCCTGAGGATTATTTTAATAAAGGCCCAGTGCTTTCTGTTCCAATGACCCTTGAAACTCGACCCTCAGATGTAAAGAGAGAGTTCTTGGTTAATGCCTGAGCTAACCACCTTGATTGGTTAACCATCAGGTTTCAGGATTGTTTCACCCCGTATATTATTTTCTCAGACTTGCACTGAACTGAGAACTAGATAGTAGAAGAAGTGTTAGTCATGAATCACAGCTAGTCAAATAAAAATTACATTTGCCTTCCTGTCTGTTAGAACGCTTACTTGCCGTGGATGAGTTGAAGAAGATTTGACAGCAGAGCTGAGACCTCAATGCAGAAATCACAAATCTGTCATCTCATTTCAGTCATGACTTTGGTGCTCAGAAACAGCCATTATTTGCATCCAGTGGCAAGAATATATCCTTAAATAGTCATTTCTAAGCTCTAAGTTCTCTTTGTGATGCAAACTTAAAACTGCCATACATCTCTCTCTTGATTGATTTTTTTTTTTTTTTTTTTTTTTTTTTTTCTTCTTCCTTTAAGACAATGCTTATGGAAAGACATTACGGCAGCACCATGGTTGGGTTGTCCGCGGGGTCTTTGCGGTAAGTATTTATCTTGGTTACTGATAGAGCTGGGAGTCTTGTTAATGTGGTCTTATGTTGTGTGTAATTAATAAACCATGTTAAAATTATATGCATTAAAATGAATAGATTACCTTGTCAGACCTTATTTTCCGGGTGAGGATTGTGGCTATCGCTAAGTTCTGTATTGGGCTTTCAGGGTGGAACCTGCTTTCTGGAGCCAAAATAGATGGAACACGCTTGCATGCACATTTTTTTCATTATGTGCTTTTCAGCACAGTCTTGCAGGGCTATTACATGAAGAAATGAGGGTTTGCGGTTGCCTTTTTGAGGATTGATTTGTCTTTGGATGTGGGCATTCAAGAAGGGTTAGTGCAGAATGTGTCAGGGAGTTGAAGTAGAATATATTGGCTAGAGAAAATGGTTTATTTTTGTCCAGTCTGGCAGCTCCCCCTCGTGTCTGTCACTGGAAATTACCACTAAAATTATAAAAGGAAAAAAAGAAGAGCCTCATCCAAGCAGTCATGGCAGAGGCTTTGACTGGGAGAAACAGAAATGTTGGGGAAAGCTTTCTAAAGAGTGTTTTGAGAAAGGGACTTCAATGTTGAAATGTTGAAGTGTGTGACACTGGGTTGGGAGCTCCCCTAACAAACTGTACTTTATTTGGGGTTTGTATTTAATTCACTTCCTTAAAATCAGACCTCTCTGAAGATGTCTTAAACTGGGGATCTACATAGAGATAATAAATATATATTAGCTTCCCTGTCCGTTAAAAATCTTAACATACGCACATACACATAAATACATTAAAGCTATGCAGTCTAAGTGCAGAGAGGGATGTCTCAAAAGTTTTTCATTACTTTAGTTCAGTTTCTTTTCCTGTTCTGTTTTGCAAATCTAAAAGCTTTGGTTCCTCTCCCAGTTAGCTTTAAGGGCAGCTCCAACGTACGAAGATTTTGTGGCAGCTCTGTCTGTAGAGGAGTGTGATCCTCAGGAAGAATCATTTTACAAAGGAATACAGAGGGACCTCAACATTTACTTACCAGCCATGGAAAAGCAGCTAAATATCTTGGACACTCTCTATGAAGTACATGGTTTGGAGTCAGACGAGGTGGTATGACTACAGCAAGACCATGTCTTAAAACTTCAGGGACTGTGTTTGTTAACAAAAACTTCTTCTGTTTTGGGCTTTCTTGGACATCATTTCTGTTCATTGTATCTTTTCAGGTGGGAAGGGTGTTGTGAGTGTTTTTGGGGAAGGGTATGTATGATTTTTATTTTTTTGTTAACGCTTGTTTTGTGTTTAAATGCAGAGGTACTGTTTCTCTTTGGGTCATAACTATGTCTGTGATGAATGTTTTTGACTGTTTCTTTCCTGCCTGTGCACTCCCTCTTCTCTTCACCTCATAAAAGTAACAGAGCAGAATTTGGCCTTTGCTCCCGTACCTTAGGAGAGAGCCGCACGTGCAGCGGAGCAGTCGGGATGTCAGGATGGAGCCCAGGCGGGCGCTGCTGGCTCTGGCTCTCCCATGCCCTGTGCCCACTCCCTGTGACCTGTAGGAGGACAGAGGAGGTGTAGGAGGACAGAGGTAGTGAGAGTTATTATTACTTTGGTAGCAGAACAGAGGGTCAGTTAAATGCCACCTTATAAGGTACGCTATGCATTTGTCCCTTAATTTGGGTTGAAGCATTTTAATGCAGCACCCCCCCAAATATTACAGAGATCTTCACCACAAGCCTATATGGTTGGTGGTCTGAGCTTCCCCAGGAACCAGCCTTTGAAACTGTGGGTCGTGTTCCCTGACCAGCTCCCAGTATGTGCCACGTTCTCCCTGTCAGCTCCTGCCAGTGGGCCACAAGAAATTTGCTGGCACAGACTGGCAGAGCCCAGCTAATTGCAACAGTGCTTTACACAAGCAATTGAAGATCATGTCCATCATCCTGTTTTATTAAGGTTTTGGTAGGTTTTTCTATTTTGGGTTTAGGGTTTTCTTAAATCAAATTCACACAGAAAAGTAATATTTGCTTTTAAATTGAATACAGCTAGCAGTTTAAAAAGCAGATTTTATTAAAATCCTTCCTAAGCTGCCATTATGGGCAGAGACTTTATGAAAGTGGACATGAAATGAGTAAAGCGTAGGAGAAGCTAGAATTTGTCAAGGAGTCATTACACATTGGGCCAATTACAAGCCTGAAAATCTGAAATGATGTTGAAGTGACTGGAAATTAAGAAAATAAGATTTGCCCTTTTTCCCATTTTGCTGATACAGATAAAAATGTGCTCCTTAACACTGCTGCTATTGAAAATAATAAAGAAGTCCTTTTAGCTAGTGATATGGTTAAGGACAAAATTACTAGTTGTGTTGATGACTAAAAGGCTGTCTGTGAATTATTCACTGCCCAATCAAGGAATAAATGGGTCTCAGTGGTGACCTAGGGCTTCAGATGGCTTTGTGCAAAGAGTTGAGTTTAACTCATGTGTAGGAAGAGAGAAGACTGATAATGAGGTACTTAGAATTAGTAAGTCTTTGTAAATACAGGAGAAGGTTCAGTGTCACCATACTCACAGGAGAAGTACTGGCCTTTGCTAGGCTAAAAACCACATTGTCTGTAAAATGAATGTACTGCAGGCCTGCTGCCCGGCATCACTCTGTGCCGGGAGCCTCTCTTCACACCAAATACTCGATCCTTTCTAAAGAGCCTAGCATTGCGAGCTTTAAGAAAAGCGTATGATGCTTTAAGAAAAGACCAAACATCACACTTAGTGTATAAAGCAAGATACCAGAACTGTAATTAGGCATTTAAATAGCATGTCTTTCTTGTTCTGTCATCTTCTCTGACTTGTGCCTATCTGTAGTTCTTGCATACACCAAGAGGAATCAGAAGGATGTGGGGTTTTAGTTTTTGTGTTTTCTTAATTTAAGTAGTATATATTTATGCTTGAGTAAAAAGTCAAAACTTTTGACCAAAGCTCCATTCAATTATTTCACTACTCGCAGTGCTAAAAATGAAGCAGAGAGCCTTTGGGATTTGGCTGTCTGCTGCTTCGAAGCATGAATGCAAAGAAACCACCCCTGCAGCAGAACAGCCAGCTCTCTACCCTGCATGGTTTCCTCAGGGTTATTGGCTATTATGTGGGAAACTTTTCTGTAATAGTTCTTAGCTGAATGCTCTGGGAAGGTAATGGAGACCACATTTCCACAAAGTATCAGCTGGGGTATGGGAAGAGTAGGAAAAAAAAATCCCTCTTCTCTAGAAACTAACTGTGAGATCATGATGAAAATTGGCTTCCCTTTTTGCTCTGACCTTTCCAGTAGCAGAAAAGCATATTCAGCACTTAAAGTCTTGGAGGTATTTTTGGATTTTGTTTGTTTTTGTTTTGTTTTGTTTTTTAACTAGCAGGAGAACTACTGGTTTATTCGTAGTGCATCAGACCCAATGTTTGATGCAAAAAGTAAGGAGGCTTTATTTCATAAGCAGAGAACTTAACAGCTTCATTGGGCCATTAACTTCAGCAATTACTAACTTCTACCATTCTTCTTTCTTCTAACAAATAGAGAGTGGTCCACATTGCATATCCTCTAACCAGCGTGGCATCCTGCCTCAGAACAGGCTTTCTTGTCTTGCTCATCTCTATAAAGTTGGTATTTCTGGGAATGTTCTTAGGAGACGGTGGCTTCAGGAGACCCCTGTGTGCTTGTTGTTAAATAGGGGACTTATAGAGAAGGAATTGAGGAAGGTCTCCTTGCCTTGAAAACTGGTACTTCACCATGCACTGCGGGGCATTGAGCACTTCTAAGACTAACGAATGCTGTCTTTCCAGTCAAACCACCACTGAGAAAGAAACCCATGCAGCATGTTGCAGAGCCGAACTCCAAGTTATACCTCTAAGGATGCAATAGACCAGATGACCAAGTGGAAGCAAATACACTGCTAGACAATTCACGTCTTTCTTTTCTTGTGATGTCAGTTTGGCAAGCAGAGAAGATTGCTTTTGATTTCTATAATTGTACAGAACAAGCAACTAACTTTTGGCCTTCAAATTTAGAATTGGAGAGAAGGTTGGTGTTTTCTGTTTGATTTATTTGGTTTGTTAATTGGTTAGGGTTGTTTTGTTTTTTTTAATGGCTGACATTTATGAACAAGTGACCTGCATACTGACAGAGGTCCACGTGACTCGGATAACAGCACCCTCGCTCTGTGTACTTTACATGAACTACTTTGGTTTCTTAAACTGCACTAGTCTGAAGTTTTGCATCCCTTTCCTTTAGAAATGCTTTCGGCTGTTTCCTTCAATGTCTAACAGTTGCATATTCTCAGGGATTTTACTTAGCCATGGCAAAATAAGAGTAATCACAGCCTTACCCTAGGGGAGTAAGGCTGGTTTTGGTGAAATTAGTATAGCTGAGCGTAGAATTCTGATACAGCATATGACACTGACAGTGTCTATCCAGTGCACATCCTTGCTGAGACATGGTAAATCCCAAAGCAATCTGATGGAAGTGCTATCTAGTACTGAATAATGGCAGTCAGCATATTTGAATAGAGATCTTACACATCTTTGTAATATAGTGCCGTTGGCATTAGAGCAGAGCTCTCAAATCATTTCAGTTGAGTTCTGCTTAGCAATGGGAGGCTTTTATTTATTTTATTTATTTTGTTGTTATTTTTTTAAAACAAACTATGTTCTGGAGCCCCCTCTGCTATTTTAAGACACCATACTCAGTTGTATAGTGAAGTTTTGTGACATTACAGTTGTAGAATATGAACTGGATACTCAAGTGCTTTAGTGTAAACTTAAGGAGTCATTGAAACATCCCATTTTGACACTGTTGTAATGTGGGTCTCCCTTTAGCAGATGCACTTAAAGTTAAGGGCCATATACCTTCACTTAAAAGCTTTTTGTAAAGCATCATCAGGATTTAGGTTACAGCTGTTTGTTTTAAAAATGTTTCATGGTTTCAAAAGTGTCACTTGGTTGGCTGGATGTATAAAAAGTATGCCCAAAATGTGCTCCAGTTGTTTGCAGCGTGCTTTGGCAACGGGGTGTGGACCATTATAGAAAACAGAGTTAGGTATGTCCGTATGCTGGACCTTCTAACCTTTTCTTTTCATTATCAATTCAGCTTTTGGAAAAAGCTTTAGGGAACCCTAAAATGCCTTTTAGACACCAGAAAAGATCATTAGCATGTTCCTATCTGGCTGTCTTTCCCTCTTCCCCACCTGGTGACCACCCCTTCCATTCCTCAAGTTCTTTGCTGTCAGAGCTCTTGCTGTCAAGTTGAAGCATTGCTCCATGAGAGTGCAAAGCAAGAGGTTTTGTAAGTGATAAAAATGTAAATTTGGAAAATCAGACCTGAATTCTTTGGCAGGCAACCAAACCTACAGTCAGATGGAGAATGTGCTGCTTTTCTCTGAAGTTTCTCCCTGGTTTGACATATTTTGCCAGGAAAACCACAATACCTTGAACTTTTAATTTCACCGATGAAATTTAAATTGGGACACTTCAGACTTGGCAGCTCTACCTCTTACAAGTGAAAGCACAGGTTGGTTTTTTTTTTTAATTGACTTATTTCTGTTCTCTTGCCTGCGTAGTACAGATAACAAAACAAAAAGAGAAGGGGGGCGGGAATAACTGAATTCATGCCTCTCTGCTAACCTCTGTAGCCCATTGGTGAACAAACCCTGCGAACTACTGCATGCTCCAAGCAATATAAAATCACCCTCATGCAGAAGGGGTATCATAGTGCACTTACTGGCTCTGAGCAAGCCCAGGCAGTAGCTGATCCTGCTCACAGTTCACATAAGGATTTAAGCACTTGCTTTGAAGTTAGAATCCAGGCATACGCTTCACTTAAACACACGCTGGCATGCGCTTCTTCGAAATGGGACCATTGAGTATCATTTTCAATATCCCTTTCTTGGTATGTTATTTCTCCCTGCAAATAATCTGATGTGCTAAAGGTTTTTGGTTTTCTTTTTAATATATGAAATTTCCTTGTTTTCATATCCTGATTTTTGCTTAGCACTAAGTTTGTCTACTTTATTTTGCATTGCAGCACTCAGGGGGTCCAAAACTTATTCTTTAATTCCTTTATTTAAAGCCATCTTGAAAGTTTGAGGTTTATGTCTGCTTGAAACTAAACAAGAAAATTGCATTCCAGAATATGGTGACTAAACTGAAAACCAAAGCAGCTTGCTTTTGTCGTTTCCTTTCCTATTTTCTTTTTTCAAGCCAATTTTGAGCATACATTTTATCAATGTCAAGCTGAGCTTACTGCAAGCCTTACTTGTACATACTAAAATACATTACCTACAGACTGAAATACATTTAAAGATGAAGAGAAGGTATATTGCCTCACACTTTAAATTTACTTAATTCTAAGGGCTTGTTCGTGCCCCCTAAAATCACCTCTTCCAGTGTAAGCATCACACACATTGTGCTGTCGTAAGCAGTTCGGTCTCAAAATACTTTGGAGTTTCCAGTCTGCATCATCTCTCAAATCATACAGCATCTGTCCCTTTTCTTCTGGAGCATTGTTAAGACCTTTGTCAGACTTTTATATTATTTCATTATAATAAACTTATTTTAAATAAGCATGTTTTAAAATCTCACTTTCTCCTTGCATGGATTTTGTTTCTTTTATTACAATAGAGGGCCTAAAGTGCTCTTCAGGACTGCATCTGTTCTAGGTACTGTCTGAACAGTCGAAAACAGTATGTTTCTGGTTCATAGAAACTACCTGTATGTATCTTTGTACGAAGAACGTTAACACATGTGGAGCCTGTTTTGATTACGAGAATAAAAGCTGTGTCTGGCATATGGTTGTGGGTCCTTGGCCAGTATAAATATGTGAAAGCTGTAGTTGCAAAAGCCATCCTGGCAGCGTGAGAGGAATTTGTGTTTTAAAATTGCGTGTATTATTATTCTTTTGCCTGGATTGGAATCTCTCCTCTAGGAGTTTCTGAAGTCTTTGAAATCCCTGTGTGGTCATTGTGAGATGCAGATCAAGACTAGTGCTCCTTACTTAATGTGGGTGTAACATCTCCCTTTCTCCCCCTTTTCTTTCTCTCTCTGCATATAAACACAGCGTGGACGTGAGAGCGGTTCTCTGACACCCGGTTGTCTCTCTCTAGCAAGGGCAAGTCCCTCTGTTAAATGGCAACACCCAGGTAGAGATCTGTGAAGTGGCGGAGGCATTTTCTCAGCTGGGGAAGAGCAGATGAGACCGAGCCCCTGCCTGTGCCCAGCCAGCCCTGTGGCAGAGGGGAGGATGTAGGTATCCTGCTGCAGCAACAGCAGCACTGCTCAGCTAGATCTGGCTGTCTCCTGTGGGGTACGGGAGACTCTGAACCTTTTTAATTGCAGTGGGACCCAGAGCATGAGCTCTGCAAAGGCTTAGAGCTGCATCTGCTTCAGCAGGGGCTGAGCTCTGGCAGGAGCCCCAAACTCAGCATCCCTCTGTCTCACCTGCTGGAGCTGAGCTGGTGGATAGCTGGCAACTCAGAGGGACAAATAGTTTAGAAGGCCTCCCACGGCAGAGATCACATCTCTTTTTCACCGCCCCAGGGTTTTATTCACCTTCTCTCCTTCCTAAGGAAACGAGCAGTTATCAGTCATGAGACCCTGGCGGTTCCAGCTTCGCGTGGTGCAGCTAAATAACAACAGTTGTGTCACTCATCTTTTTAGAGGTGCCCCTAAGACACCGTCTTGGCCCTGTTCTGTGGGCATGTAGAAATCACTTGGCACGTGGGTGAGCCTGGGTGCCACTGGCAGGAGCTGTCATTGCAGCCGTGGCGCAGGTTGCTTTGGTGGCTCTCCTGAAGCGTCAGCTGTGCCGCCGCAAGCCGCTGAGCCCGGCTCGCCGTATTACCCGGCAGCTCCTCCGAAGCCGTGCCGTTCCGTGTCGCAGTTGGATGGGGCTGCTGCTGGGGCAGAGCCCTGTCCTACGCAGGGTGGGCGCTCCTGGTGTTGGTATCTATAGTGTGTTACGCTGTACTAGACAGCTGTAGCTCTTCACACCGAAACAGAGAGGATGTACACAGAGACAGGCGTTAAAAGGAAAAGCAGAACGTGGTGGCTGTGGCGAGGAGGTGTGCGGCTGTGAGGAGGGACTGTCTGCCAGCGTGAGTCGTCGGAGTCACCTCTGTAACATGCTCTGCTCTTCTGCACATCCAAACACAGGCCAGCGGCACTGCACAGACGTGCGCTAATAGAAACCCCATGCACAAAAAGAATCTCCCAGGCAAGTGTCTCCTCACCACAGCTTCCACTGGTTAAAAAAAGCACATCTGTTGCCTTTACGGGATCCCAGATGAACTGCAGAAAGAGCCCCAGCTAAAGCTTTGACAGAGTTTGTGATGTTTGTTAGTAAAGGCCATAGACTGTGATAGAGGCTGCTAAATTCCTGTCCCCACCCCTGTCCCTACAGGAATCTAGATCCTTGGTTCAAAATAAAAACAGTGTGCTGAACGTGTAGGGTTCATAGGAACGCACAGGTGCTGCTGTTAAAATGGAAACCTCAAAGAGGACACATTAAAGATTCAGCAATGACCAAAATATCTGTAAATATTGTTTTTAGGGTTCTTCTATGTGGAAAAAGACGATGTTTTCTGAATTTAAGGGGGAAAGGCAATGCAAGCTCACAGCACCAAAGCTTTGACCAATGCCACCAGGCAGAGCGAAACCTTTACTAGGTTGCTTGCTTTTTAGCCCAGCTGGAAACCCTGCTACGCTGGGGGCAGCGTGGGGCTGGTGTGCAGTTTTACTGCCCTGTGGGAAAGACAAAGCTATTAAAATGCAGAATATGGGACCATAATTCAGTGCTACCGCCTAGACGGAGCACAGGTTTTGAACACCAGTTGAATGTGTTTGCACAAAGCTGTTCCCTGAATTGGAGCCATGAGGAGAAAAGTTTTCTTTATCATTTGGGGACTGGTAGAGTAAGTGTCAAGCATAAGTATTAGGACGAGAAAAGGAAGCATAGGAGATACTGCAGTATAGCAGACATTTCAAAACATGGGTGCAACCAAGCTATGTGTCTGTCTGTCCACCTGGAAGATTTCATCCAAGATGTTGCCATGTATTTTTTCCTAATATTTCAATACATTGACCCAAATATATTTCTTAACAGATATTTATTCCTCTCCTTCTGTGTCTAACACAGATTTTAGATTTGTTTCTTGTGCGTTATCATTAAAAAAACACATCAGCATTAGAAAGCTTCCAGCTTTCCTTCCCTGCCCTGTGATGGGATGGTTCCTAGAGAAGCTGCAGTGACAGCAGTGCCAGGCTCAACCCCTGACTTTGGAGATGAGGGGAAAAAGGCTTTTCCAAGTTTTGTTGTGTTCTTGCATTCCCCTAACCTTCACCTTTTACCAGCCTGTACTACTTTGCTGGTGTTCTGGCTTGCAAGGTCTGGTAAAATCTCTCCAGGATCTTTTGCTGTTTACCTACCACTTTAGCAAGGTGTCACCATTAGTGCAGGAGTTTTGCCTGCAGCAGGAGGAGCTGAAATTGGTGATACTCGTGTCCTTCTAGAGCTGTCAGTCAAGGAGTGGCTGAGATGCTGCTTCCCTGTCAGTGCCCCCAGTGGGTCCTGATGCTGACCATCAGCCTTTGGCCGCTTTCTAAGTGTGTACCTCACTGCTTTCAGCAAGATACACTGATGTGTGGCCTGTGCAAAGTCCTGCAGCGGTGCTTAGGAGAGAGCAGGTCACTGTTTTCTCAAACAGATCTGAGACTTAAAAATGCATTTTGCATCAATTTCTTTATACCAGGGCTCCTGCTCCAGCTATGGCTTTCCGCCAAAATAATTTCCAATCAATTTAGCATCTGTTTGCAGTGTTGGTATCGCCAGCTCATCTGTAGTCTTCAGAGACCAGACGTGCCTCACATAGTTTCCTATAGGTCATAGTTTTCCACTTGCTTTCTTGCTTAGCAGCTGGTACCCAACCTCCTTCCTGCAGGCGAGAGGAAGCCGTGTGCCGTGAGCTGTGAGCCTGTACCGTGTCCCCATCGCTTGCCTACCCTGCTTTCTCCCTGTCGTGATATTTGAGCCGTGGTCTCAGGTATTCGACATTCACTGAGCCCGACGCTCCACATCCTATGCATCGAGTGGCAACCAGCTTTCCCCAAAAAAGCAAAGCAAGCAGCTTTGCTCCACCGGCAGGACGCACCTGCCTCTGCAGCAGGGCGCCGCAGATGTGCCTGCGAAACCTGCACCGCTCCGAGCACTGTGGCAGCTGGGAGAGCTTTCTTGCCAAAAAAGCGGTGAGAGACCCTCATCAAGAGCAAGAGGCACGCTCTCCCCCACAGAGCTTCATTCTGCTGCCGCTGGCCCTTGTGTTGAGGCACCGCCAGTCCGGCCTCACCAGATGTGCCAGCCAGGCACAGGGACCTTCTTTGCAGGCGCTTGCCTGTAAGGAGTTGTCCCCTTGTCGGCGACACGCTGAATGTCCCAGTTGCGCCTTGGATCCTGCCAGGACATTTCACAATTTATTTTCTTCATTCTGGCTTAAATTAAATTCCCATTCCTCCCCAGTCTTTTAAGGATTTGTATTCTCTCACCTTTAATTTACAGCACACTGTTGGTGTATAAATAGTCACTGCTACTTTTACCCACCTCACATTTCATCAGTCACCTTGAGCAGGCTGCTCTCCCCAGGGGCTCAAACCAGCCCCTGGGTGGAAGCTGGGAAAAACCACAGACTATTTCAAAGAACTTGGACATGCTTCTTGTCAGCCAGCCCAAAAGTTTCTTCATGTGGCTCTTTCTTTGTTTTCTTGTATCGGCCCTTTCCTTACCTGGAGAGGTCATATATCCAAGCTACGCTCCTTCTGAAATAGGACTGTCTTCTGTCAAAGCTCTTCCACCTTGGATAAAGTAATTAAATATTAATTTATGTTTTCTTAAGCCTGTATGATCGGGCAATGTGAACAGCCTGTGAGTATGTAGCTGTTACCGGTACAAGGAGAGGATTAATTTGTCCACGTTTGTACTTTTTTTTCCACAGACCATCTCAAGTGGAGCTCTGCTTTCAGCTACTGATAAAGACACTTAAAAACATATAAAAGCAGGATATTCCTGCACAAATATAGCTTTTTAAAAATAACTATTTGTTATTACCCTTTTTATTAAAAAAGAAAGAAGCAAAGAAATAATCAGCCCTCTGCTGAGGGAGTCCTGCCTTAAAGGACTTTTCTTGTGGGCTTCCAAGTTTGGTGAAACCAAGAGAGGGTCTGGAAAACTGCCTTGCTTTATAACCCTAAATAAACATCAGACAGATCTGAGCATCCCCATAAATCAGAGCTGTCAAGCATGTGTCCCTCAGCCTCAGAGACAACCTTCAGTTGAGGCATAGGCGGTGAGGGTGCGGAGGGGAATTGCTTCCGCTCCCAAATGCTGATGCAATGCATCTGCCATTGATGCAATAGAAATTGAGAAGTCTTCAGTCTTCACATATGGGCACGCTCAGCAAAACAGACCACCCTGCGGTGAAACCTGGGCATGTGTGTTCAGGCAAGGAGAGAAACCCGAGCCACCCAGCATTGCCTGTGGCCGTGCTGCGTGGCACTGCGGAGCCCCCACTGCTGAGACATCGCTAACGGCCTTTTGGGTGGTTTTGCATTTTGAGGGAAGCTTTGCCTCTCTTTACCCTGCAGCTAGAGTCCTGCCATCCTCAGGGCTGCAAAATACAGGGGTAGTACAGCTAAAGAGAGCATGGATTTCCCCTTACAAATGGCCTAACAGATATTTGACTGCCGAGTGCAGGAGGAATAATCACATTACTTGTATGTCCTTAGGGCTCAGTTCTTCCTTGCCTATACCCAGTACAAACTCTCTGTCAACCTATTTGCCCCAGGGGCCAGTCACAGCAGTTCAATCTTCCCTGCCATGTGGTTACTCCCTGGTAAACCTACAGGACATTATTGCTCATCAAATAATGGGATAGTGTGGAGCGGAGAACAAATATTTAACATCTTTAGATTAGCATAACAGCTCGGTTTCAGATAGCTTAACGCAGAGCCTGCTGACCCCAGGCAGCAACAGGTACAGCTCCCTGGCTTTATTTGGAAGCTGTAATCCTGCAGTGTTTCACACCAGATGTTGTCTTGCTCAAGAAGTCCTGGCACAGAGCAAACCTCTCTGCCCTTCCCTGTGCCCACCGAGACCAGTGAGATATTACCAGCTTCACCCCGCTGGTCCTACACTGCTGCTTTGAGGTTACTGCTGGTTTTGACAACTAATCTCTGGCCAAATGACAGTGAAACAGTAACTCACCACTACAGCCACTGGATGGTTTATGATGGTTTGTCTGAATGCACTGGAGCATCACAGCTTAAATCTGGCTTTTGATTGTACTTCACGACCAGCCTCCCTGTGGTTTTTGGCCCATGGTGTACACATTTCCACAGGACACTTCGGGACAGTTCAGTTGCCTGAACTATTCTCTGTTTCTTACCTCTAATCAGTCATCCTCCCCTTTAAATCTGGTAACAACTCAAAATCCAAGCAGTCCTCAATATTACCTTGCTTGGCACATCCTGTCCTCAGAGCAGAAGTGCCAGGTAGGTAAGAGGACAAACCCAATGGAAACGTGTAAAAGAAATTATATTGCTATGAAGTGTCAGGGTTGCCAGGTTCCCCTATAGGTTTGTCCATCAAATAAATAACCTCCAAGAGGAAGGCATGGGAAGAATCAAACATAACCTGCCCCAAATGTCTGACTGGCTCAGTGCAGCCTCTCCCAGCTCCTGCCTGGTTAGTTTTGTGGGGGAACACGGACGATGAAAATGAGAAGAGGGATCTTGTCTTCCAAACAAAGATCATCACTAAAAAGTTTCTGGGCCCCCACGATGGGGCAGGGGAACAGTATGGGGTCCCTAAGCTATTCCCTCCTTGCCCCACCAAATTGAAGATTCTCTGATTATGAGGGCAAAGGAAAATAAGTCTTACATGCCTGCATTTCCACGTCTTAACTCAGTGGTTCAGTGAGAAATGCCTGTGCCTCTTCCTCTTGGGAGGGTGACAGTGAATAACTGTCCCCCCACTGCTCCCCCTGTGTGGGGGATGCTGAGGACCCTGACGGGTGTCTGTCTCCTCTCCAAGATGACTCCTGAAAGCTTCCTCCCACGCCTGGCATGAGGGTCAAACACACACGTCTTGCTGTGGGCTTGAATTTAATGCTGATGTCAGTTTGTTCACTTATTAAATGGCAACACTTTAGACTGGCTGAGAGAGGGTCATCAGTTGCTGAGTTTCTAAATATACTAAACGCACTGCTGTGGGAGGAGGTTAATGTTACAACGCCTTCTTCCTGGCTGATTTGTCATGCCTTTACCTCAGATTCCTGCTCTGTTGAGGCTCTGCATTCGTGTTGTCGTACATCGGCTGGGCAGGCTCCTGGCTGCGCCTGCAGAACAGCTCAGGGAATGCTTTGTCCTTCCCAGTGTCCTGCAGGAGATGCCACCAGTAGTGTTGGCCCTGGGGAAAGCCCAGCAGATGGCTTTTCCTGAAGAGTGTGAGATGGTCTGATGCATGTGTGCCACAAGGCCCCTTCCCACCCTCAGCACGATGGCCAGAGAGGCTCCGTCTCCCCGCAGTGCCCTGAAGCGCCGCTTGGCTTTGCTATGGGAATCTTTGATGGGTTCAGCTCCATGGTTCTCCTTCCCCTTCCTTTCCCGGAGAAAATGATGAGCAGAACCCCATGCAGGGAGGGCTACTTTTTCAGTAGAGGGTGGGAAGGCTGCAGCAAAACACAACTGTTTAAACCCTGGTCTCTCGCACTCGAGAAGATTGTGCATCCAAACCAGACCCTCCATCAGATGCACAGGAAGCTGTCCAAACAAATTAAAAGCCCTGAAAGGCCGGGGCTATAACTCAGTGCTTTTTAACTCCAAGATTTTGTTGGGGGCGGAGGGAGGGAAGTAGCCACTAATGTAATTTCCAGCAGGAGTACACTCCTCTAATATAATTTGGCCTGGCTACCCTTTCAAATGCAGCCTTTCCTTGCTGGGCTTGTTCAGGGCCATCCTCCTAAAGGTCCCCGTAATTACCAATGCAATGAAAGCATGTGCCCAGGCTTTGCTCTGGGCTCTTCAGACCTGGTGTGACACCAGCCTTCAGCACAGAGGACCCCAGTTTGCAGCATAGAGCACATTGTCGGGCATGTAACTGAATACATTACTACAGTGGGTTTTTTTCACTGGCCATGTTCAGTAAAGACTCAAAAGGGCTTATTTGCTTAGATTTTGTTCCTTTTTTCCCTTTGATTGAGGCTTGGCCGTGCTCAGCCTGCAAGTTGCATGGTCCCTTACCAGATCAATAAGCGTCAGTTACTCTGAACTGGATTCCTGATCCTGGTTTTACATTCACTATTTGTCTGCTTCAGTCTGTCTTTCTGCCAGCACCCTACATTGCCTATAGCAGATTTCAGTAGTCCATTACTTGGTGCTTTCTGTGCAAGAGAATGGTTTCCAGGGATGGGACACTTGCTTTGCCGTATCCATCTCCTTAGGCAAAAGCTATCATCGGAGGAAGAACTTGAAAGTCTATCACAAAGTGCTCTCTGTTGCCTCACCCTTTGTGAAATAAAACATGATTTTTCCAACAACTCTTTAAAGATCTTGCGGCATTGCCTTGCCTGCATGATGCACTTGAGTATCATCAAAGAATTACAGCACAGTACCGGTTTACTTCTCTTGGGTTTATTTTGGTCTTCTTTTGTTAATACATGCCCTGATTGTATGTGGCAGCAGAGTGCCAGAGCTATTGAATTGCCCCCAGAAGCAGCTAACCGGGGACTTGTTACTGGTATTACTCATAAACAGCTGGTGCTCAAAGACAGTGCCTGTTCTGGGGGACTCCCAGCTCAATGGTAACCACCAATCCCCTCTCCCCTTGTCCAAACCAGTAGGACTGAGATAGCAATTGTACCATGCGATTTTTAGAAACAGTGAGGTTGACTTCTCTAAGAAGCCATCCTTTAAGAAGGTAAGAATCGTGGCCAAGGGCCTTTGCTCTGGTGTTTGCAGGGCTGCAACACGCAGACGATAGAAAAGGCATGGCATGAGAGGCTGAAAAAGAAGCCGACAAAACCCAGTGCCTGCAGAGCAGCAAGGGCCTTGCAGGGTTTTGGAGGGGCTGCAAAGGATATGAACTTTGGTGCCATTAAAGGAAACCATAAGAACAAAGAAAGGAGTGTCAATACACTTCTATTTCCCCTGGGGACAGACAGCACTGCCCTCCTCTGGGTCACACAAAGGCCTCAGGAGGACAGACTTGCTGGCTGCTACTGCAAGGCAGGAGCCTTTTCCCGAAGCCTGGGTGCTGGCTGCTGGGAGGGACCAAACCCTAGGTGCCAACATCACCATTCCCATCATCCATCAGCACCCAACGCCTTTGCTTTCTGGTTTGCAGCCGTCAGCTCAGCCTCCGGTAGGAGTTACAACCCAGTCAGTACCTTAGGAGGTAGCAGGAGGAGATAATCCCCCAAACCGCAGCCCAAAGCCTTATTAAAAGTAGTCCATGTGACACCGATCACAACCAGAAATCAATGAAAGCGGAGCAGTTCTGCAGATGGGGTGTTGCAGGGGTCAGTTTGGGGCTGAGGCAGCGGCAAGACCGGGTGTGGGGAAGCACAGTCGCACTCCCGGGCTGTGCACGCCGGTGCGGCCAGACAGAGCCGGGTCCAGTGGCAGGCGGGGAGAGGCAGCAGGCGTGGGAGAGGAGGCACTGTTTTTTTTCCCTCCCCAGCATCTTAAACTAGGTAATTATATTTTTAAATATAACTTAAAATGTTGTTGTTAAACCCAAAATGAAGTGAAAGTAAGGACATAGCAGAACTAAGGTAGCATAATTTATTGACATGAGCTGCTAATACACGCAGTAGGTACTACATATATTTAATTATATATTAAGCGCAAGCTGGATTTTTAGTATACATTTAATACAGTGCATGGCATAAGATCATACTGGTTTTTTATTTGTCTAGAGGTGCGTACTAATCATTAGAAAACTCTTCCACAAGCACTTGCTGCTACAAAAGGCCAAGGAACTGAAACACCCCAATTAACTTTTGAGCCAGTCTTGGCACAATGTGTTAAGATACTCAGAGAAGGAGGGAAGATAATTGACAGCAGACCAGGCACCATCCAGCTGAAGGATTCCCAATTAATGATAAAGCAAGTATTTTAGAAATAACGAGGAAGGATTTCTTTTGCAGACTTTAAAATCATATATACTTAACACTTTCCCAGATACCTTTCTCATGCTTTATCATCTGAACAGGAACAAGACAGTAATGGTAGTAAGAAACTTGTTTCATATCTTTTTTTTTTCTTATATTGCTTTCTTTCTGTGAAGATGCTGAATTGTTTCTGCTGTATTAATAAAGTCCATCTAAAATCCATGCTTTGCGAATGTTTTCTGACCAGACTGACATGCCCCTTCTTGAACACGTGCAACACAGTACAATTTTACCTACGCGATTACATCTCCTGTTTACATTTCCTGCCCTCTGTGCACTTAGCTTTGCAACTTCAACGTCCTTTGGAGGCAGGAGCTTTTAAAAATGATGCAACTTAAAACCGAAGGTGAAAGGACACTGGGATTTACCAAATTTCTCAAAGACTCCAGCCTTTTGGGGAGTAGAGAGGAACTCCTGGGAGAAGGCGAGGAGTTCAGATGAAGTGTCTCCAAGCCCAGGATGGTAACACCCGGCAGGTGCTGCCAGAGGTTCGGCCAGAGGGTGGGCCAGCTGGATGTGCTGCTGGGAGCGTGGCTGTCCTCGGAAGCCTCCCGCCGGGATACGCGCTCCCGCGTGGTGTGATGCTGCTGGAACCTGCCGCTCGCACAAGCACGGGAAATTAAAAGGCAGCTGTGCTAGTGCCTAGATTTCCAGAGCTTATGGCAAGTTCCTTGCCCCAATGGTTCCTTGACCTTTTATTAAGACCTCAGTTTAAAAATAAAAACCAAACTATTGAACTGGGCTACAAATGCTGGTGGCTCGGCTTCATAGCAACATAAATAGTCCAGGTAAGTGAGAGCCACAAAGAGTACGCTAATTTTGGTTGTGTTTTTTTTTTTTTTTTTTAATTGGTGATTTCCAGTATCACTTTGGACACGCAGAGTTCAAGTGTACTATACAGGTGGTAAAGGTTGTATGCATTTCTTGATTGCTTTAACGCATTATCATTATAACACAACATCCACCTTTATTTAACCTTTACAGATGTACCGGTGTAAGTGCAGCTGTTGCAGTGCTGTCACTGGTACAGATAACTCACGCATTTCAGTCATGTACAGCACTTATTGTGAAGCAGAAAAGAGTGGCTTGTATGAAAATAACACCTGGATTTGAGGCTTTTAGTCCTGAATTCTGCACATCCTTTGTTTAGTTTTCTTCTGTTATAGACTCTTTTTCACATAACATTTAATATGCTTTCCACATAAAATTTGCTCTTTAATGCTTGCTAATAAATAAGTATATAATTACCCTGACTCCTATCAGAACTAATATAGTTGAACAAACTTTCTGAAAAACAAAAATACATGTACATTACACAGCATGAATGAGCATCCATAAACACCCTACTCCAAGATCTGATTTACAGCAATACAAAAGTGAGAACATACACTGAGGGGTACCCCAGACGCGATGGTGGAAAGAGCAAGCGGGAGAGAGGGGGAGAGAGGACAGGGTATAACCGGTAATCGAATGGTGATGGTCGGGTGGACAAGGGGATGAAAATGAAAAGACCTTCCAGTGTAGAAACCAGAGTGAAGGCAATGTGTATGTGGTCACACCGTGGTTTCAGGCAGGTAACTGATGCTGTCCCAGCCCCTTCGGGGTCACACAGAGCCCAGCCAGCTCAACAGAGGTGGAAAATATGGAAATACATTCTTTCTTTATCTTCCCCTCCTGTCTGATTTTCTCCTGGGAGAGAGCTCCTTGGCTATTTCACAGTTTATCTGTCCAGTTTGGCCTTTGTGGTCTGCAGTTCCAGGCCTCCTGTGAGTGCTTGCATTTCTGTGCATGCACACAGACACACACAGCCAAATGTCTTAGCCTGAAGGTAAAGTTAACCAGCTTTTTTTGGCTGATTTACTGATCTTGAAAGCACTTACTGAAAGGCCTCTGCTCCTTCGACCCACGAAGGTGTATAGTTAACCTTAATGTCGCTGAAGTCATCACTCGTGTGGATACACTTGCAAAGTTCACATTGTAATAAAAGAGAAAGTCTCTATAAACACCTCATCCAAGATATGCTTCGTGTTTATGCTGAGAAGGTTTAAAGACAAAAACCCTGAAGAGCTTACATGTAGGTTTAACAGTGCTAAGTCGAGGTAATTGTTATATGATCTTCCTGGCTAGTGAAATTCAGTTTGCAGTAGCTTTAACATTGCATTTGTGATGGAGAGCAAGTTGCCATCCACAGCCACGTGAAAGTCTTACTGGCAAACGCTGTTTGACACTTCTCTATTAAGACAGGATGCAGTGGTACTAATTTTTCCCAATCTGACTTAATTTAAAAAAAAAGAAAAACATCTTGAAATGGCCATCAGCAGCATGACGTCTCTTTGTTTGTTTTCACACAGAGGTGGGTGGGTTTTTTTTTTTGTCCCAGTCCTTCTTGGGTAGATGATAGTGTAGCACCTGGCACCCCGCTACACGTGGGGTGCTACCCACCTCCGCTCCCCTCATGTGAAGTATCGACACTGTGTAGAGTCAATGTAGCAGTAAGAAGTGCATCGCAATTTTCCGTAAGACCTAAAATAAAAGAGAATATCTCAGTTTCAAAGTATGCTGTAGTTCACATTATATGGTTTCTGGATGTAACCCTCTGTAGGAGTGAAGAACATCAGAAAATGCCATGTGCAGCAACATATGGGAACCAAACTAAGAGGGTAATTTCCATCAGTGCTCCACTGGGCTCCCCCTTGTCAGCAAAATAAGAGGCCAGGACAAACTATGAGTGAAGATTTAATTCCCAGTAATGTCAATTAAAAAAAAAAAAAAAATCCCCATTGGCAGTGGGATTTGAGCGTTATGCAGGGGTGGGTGCAGGAGGCCTTGGCGCTCACCCATGGGAACTGTGTAATGAAATATCTGAGGCTCTGAGTTAAGTGTTTTTCCAGTTACTTCTAATAGCTCCAGCAGGCGTGACCGTGCCTGTCCTTTAACTTATTTTTCAGGTACTTGAAATAATGATGGTGACACATGCACACCTTTGAAATAAAAAAAAAGTAAATAGAAGGGTCCTTGCAAAATAAGGAAACACAGTGATTTTGTCTTTCTACTGACTTAAACTGAGCTGCAGTGACTCTACCTACTGAAGACGTGACCAGAGGTGTTAATAAAATAAGAATTTTGATGAGGTTTTATTGCTAGCATATGTCTAAGTGAATAATTCGTCCATCAGATAATCCACAAGGTGTGGATTAAGCAGCCATTAAGCAGGTCCTTAAAACTATGTCCTTGGATAACCCACATTCTCAGAAAACCAACATAAAATCTGAACTGAAGGTGTGTGAAATATGAGGAGATATTTGGGCACTGGAAAGAGTAGAAAATGGGAAAATCAGTTCCAGCAGAGCTCTCGGAGGAAAGGGTGTTTTGGGATGAAACTCTCATGGGAGTGACATGCTCACATACTTATCCCATTTTACTCATGATTCACAGCTTTTTCTTTAGTTTAGCAGATAATTTGAAGACTGCAAAAATAAAGGATCTCAGGTGCTCTTCACAACTTGATTATATGTGGAAAGTGAAATTTATAAAAATTTCTCAAGCTTTTGTGGTGCTGTTTTTGGCACCAAACTTCAGGCTCTTAGAAGGGACTAGTTTTCACAGTAGAAAACAGCTCCACGCTGTCTGAAGGTGAGATCTCTGTAAAATGTTTCAGGTTGTCAGGTTTGCTGGTAATCATCTCTTACACCAGGAGCGCTCCAACAATTGCAGTGGAAGGATTAGCACAGCACTTGATTTACAAAGACATCCTGTGGTTTCTTATGCCTGTCAATTAGCACATTATTCTTCCATGAATGATGAGGGCTCTGCGCATAATTTCATTTGCAAATTAAATGTTTCCTGTTAGCCAGTAACAATACCTGACAGTTAAATAGAGGTACTGCTCTCGGAGGCAAAATGCTGACCAGAGGAAGCTGCTTAAACAAAGGCAGAGAAGGCAAGTCAACAATAAGCAGATGTTTTAAATGAAGGACATTGCTAAGCAGATGCATGGCTTTGCATCTGCTGTTGAGTGAATTTTCCGGTCTTTGGAAAAGCTGATAGATGACCGGTTGATTCAGAAACAAAGATACCCCTTGAATACCCATTAATGGTAAGGGCAACAGGAGGTCTGTTGGAGCTGTGGTTTGGGTTTTTTTTTCTTTCAATGTGATCATTTCCTTCTCGTGGTCTTTCCTACTCTTGGTACGTTATGGGTGAACATTAATGCAATGTTAATGTCACCAAACAAGGAAATCTTTGCAAGCAGCGGGCAAACATACGTCTATGTGACCTTCATTCATTTTGTGCAGTAACAGGCATGTGCTTATTACTGAGAGATAAGATTTAGCCCTTAAAGTCAATGCTATGCAGAAATAATCTGATAGACTTTTTCTCCCTCACTACCTGCAGCGGTCCCAGTGGAACAAGGTTTAAGTGGGTAATACTTTTCTTTTTTAAAGCTGGCAAAGAGAAAAAAAAAAAAAAGAAAAAAAGAAAAACACCAATGAAAAAAACCCTGAACCAAAGTGAAGACAGCTCATACATACCCAGGGAGATATGTTTTACAGGTGAAATATCCAAAATCCTTCCCATCGCAGTCTTCAACCCCCTCGTGTCTGTAGCCATCTCCGCAGTAAGCACGGCGGCATCCTAGTGAAAAATACAGAAAGAAATACTTTCAAGGCACTTCATATGTAAAAGAAGCAGGTGAGGTAAGCAGAACTAGATTTTTAAGGGTAAAGTATAAAACAAGGCGTCTTGGGGAGGGCATCCTGTAAGGAATGTCTTAGGAGGAGCAATATTCTTCACGACAAAGAATATGCTTTTTTTAGCCTAATTTCAATGACCAAGGGAAAGAATGGATAACTACTAAAAATAATTACTACAGAAACACTAATTACAACAGCATTTATACTAATAATTATTATTGCCATAGATAAGTGCTATCAAAACAAATTAAAGGAAGCATAAAATACAGTTAACAAATGATTTGCAGAGGTCACAATTTAAAAAAAAAAACACTCTGAGGTCTTTAAGTAGTTTGAAAATCCCAACCTAGACCTTTACCCAATATTGCACATTATCTATGTGTGTCTACTGCGAGTTCCCACATACGAACAGAATTACGTAGACCTATTGCCTGTCTATCAAAAAAAGTATGTAATGATCACCAAAAAGATGTTTTACCCACTACTGAATCCTACTGACTTGAGCGTGAGTGGGCCTTGTGACATTTTTTCATGGTGGCTGGCATGTAGGCTACAGTAATTTGTGGGTTTGTTTGCTATTTCAGCAACTGGACTTTGCTTTTGATGTCTTCAACTTTTTGAGTACAGCTTTATAACTTGAACAAATTCATTTAGCTAAAATCCCTTTCACATCTTCTCGGAGACACTATTAAGCAACAGATTAAAAGGACACTCAAGAATAGGGAGTTTAGAAGAGTTAAAGTGGGTTATTTACAAATAGAAATGATTAATTAATTGCACCAAGGATCTGTTTGTTAGAAATTGATGCTTCTAAGAACAACGAGCCTATTTTACAGTTAAATCCACTTAACATTTGGTTAACCTTTTTGTTTTGCTTCAGTCACAAGAGCAGAATTATGACAATGTGCTCATTTCTAAGTAACTCAATGATAACTCTTCGGGTCATATCAGTGTCAGAAGTCTATGTATTGCAAGGCCTTGATTGACCTGACGCTTTGCCCAGTGTACAGCACAAAATAATATGATGTGCCTCCAGACACACAATGTACAATTTTGCAGTCACTAGAACTAATGAACACTATTTTTCTGCATGCTTGTTGCCCGCAGTTGATTGCAAATTCTAATTGAATCAGTTTCTCATGCTTGGAGCCTGGAGAGCTCATGCTCTCTCACTGGATTACTCTGCAGTCAGGCAAGCTTGGTGGGGCATTTATTTACACATCTCCCTATACCTGTTGCAACTGAATTGCCTCTGAAATCTCTGTTCTGTTGTCACTGAGAATTTGGCTGGGATTCGGGAAGCGTGGTGATGAACAGGCCAATGGATAAACTCACATAGACTGTGGCTGCATACAGCTAATTTTCAAAGTCAGGCTAAAAAATAGGGGGCTATAGAAATGAAAAAGAAAAATTACATCTTTTGGTGTTGGCCGATACCTGTTCTGAAATGTGAAGAAGCAGCCTTTTGCTAGAACCAACAGAGTACCAAACCTGCTGTGTGTCAGCTGTAGATGGTGTAGAGTGCTGAGCTCTGGGGAAGGAATCAAGTGGTAAAAGTAACTGAAAGGTAGAAGTGAAGGTTGCCACAGCTGCTTTTATGCTTATATGCTCTTTGCTGTCCACAACCAGCAAAATGAAAGGAAGCTTGACTAGACAGGAATCAAATGTTGTATAAACCGATCAGTGAAGGTAGTGGGCTGACACCTTCCCTATGCAAGTGAATAACAAAATCCAAAGCGGTTTTACTGGACCCAGGATCTAGCTTACTATTTGATATAGTCAGCTTCAGTGTCTACTCTAAGGGGTTTTGTGGTGCACTGCAAAGTGTGCTACAACTTTTGGCCAGAAAGCTGGCAGCCCCTGGGCAAGGTGTGTATGGAAACCAGCTGCTGGATTTGGCTCCTGAAATGCAGTGGTTTTTGCTCTGACTGCAGAGACGCCTCTGCTCAGTGAGGTACACAGTCCTCAATGAGGACGCATGAGAGGTACTTGGCATCACCTCTGTCTTGTGCTGGTGTGTGGCATCCACGTGCGTGAAGGACCTCAGTTTTCTCACTATGGCCATTGTGCCTTCCTCTCCCTGTGTCTGCACTCGATCCACAAACCACGCAAGCTCCCCTGAGTGAAACACTTGTGTGATTTACACAGCAGTGTAGCCTGCGGAAACAACTAATGCACCTTCCCTGGTAGAAAGAGGCTGCTCTTGATGCGCTGTAACTTACTTATACAGTCATCAGTCACAACTGCATTGCCATCATCGCACTCTTCTCCGTCCTGTACGATCCCATCTCCACAGGTACCGCCATCCTCGAAGCGGTAATCCACGGGATAGAAAGGGGTGAGCTGGCCAAACAAACACACAGCGGTTACCGAACCGGACCACGAGCAGCCTGGCCAGCAAGCAGAGGTGAGGGGCTGTGGGAGGCAGATCCCACAACTGGGTGCTCCTATCCCGCTATTTGGTGGTTCATGGGGTTTATACAGAATCTGATTCAAAGTCCAGTGGATACAAGAAGGATCCTACTGCTGATTTCAGCGGGACTTAACTTAGCTTGAAGCAATAAGGAAATACACGGTTTTGGTTTGCAGGATTTGTCTTTTTCTGCAACTTTGTACCCTGGTGAGTTTTGCCTTATTTTTCATGAAATAAAAAATGTTCTTTACTATCATAATTCCCCAAACTCAGCCCCAGTATGTTCACCAGTGGAGCCTGGTTCACAGGGAGGTTAGCAAAATGTGCAACACTGATGAGTTAACGCCTCAGTAATTAAGACTCCCGTGAACAAAAATCACAGAATTATGTACAGTTGTGGCAGCGCTCAAAAAACGAGCTTTTTCTCCATTTGCTTCATTGATTCTGTATGACATCTTAAGTAAGTACAGCAGTATGTTCTATATTTAAAAATGAAACATACACTCACGAGTTTTCTGAGACCACAGTCATATTTTCACCTGGATTGGGAGCCATCCAAAGGTATCCTTGAAATACAAAGATCTCTGATCTCGTCTAAAAGCTAAGGCATTATCAGTGTTTAACCGGTCCAATTCTTCTTGATTATTCACCACAAAAATCTGGGGCACAGAAAAAGAGGTGATTGGTAACCCTCTCAAGAAGTATTTTGGATTGTCACAGAATCTAGTTTTGCCAACTGACATATGTATCTGCAAATAGGTAAATAATTACACAGAAAAATCGTTTGGTTTTTTTTCAGAAACAGAATGATGTGAGAACTTACAGCCATGGACTGCCAGACCATAAGAGGCTCCTTTGCGACTGGTAAGAAGAAACAGGAGTTTCCAAAGGAGAATGGTCTTTCCTGAGCACCTAGCTATGGCTCCAATGGCCCCTATTTCAAAATGCACATCCACAGGTAACGATCACGCAAATATTCGCGCGCAGTCATTGCTGAGAAAAACCGGCAGATGCTCAAATGGTTAGATGCTGGAACAACTGCAAAATCCATATGCGCATAAGTGCTTATTGCGGGTTTCTCTATAAATTTTTAGGCATGCTCATGGCTACAAAATAAATAACGTATTGCTCAATGCAACCTTCACTTATCTTTTACTACTTTGTACTTCGTTGAGATTTAATTGGCATTGAAATGCATTTTTCTTTATATGCATATACTTTAGTCTAAAGCCAAGTCTTTGATTAAACAGAAAAAATCAGTTCAAAATGCAAAAATGAGGACAAGCTGCTCTCTTACCAATTTTTTTAATGTCAGTCACTGAAATTGGCTGTAAGGGGCATTAAGAAATAATCTCTTCCTTCAGCAGCTTAATCAAATTAATTTTAGCAAGATTCAAACCACTTTTAAATTAAGGAAAAGCAAATGGAGTGCTTCTGAGCAAAATGGATTTAGGGCTGAGCCTGATTCCCACCAGCATAAACAGAATTGGCTCTTTTTAAAACAAATTACCCTGAAATTTTTACATCGCAGAATATTCCCATAGCCCTCGACAAAGGGCAATTTCATTAAAGAAGCATTGAATAAAAATGCCTTCAGCTTGAATGAAAGAAAGCAAAGAAATAGAAAGCCAGCAAAGAACTGATTCAGTAATTGTGTTCAGGAGCTCAAGTCCCAGCCCCAGAGCTCCAATTTCTCTTGAAATCAATAGCAGATCTGTGCTCTCTGAAACTCTCTGTTACAGATACTGGCCTTGGAAATTGCAAAAGATTTAAAAACCGGAATGAACCTTAGCCAGTGACAGAAAACCAGTGCTTTGTTTCCCAGCCTCTCCCCTCCTCTGGCAGTGCTGGTACCAGTGGAGTGGACGGGCAAGTGGGTGATGGCACTGGGGACGTGCTGCGGTCGGATGCTGCTTTGGCAAACCACGCAACGCGGGGACTGGGGGCACAGAGCACCGTCTCTGGGTCTTTGCCGTGTGCAACTATGGCAACCCTGACAGTAGTCGTCAAGTGGTACAAGGCAGGCTTCAAAGCTGCTACGTGAGGATCTGAACAGAATAAATAATAGCAATGTTTAAGTTCCTGCTCTTGACATTTGAGGGATTAAAACAAATGGGGCAGGCAAAGGGGGAGAGCTGCCCTGCAAGTGCTCCACTTTCAGAGCTGAGGCTTGCTTCTTTGCCGTCCCTCATTTCTGAGAACGAAATGGCACTTGCTCACCATGAAATGAGGTTCATACAGATAGTGTAGGGTATATATATTTTAGGTAGTTGTTACACTCTCATTACCATCTTTTAAGATCTAATATGAAACTGTGCTAGGTGGAAAAGGAGGGTCATAAGACCTACACAGAATATTGCAAACCTTATGCCTTATCATATGAGCTCTCCATGCCATGAAATACATGATTGTTTTCTGCAGTAGTGTGCAGCATGATGTGATATGCACTTTATTTCATGCGTTTTCTTCTCTTGCCATTGAGTTTTAAAAATAACGGGGCTTTTTTGTAATGCAACACAGACAGGGATGAGCGAGCAGCTGACAAGACTTGCAGCGCACTCCTGCAAAAGATTGAGTTCAATGACCCAGTTTAATGGACAGTGTTGTGAGTATGTCCTTTTCACACGCTGTAACAGCTTTCTGAAAACGTGACAGATGGGAAAGTTAACAAAGCTAATCGCTGCTTATTGTCATTCAGAGATGACCTAACACCACGCAATATCCACTTGCATGAGTGGAGTGGCTGGGCTAAGCTGGTACATAGCAGCAAGGCAGCATTTTCATTGCTGATTAAGTGCTACAGTGCACATAATAATAAGGCAGGGATCAGCAGAAGGAAAAGTACAGAAATAGTATTTACAAAGCCCAAAGAAATCAGAGATGAAAGGTTGCTAGATCGCTTTCCACCAATGACTTGCCCTTTAAAGTACTTTTTGTCCAATTTGCTCATAAAAATGCTTTCCAGAAGGCTAGAGATTGAAATTAGCTATATAAAGTGTATGTCTACAGACAGGAGCTCAGAATTGTGACTCGCATGGTTCGTAGAGACTCCTTTTTGGTCCAAGGTAGAGGGTCTGTGCTTTGGGAGAAAGTTCTATCGTATATGTGAAATGCTTGACCTCAATATTCAATTCTGAAATGACTGTCTTTGCAGAAGAAGATATAAAAAATAAGCAAGAAAGAGATGCTTATTTCACTGACCAATCTGAAATATATTTCAATTTACTGAAATAAAAAGAACTGATTATATATGTACCGTAGGAGATGGAAGAGAGCATCCTCAGACTTGAAAAAAGGTTTCTAAACACGTGCTATGTCACTGATGGTTTCAAATATCTGCATTCCAGCACCTCAATCACACAACCCTCAGACTAGTTATGAGACCAAACTCTTTTGCACCAACTGGATCTCAGAGGTGGTGAATACTGGAAATATCACATTGCCCACATACAGACATCTTCCCTGTTAAATCCAAAATATCGGTGAGTACACCACCTCTTACAATAAAAGTAGTTAAGAACCACTCACACCCTCTCCCAGAAAATCAGCTTACCGCAGGGACTTTTGGATAACTGTGTCCAAACACGGGTTCCTCATATGATGGGTTATTCACATGTTGTGGGGATCTGCAGAGACATCTCCCCGGCGGCCCTGGAAGTCCTCTTTCCCCTTTTGGTCCTATTGCAAATTGCCCTAGGAAGCAAAATGCCAGGTTTCCTTGTTACGAAGTTAACATACAAAACACAAATGCAGCCTTAGTGGAAAAAGTACAGGTCAGGTGGATATATGCATTTATGTAATTTTTCAGAGATGCTTATCTCCTACCAAATCCCCTAGGAACTGAAGGAAGTGGTTACCAGAACCACCAATTCCAGCACTTCAGGAGAAAGACAGACCAGGGTTTGTACCACAGTCATTTTTTTTCAGATCACTTTTTAAATTTTTCTACCAACTTTACAGAGAAAAAGAGAGGCCATTTGCTTAGGATTTCCAGATAAATGTCAGCCTGTTTGAAGCTACAGAAATTCAGGTCATGATGAACACACAGATCAATCTACAGCACCTATGCACCATTTTAGTAGAGTCAGACTCTGTAGACATCCACAACGCATTGGACTTGTGCATTTGTGCATCCACTTGAGCAATGCTGTTTCAGAGGTTTCTGTACAAGAAAACCCAACCAGAAATACCAGAGTGCTACAAACAAAAATAAAAAGAAATACTGTTTTTTGACTTTCAAACTTTGGCAAGGATGCACTACTCTGCAGAATTAGACTATGAGCCAACATGTTCATACTGCAAGCAGTGACATCATTACAGAAAGGTAATTTAGGATCAGAATTTATATTCTAGAGGAAAAAGATTAACAAGCCTGACATGTAAACTTTCTGTGGATAGAATAAAGCCTTTAAAAAGTAATCTCAGGATCTTGGTTGTCTTTCCATCAGCATGGTGAAAAATCTGCCCTCTGAAAACTTTCAGATATTTTACTTAGGAAAAGATGTTTCATAATGGGAGACATGAGATATGTGAAGATTTTGAAGCAGCCCCCAGCTTCACAGATGTACCATTTCCACACCACCAGAAAGAAGAGAACTCCTGCCCACCGATTTAAGCAAGGAAAGAAAAAGGGAACGCAAAATGGAAGAGGACATTGAACAGATTGGCTGCAGTGCAAGCAGCTGTTGTCCATTTGGGGCAACAGTATTTTCCAACTGGTTTTGTGTTTCTTTTCAGGCACTTTAGTATATAACCAGGTTGAGAAAACTCTATCTGAGGGTTCACTGTCACTGAACATTGTGGGTCGTGTGTTGTCCTTCAAGTCTACACTTGGTCTCACAAGCTGCCTAGAGTTCATGTGCATGCATAGTTTTGAAGCTGTACAATTATCAGTTAGAAGATTTTTCTTGTGATTTCTACAACATGCACAATTGCAGTGAGCATAGATCTACAGCACTTAACTAAAAAGAGGGAGGTTTTTTCCACCACCCTTTTTTTCCCTCTGATTTCTATCCCTTTCCTTCCCTTCCCTTCCCTTCTTTCCTAACTGCCATTGTGACTTGAGGCTCATCTGTTTTTCTTTTACAGAGCTCCACAGGGTGAGTATGTCCTGGCTGATTAGAAATCGCAATCTTTCACTGTAAGCCAGGATATCTGGAGAAGCAGCAGACCTTTGATGATGGAGATGAACTAGTCCCTCCAAGGCTGCCAGATGGCTTTTCATCATCCCCATCTGCCAAAGTCCCACAGGTACCACATAGGCCATAGTTTTGGTTTTATTTATTTGAAACATCAGAAACCATAATGTAGGCTTTAAAGTCAGGTATAGAGTCCTTATAATGGACAAGGATGGCATGACCTGCTTTCAGGAGAAATCCTCTCCTTGCTGTCCGTAGAGAAGCAAATGAAGCCCTGCAGCACTTTTTGTAAAGGGGCCGATGTAGGTGTACGTGATGAGTCAGGAAGGGCTGGGAAGCAGGGACACTGTTTAGGAAACCAGCTGATTTCCTGCTTACCTGATCCTGAAGGTCCAGGGGGGCCCGGCTGGCCAGAAGGACCAGGCCTTCCAGGTGGACCCATGATACCCGCAGGTCCAATGTCTCCCTTTAGTCCCTAGGAAAGAGGAGACATCCATTTATTTGCTAAACTATTAATAACACGCAACCTCTTCCAGCTAGCACTGGCTTCCCTTTCAAGAAAGCCAAGACATTTGCCAATAGGAGCATGCAGCATGAACTTCATGGCCATCACCCCAGGGAAGAGGTCCTGTCCTCTTCTATGTGGAGACAGAAAAGTATGTCCAGGCAGGACTTCTGCTCCTAAAAGTGAGTGGTCCCAGCAGATCTGCTCTGTGTGGAGTCAGGAATCACCCTGCTCTGACTCCAATCATTTGGTGGCTTTTTTGTAAGGATGCCTTTTTTACCCCTGGTAGCTCTCTAGGAGTCAGTGCAGCTCAGAAAGAAAGGGCTGGTGGAGCTGAAATAGGTGACCCTGGAAATCCCTAGTTACTGCACTAATACACCACAGGGAAAAAAAGAGAAAATTCAATAAGACGTCAGCAAGGGCTTCCACTGTGACATTTCCCAGTTTTAGGATGCAGTTTTTCAGAAGCACACTAACGACTTAGAGGCCCACACTGTTTTCAGAAGTAGTTTAGGTGCCTGGACTCCTGTATCTCCTTGATTTTTGCCATGGGCATAGCTATGTTAAAAAATGATTGCAAGGCAAGCAAGGGCTTAGCTTTACGAAGTGTAAGCTAGTGTGTGGCAATACCATGCTGACAAATGATGTCCCTCCAAAATACTGTAAAATTACCTATGGGAGATGAGCTTACACACAGTTACCATACAATAGCTAATATTCTGTAAGATCAGCCCTAATTTGCCTCATGGGAGCTTGTTTGTGCAGCTATACCCTTAGGCATTTGGAAGTTTCACCCTAGAACTCTTCAGCACCTTCCTATTTTTGCTCCTGAATTTAATATGGTGACACTAATTAAAAGTAACTATATTTATCTTCCTGCTCATATACTCTCCAAGGCTTGGATTTCTCAGCTTTATATTTCAGAAGTGTCTTACATAGCTTAAAGTTTAAACATCTGATTTGATTTTTATGTAACTGCATACGTTATGTAGCATAACAAAAAATGATGTGTGCTATGTAAGCTTTCCTTTAATGACAAAGGAGATGAGTTCCTTGAAGATGGTGTAATTCCAGGTTAATGTGCATTCACGACTGTGTGATGGGTGGTTGCATGCCTAATTTCAGAGTAATGAAGCATATATAGTAATATATGCTAAAATAATTTGCTGTTACATAATATGTTGTATCCCATGGATACATTTGAATGTCACTTGCACCATTTCAACAGAGGAAGGTTGATTTTGCCATGGCCCATAAAGAAGTAATTGAATATTTGCCTTGTTTAATCCTATTAGGTAAGCTCTGTGCCATCAAAATATTCCAGGATTTATGTGAATGTCAGCGATGCTGATCCCTAATTACTTCTTACATTATGCAACACAGAACTGGCAGACCAGGATTTTGTAGCCCCCAAGAAGTCTGTGGGAAATCTCTTTCCCTCACACAATAGCAATCTGGCAGAGGCAAGCCAGGGCCAGTCGGACATGTACTGCCTGAAAATGAGCTGTCTGCTGTGTCTCCTGCTTTGGAGAAATGATTGCTTAATGCTTTCTTGTTTAGCACAGATAGATTAAATAATAATGGCAGAGATTTCTATTAAATATCTTTGCCTTGTTTCTTTTTACGTGCACCCATGGCATTCAGAAAAGCTTTTCCCATGGGCAGTATTTATATTCCTCTCACTTCTTTCAAAGTAATGTTTTCTAAAGCTCTAAATAATTCCTCCTTATCAAGGCTGAAACCCTAAACTTGCTCCTTAGGGTCAATTCCCAAGTTACAAAGCTTTGAGTGCTATATCTCAGTCAGAGGGCAGTCAGGCTGTGACTTGTGACTCCCACCTCCTGGCCACCTTTTAGGAAGAGCCTGCTCCAGAGGCAGAGGAGAGCTGAAGAAGTCGGTGAGGTAACCAAGACATATCTCAAAATGGAAGTGGAAGTGACACCTTCCTAATTTAGCTGCTTTTATCTAGGGATGTCAGCTGGATCAGGAGACAGGAAACGTCCCCGTGCTGATGGAAACTATCCTCAGCTGAACAAACAGCCAGACGGTAACTACAGCACTTAAAGGCAGCGGCCAAAGCCACAGAGCCTTAAAATGTCACTGTCAAGTTTTTTCAAAGGATTAGAAAAGAAGAAAGGAAATAGCTAGTTCACCAATTACAGAGGGAAGCCCAGTTTTCCTGCAAAAGATAAATGCTGTAATTGCTTTCAGGGCACCAGAAAGGGGTTTGTGTACTGAGCCTTGGGCCTGGAAATCCTAATTTAGGGCCAGACTATAATTCTTTTAGTCACACTGATTGTTGCCTTAAATTATGACACACCTTACGTCACCACTTTTTGATTAAGACACTGCATAATGTGACAAAACACCTAAGGTCGAGTAAGGAGTGTACTGTGTTCAAATTGATCTGCAGGCGCTACATCTTCTCTTTGCCTTATGCTATGGAGACATGTTGTGTGCAAATTACTTTGGCAAGACAGATGAGCACAGCTTACAAAAAACAAAACAAACCACCAGCAAAGAGTGTGCATCAGTTTTTAAAAACTGACAAATCAAGGACAAAAAATATTTCTTCTGGGTCATCTAGCAGACTTACATTGCACATACCTTCCTTACTTGGTGACTTACTATTCCCTCCCCAAGACCCAATGTTAATTTTTCCCCACATTGGCTATTCTTTCACTTCAGATATTAGCTGATGGCATCAGAGCAACAGTGAAGCAGGGATGTGCCTCTGTTTGCAATGCTGGGCGTAATCAGACTGCAAATAAAATGCTTTCAGCTAAGCCCGTTAACCATGGCATCTACAAGCTCCTGTATCTGAGCAGATCCGCATTAACACGAAAGTCAGTCTAGCAAGAACAGGTTCCCTTCCCTGTCAATCAGCGGAGAGAAACAGGCTCTGCAGGTCGCAATTCAGAGCACCAGGAACTGGTATCCTTTGTACCCCCAATATCATTGCTTAAAATAAATACACAAGGAAAGTGCACTCAAAGAAGCCCATTTGGTGACTTTAACAGGTAACTATAACAATATTGCTACCTCCTCCTTGGAAAATGCTATAGTGGGGGAATCAGTATCAAATTTACACACAATTCCTGGTCTTTACAATTCATCTGAAAGTCTGAGAAAAATAGTTCCACCAGCATAATTATTTTGAGCCCTAAATAAGGACCATTTGTCAACCATCCCATTCCTGAACGGCTTCCATACAAGATTACCATCCCTTAAGGTCGCTATGTGTCTTCCTGACCTTTCTCGGAGCAGAATATGTCCCTGGCATGCAGTACTATGGTGAGAACCATCATATAAATATCCAGTCTAACAAATCAATCTTGCTTTAGTGTTAACAGAGGAAATGGGAGAAACAGAGAGGGTGTTTTAGTGCTTTGGTTCTGTGCACTGTGTCAGACATCTCCAAGGCCTTGTAGTTCTGCAAGCTGATCTGCGTTAACCAACGCTTGGACCTGGGCAAAGCCTGGCTCAATCAAATTGGATGGTGTGGACAGAAAGCATCCTCCAGGTGGGCCTGGCAGCAACAGCAGAGCCTGCCCGGACACTGGATGCACACGTAGTGCATGTGCTAGAAACCAGGAGTGTATTGCAGTGCAACACAGGACTGAGGTTTGGAGGTATAGACCAGTGGTTTTCATTGCCACAGACCACATACCAGTTTAATCCATTACAGCATACCATTCTTAGTGTATAGGCGGCTACTGCCAGTGCAGACAAGCAGTGTTTTTGCTAGCAGAAGTAGTGTAGCTCTTTGCACTGGTGAGCCAGGGAGAAAATTCATGGACAGGCAATGGGATGTCCCTTGCAAGATGCTGCCGCTGCCTCTCTGCCCAGAGCTGAGGTGAGGGGGGCTGGGTTTTGTAGCATCCACGGCAATCCTTCCCTCATTCAGAGCTCCAGAAATCCAATGTTTTCCTACAAACCTTCCTTCGCTCATCCCCGTGATCTGTTTTTGTGAGGGGCAGAGGATGGCACTTGGGCAGGCTGAAATGTGCTGAATTTTGGATATATCGCATTTGCCATTGCAGCCTACCAAGCTGCCTGTAAATTGGGCAGCCCAGCTCCCTAAGTCAGCCCCAGGGCTAGCGATCTACAAAGTGTAAGGCCCCACGGAGTTATATCCGATACTGTCTGAGACCTGGACCTTGTGCCAACTCTCTAAACATCAGGTGGGGCTGGGACCATAGCTCTGTGTTGCTTAGGATTCAAAGGGGGGCAGTTCAAGGTCTGCTCAAGTTATATTCAATGAGTTCATTACCAAGCCAGGAAAAGTGCAACTTTCCCCTGCTGCATGGCCAGGGAGCTGAATGTTGCAGATAAGGCTCCAGCCCCAAAGCTGAGGCTTTAATGCACAGCCTGTGCATGTGTGTGAGGTGTTTCAGGGCTTCTGTCTTCTCCTGGTGTGACAAAGTGCATGGTACCAAGAGCACAGATCGCACGGTCATATGGCACAACCACACAGACGCCAGGAGTCACAGGAATGGGAAACACCGTGGTCCTACTTGTTTGCCTCGTTTTCCGGGTCTTCCTATAGGTCCTCTGTGTCCTGGTACTCCAGATTGTCCCTTCGGGCCCATCTCTCCCTTGGTGGGTGTGGAGGGAAGGAAGCAGGACGTAAGTACAGAAATGCACGTTACCTTGGTTATTCCTGCCTTATACACGACAGCAGGTGGATCATGCTCTAATTCACATGATTCCTCTAGATAATGTTGGCACCATTTGTTTCTCAGAACATCAAAATTATAATAAAATCTTTTAAAACAAGCACAAACAGAAAAATATCTCTCACAATTTGCCCAAATTTTCCTGAAAAATCCTTTCCTAAAGAGGAAGCCAAATGGAAAGATCAGAAACATGCTCGGAGACTTGGGGAGGTCAAGGCTAGCAAAACTCTCTGACCCTTTTGGCAATATCTTGTTTAGTGGTTAAGATGCACGTATAATAAAATCACTCAGGGAAAGGAAGGTGAATTCACTCATCTTCTGGCCTCCTTAGAAGAAACCATTATTTCCTTATCCTAATTTCAGAGATAAGAAGTAATTATGTCATTAAATTATCCTCATTTAGGATTTCTATCCATAAAACAACATCTGAATTGAGATTGGTTTTTAAGCAAAGAATAACAACAGTATCAAAACTGCTCAGGATTACCACTGCTATTTATAGTAGTGTCGTTTTGATTCAGAGTATCAAGAAGGAAATATTTATTATCTTCAAGTGAATAACACCCAAACAATTTTAGGCCAGTTATGAACCTATAATCAAGAGTGTGAACCTGTTAAACAGGAGGAAGATTATGGCTAAAACAATGTTCTGGGGAAAAAGAGAGACAAGAACAAACAGCTACTTCTCAGAGTTTACTCCTAAGATAAAAAGCCTAAAGAATTTGATCAAGTCCAAGAAGTGTTGTTCATTGAGTCAAGCAAGACCTTCAATGCCTTATACTTTCTGGGATGTCCCTGAAGCTGTTCATTGACCCTATGCCAGCAATTAACACAACTCCCCAATACATCGTGCCGACTTACTTTTTGTCCCAGCATTCCAGGGAAGCCTATTTCTCCCTACAAAGTAAAAGGAGAAAAAGCATCAAAAAAATGCGGAGTGATCTTTGACAAAGCAGCACCTTCCTTGGAAGGAAGAAAATCAAGTGCCATGTACTGATATTGGTTAAAAAACCCACGCTGTGACTCAGCACTGCAGGTGATGCTCTAAGTGGAGAATTATAAACAAAATTTTACTGTAAAGCCCCTTGTACGATAACACTACTCCTCTGTCTGATCCTCTGCTGCCTGCTTCCTCTCCTCTGACAAAAACATCCCAGTTGTGCTTTGTCCACAGACAGCCCCGCTACCTGGACAACTCCCAAAGCCTGCCTTTGGGAATGGCCTTTCTCCATTTACATCAAAAGCAGTTTACTTTTCCTTTCTTAGATAAAAGAACCCCCAAGTCAAGAATCTCCCTTTTTTTTTTTTTTTTTCTCACAGCATTATCATGTCGCCAGCTAAAAGCATTTTGGCAAGCTGTCGTGGTTCTGGACTGCACAGGCCAGGAAAGACTGAGGTTACCTCCAGAGAAATCCCCCTCTGACTCTTCACCCCACTATGCGCTGGGGCTGAGGGACACATGGACATGGAGGCTGCCCCACTGCCCTCCGGTCGGGTGGGACCACTGCTTGCCCTCACCACTCTTGTCCTCCCAGAAAGATACCTCCAGGCTCCCTTCCTCCATACCGCTCCTGGTTTTTGCTATCAGAAGTACATTAGTCCTCTTGTGCACGTTCAGCTAAAGCTCACAGCCATTTGGAAAAGAAAATTACCTGGTCTCCTTTGACTCCTTTGTCACCCCTGTCACCTCTGGATCCCTGGAGAGAGATAACAGGGTGACAACAGCTTAAATACTACCATTTCACAAGGAAGCAAAAAATATTTCTCCCACACGAGGCATTATTTGGAGTCACACAGAATACAGTAATATCTTCAGAGTAAGGTATATGGTAGATACCCTAAAATGTTTCTTTATTACTTTCATTGATATTATAACAGAATTAAGAGTAAGGTTTGTAGGAAAAGGGACTGATTCTCCCCAGATAATAACTTCAAATACATGCTTTCCTGGATGTAATATTTCCAAACTTGATTTTTTCCCCCAGTTGGCTTCATCCACATTCAGGTCCCACTGTATGGTCTTACAGTAAAAACTGTCTCTGTGCCAAAGTATATAGAGCTTTAATAAACCAGACCAACAAACAGGGATTATTATGCCCATTCTACAGATGGGAAAAGTGTAGTGTGGTGCACTGTAGTAACTTGTTCGTAAGAAGACGGGGTGTAAAACTCACTTCTTTAGCATCCCAGCCCAAGTCACAAGACTGTGCTCCTTCTCGATGCTTGTTTTCATTTCTCAGTGGGACTTTTAGACTTCATCAAAATTCCATCTTGTTTCTGCAGTTACTTTTTTTTACATAACTGTTTCCAATTGTTAAATTATACATTATTCTATTGTCACACTGACCTTTTCTCCTCTAGTTCCAGGAAAACCCTAAAGGGAAAGATATTAAAGATATTTTAATGCTTCTCGCTTTCAAAATTACCCAAGAAGCAGGACTTTCAAACTTTAAAATGAAGAAAAAGAATGAAGCACAAATAATTAATTGCATCAACTTGTAAATGCAAATCAATATTTATAGCTTCTAAAATTGCACTGAAACAGAACTATGAAATATGAATTAAAGGCAAGACAACTCAGCCCAAAAGCCATTGTGAAAAAGCCAGGTAAAGCCAGCAGGTTTGATATTGCTTTTAAAATGGAAAGAAAGGAAATAAAATGTAACTGAAAGTGAATAAAGCCTTAGATGCCACAATTAATGATCTAAAATAATTTTAGCAATAATTGCCTCTTCTGTTTTCTTTCTTTTTCCTTGTGGAACATCCTTAAATTACACTTAAGTAATCCTCTAATGTGAAGATTACTTTAAAACTGAGTTTCTCTTCAAGAAACATACAATAAACAATAGTGCTCAGTTATTCTTTCCAGTCCCTTATTTGAATAAATTAATTACCTGATTTTTTTCAAGTACCTTAAAATATTGTGGCCTGAATTTGTAAAGGCAGAGGCTATGCTATAGGCAGTGATGTAGAGATACTAGAACATCCAGGCCTAATTGTGCTTACTATCCAACTATTGATACGCATGCATAGTTTTAGTAGAGGACCAAAATGGTCTCCACAGTCTTATGAGGTGGGTGGAAAACATTGCAGACGCAAGTTAATGCTGCAGATACACTTCAGAACGCCAGTTTTCTAGTGGGATACAATTATATCTAAGTTTTGCTTTTAAAATAAATTTTTGTATTACAGTAATCTGCACCAAAGCCAAAAACACAGCCAAGCCCAACTAGACAACAGAACCTTGCTTGAAGGAGAACATATCTTTTTAGCTGTATTAGAAAAGCTGTATCTTGATAAATGTTTTCCAGCAAATTCATGAGGGAAGCAGCTGTCAGCAGAGCATTAGAAACCAATGTCTGAAAATGCAGTGTTTGGTTAACAAACCTTGGAGCCCATTGGTCCTCTTGTACCTGGCAATCCCATCACACCCAACTCTCCCTTTTCACCCTAAAGGGGTCAATAAAGAGAGTTATTTATTGTGGCTCTCTGACGAGGTCATATTTGAATGTCTGATAGTTTAACGGTTCAGGTTTTATGTCAAATAGTTGAGACAAGCCTGATATTGGTGTAGCTTTGTAGTCGGAAGTCTATATTGCAATTGTATTCTGCCTGAGTCCTCATATGTCATCTTATTCTTCTATTTGCATTTTCTTGGGTGCGTAACTTGTGCATCAGTTTTGCCAGATGCTATTAAAGGATGTGCAGGCAAATTAGCAGCAACGGTGCATTGTCTCTACCCAGCATTGCTTCCACTGAGTTGCAGAAAAGAAAGGTATTTTGCTGCAAGTCCTTTATGGCTTGGGGAGGCACAGAAATTACTTTTATTGTAGTTCTGAGATATCATGTGCTTTACAGTGGTTTGGAGCCAGTAAATTATGAAAAGGCTTTACAACAACTTCTCTGGCTGCTGTCAGCTAATTATATCTAGGGTGAAATACAGAGTAGTCCCTGCAGACATGCAGCAGCCCTACCAGCAGAATAGAGCTGGCTCTCATTCTCCTTTGGCTTTCACTGTCCTAGTAGTTGGAGGGGATTTTCACGTTGGCTGCTGCCCCGGCAGAAGTTCAGAAAAGACTTGAAGAAACAAAGTAGGAGAAATAAAGATTAGACCAAGGTTGTGTCAAAGAGAAGGCAAGTAAGGAGGCCCAGCTGAAGAAATAGAAGGCACAGAGATGGGAATGAGGGGAAAAAAAAACCCAAACAGCAGCTTACTGGAGATTTACATCAAGAAGAGGATGAAGCAAAATGACTATAGTGAAGATGAGTATCAGGAGTTTGGGACGATCAGAGATCAGAAGAAGAGAAAGGAAAGAGAGACACAACAGATGGGAGATTTGCTGGCATCTATTCGACTGGAGCCTTCATTGACAGGCAGGAAACCAAAATTTATAAAGACCAGAAGAAATGAAAGTGTGAACCCAGCTAAAGAACAGAGGTATCAGAGGAAACAATAAAAGCAGAAGAATTGGAATCAAAGAGCAAGTAGGACTTGCAGTCAAAGTATAGGAAAAAGTATTACTACTGAATGTGAGGGATGCTTCTAGGAGTGTGATGAAAAAGCATAACAACAGACAAAGAGGAGAAAAAATCAAAATTAGGAAGACTTCATAAATAAAACTAGAGTTTATATAAGGAAAAGGCCCAGTGAATGAGTTTTCTGACTGCCGTGCTCTCACTAATCAGACTATGAGGGACTGAGGTAGATGAACTTTCCTTCTGCCCTCACTGCACCCACTGCGAGAAATCACAGCACACTGCATTTTGGGGGCACCATTTCTCATCTCACAGTTCAAAGTGAACCTTGGCTCCTTTTTCGTACATAGTCTCTTGTTGATTGCCTACGTTCCCATATACTATAATATGATGTTCCTCATCTAACACGGCTGTGAAGAGCTTGAGGGTCTGCTTCCCAGGTGTGGCTTGACTTCAGAAGTCATCTACTATTATTCTTGCAGTAGCAAGAGCTACTGCATCACATCCTCTGAGGTGGGGGTACCAACCTTCATGGAGCAAATGAAGAGTCAAAGATTTACTGCAAAATGCAGCTTCGAACTAAACATTGTGTGCAGTCCTTTTGCCTGATGCATACTGGATTGAAGAAAACTAAGTTATCTCAAAAGTCCCAGTAGAAACTCTGTATACTGTGGCTCCTGTGAAGAGCTGTATACTTTTTGCATAAGCTAATACTCAGTAAAGGACTGTCCTTCAGCTTTTTTATAATAAATGCAGATGAAGCAACCACTCTGCAGTAGCAAAGCATGTCCTGCCATTTCTTCTGCTGTTGGCTATGAAAAATCACAGGAATGAATATTTGTTTGTATGGGAACGAACTTCAAAGATCTGATTAGCAACCCACATGGTTTGTAATCTCTTTCCCCTGACATCAACCTGGTATTTTCCCTGTCATCACATGGGCACACAGTTACGCTGCCAAGAAGTACACATTCAGGCAAAGAGATCATCATAAAGGGCAGTCACAAAGATGATGATCAGTTTTGAAACACTGATTCGTGTGATTGTGAGACACCAGTGGTTATCAATGAGTCTTCATTAGATTGACTTTCAATTTCCCTTTCATGTATTTTAATCAACATAAGAAGTGCTACAGGGGCTAGGCTGAAGGTGCAGTAACCTAGCCCTAGACGGGGCAGGTCTTTGTAGAGCAGTGTAAGAAACGGGGCAAGTACAGAGTCCTTGCACTGCTGCAGCTTCCCAGCCTCCAGCAGGCAATGGTTTAGAGACTTCCTGAGACAACTGTTGTGTTCAGATCGTGAGGTTGAACAGGTGATCCCATGTGAATTTTAGTCTTACCTTCGGTCCCACAGGTCCAGGCCATCCAACTGGTCCTGGCATCCCAGGGACGCCTGGGGGACCTGGTCTACCCTTGAACGGAAAACATTGATTACAAAGATTCATGTAACATTCCTACACACAGGCCTCCACTGCAGATAGGAGATATGGAGGAATAAAGTCTTTTCAGGAAAAGAACTGCAAATGATTCTTTACCTTGTTTTTAATAAAAAAAATACTATATTATATTCATAATACAGTTTGTGTTGATGCTACTGGAGGCAGTGTGGGCTTGCAGAAATACCAGGTTATACTGATTCGAATAAGTAGATTAGCTACAGAGTAAATCTACATGCAGTCAAAATAATCATCCTAAAACCCCAGTATCAATAACTTAAATCTTCTTTTCATTTAATAATACAATGCAAATGAAAAAGACCTGCATGTAATTATATCAGTACAAATCCAATTTACATTAAGAACAGAACCAAATCTTTAACTAAGATATTCCTATTTTTATTTACTATTATTCTTATTCTGAACATTCTCATATTACTAGCTATACTTGCTCTTTATTAGCTACTACATGACTAGCAATTACTACATACATAGTTATTTATCTATTTTAATTACTGCCTCTAAATCACTCTTTGAGTATCATCTCCTAAAATGCTGCAGATTAGTGCTATTCCACTGCTTTATGCCACTTGACAATATGACCTTAGAAATGTCATCATGACATTTTGGGGCTCAGAGTGACCTCCCACAAACGAGACAGCTTTTAGCAGGAGTTATTCTGTTTTATTTCCAACCTGGACAACTTCCCTTTTGGGACCTACTAGTTTTTGTCAGAAGAGTAAGTACTGATGTACCGTGTTTAAGGCTTGCACTGTCTTGTAGCTCAGTGGGTGACTCTGAGCCGTTACTGTTTTGAACACTTGAATTTATGTAAGTAATATTTTTTTTACTGTAGGGCATTTGCAATTTAGATTGAAGAAAAAGACCTCTTTTGTTTATGTGTTTTGTATTTATTTGAATTACTAAGCGGTAGCTGGTGTTAAAATCCTTTGTATATTATTAGAAGGGTGTTAAAATCCTTGGTATATTATTAGAAGGGTACTTCTTTTCCTGGTTAGTGACTACCCCCTGCGTATCTCCAATTTCATCCTGCATTTCTGTCTTCTTTTAAAGTTAATTACATTAAATGGAGGTACTTAGCGACTAAGATAACGCATTCTGTTTCATCACATGTAGGGCCACATATTTTTGACAATATATCATGGCTCATATGTCACCAAGCATAGGATTGTAGTCAGCACATTGCATTGGTGCCAAAACTTTGTAAGTGTAATCATTAACGGGTATTCCTCCTTTGGGGGTATTTGGCCAAGCCTTGTTTAGACTTTGGAAGAGTAAAAAGTTTGGTTTTGCTTTGGGCTTTTTGTAGTACACCTTTTATGATAGCTCCCATACTCTGCTTCCCCTGTCCACAGAGACGTAATTCAGCTAATTTCCCACTCTGTTTTAACAGTCTGGCCAGAGCCACACGCTCTTACTGAGGGAATTTGTCAAATTCAAACCAGCTGGGACAGCTCTTCAAACCAAAGGGCCCAGCTCTCCAGCCCTGCGCCCAGAGCTCCCTACCACCCATCCTGGGTACCAGGGGAAGCAGCACAAACCTGTTAAACTTCAACATTAGCTAATTTTTATTTAACTATTGTCTGCACCCTGCTCTGACAGCTGCTATGTGTCAAGTATTAGACGGGTGTCTGAGACAGCACCTTCGTTCATACCTTTCTTCCTGGCCTGCCAATCTCCCCCTGCCAGAGAAAGGAATATATTAGTCTCATAGGCACCACATGAAGCACAATGGCTCATTATTTAATGCATTTATAAAAAAAAAAAAAAAAATTGTGAATATCTTTGTGTTCAAGACTTTGCTTCCAGAGGTAAAATGAGAAGAATTGCTTTAGCAGACCTCCTTGGTCCTTCCTGTGTTTTCAGTCCTAAATCTATAGTCACCCCCTTGTATAGCAAAGCATGTAATTACATGCTCAGCTTCAGGTATAAGGCTCCTTAAGCATCATCGTGGAGCAAATGCTTTGCAGAGCTGAAGCCATAACTTAACATATAGACCACTTTTAATATCTGAGTTGACCCACACAATTAACACTGCATGGGAGAGCTCTGCTTCTCACATCCTCCCATGGTGGTCAAAGGCTGTTGGGTCAGTAAGATCACTGACTTGTGCACCTGAGCTGTTTTCTTAACACATACTGTAAACATAGGTAGCTATCATGAGAATCCATAAAAAAAAATTCAGGATTGAAAATGAACACTGAAAGATGAAGATTTAAATCATAGCTTCAAACCAATTCACAGCTTTACATTTCAAATTAAAGCAAATCCCCACATCCAAAAGGCCCACCATTGACTAAACAGACAAGCAAAAAAGTTGACACAAGTGCCCCCCCATCTCTTTCCTTGCCCCCTCAAAAATACATTAAACTCTGTAACACAGACACTTACTTTCTCCCCTTTTGGTCCCATTATACCAGGAATTCCTTGTGGACCCTAGGGAGGAAAGTGAATGCATTAGTCAGAAGGCACAGGCGGTTGTCTTACCTCAACCCATGGCCCTGCAGGTGTCTCCTGGGAACAGTGTGAACCTGCAAGCTTGGGGAGTTGGATGTGGTGTTTGAATGTGGCCTCTAAATGCCAGGTCTGTGCCACTGCTGAACAGCACGCTGGACTGACATGAGAAGTGCAGGGTCATCTTCTAGATGAAGAAAACCAGCAAGAAAAAAGGCCTGGGGCAAAGGAAAGATGAGAAGTTATTGGAGTCCTGAAGAATTAGCGACAACGAGGGCACAGAGACACCGCGTCAGCTGGCAAAGGAGGTCAGCCAAAGGGGTGGTAAGGGAAGTGGCATAAGACATGTGGGATGGGCTTTGCAGTGTGGTATGGACACGGAAGATTGATACCACTTCTGAATCCTGAAGATATTTCTCTCTCTCAGATAAGGCTGATTCTCCTTTCAGGAGACTTCTTAATCCAGGTAGACCTTGAACCCCATCTCAGAAAACAAATCAGAAAACCAGTTTTGTTTTTAGAATGCTTCAGTTCACAGACCACCTTTTATTTTTGAATGACTAAGGAAAAACATCCCATGAACCTTCATCAAAGGAGCATTAGATTCAATGTACAAATCACTCCAGGTTTGGATCCTGGCTGCCTTATACTGTCCAAAACATGATGCAAATTATACATGAGTAGGAGCAAAGTGTACCCTCAAATGCAAATTACTACAATTATTTTAGTCAGTAGAGTAATTTTAGGTTCTCAATAGTGAAAATCAGAATGCACCCTATTAGAGTCAGAGTCAAATTTTATCTTTTTTCTTTCATTTTACTTTAGGTTACACATGGGAAGAATTATACTCTGAGTTATATCATTACAAATCTAATTCTCCTTCTTATGAAAAAGTGTTAAAATTAATCTCTGAGTCAACAGTATGAGCTTTTACAACTCCTTTGAAAGTCATGCAAGCTGCAGCAGAAAAGAACTCAGAAATACTTCTTAGGTATTTTTTTGTAATGATAGCATTTCTTTCCAGGTGACCATTGTCACAAAAGTATTGCCCCAAGGACTGCTGGCTCTAACACTGGCCCATTATAAGACACGGTCCTGCAATTTATAATTAAAAATTCCAAGGCCATGTTATACCCACCCTGCTGTCTGCCATTGTGATAAAATCTGCCAGCCTACTCTATTTAAAAATATTCTTGGAGGGGTCATAGATCATTTGGTTGCAAGATTAATATTATTTATAGCAATGGAGCTTGCAGAACAATAGAATTAATATTACTGTTCTTCCAATTTAAGTCAGAAAGAGTAATAAGAGGATTTTTTAAAAAAAAGACAGTCTAGCGAACACTGAAATAACAACTGCTTCCTTCACATGTACTGCAACTCTGGATCATGGCCAACCACACTGCAGGCCTGTTTCATAATGCAGAGAAGTCTTTTCTCAATACAGGACAGGACAAACATTTCCCATCGCTTCTCTCCACACCTCATAACTCACATGCTAAATGAGTCTGCCTCATCCTGCATCTCAGCAAAGACAAAATGGCAGAACAGAAAAGTCAAGGTTCATAAAACAAGACTTTGTGGCTTTCACATTGCATCTTCTAGGCTATTTACAAATACCTTCTGAAGTATTGACTTCTAAATAATTAGAGCTAAGCTCTTTGCCACATAACTGAACCTTTACTGTGATGCACCGTCCTTACTTTTTAAACAGTGTTTGGGTGCTTGTTAACTTCTCGGGCTGCCAAAGCCTCAGTCACAGCTTTGCTGCAGCGAAGGTCCCGTGCCATGCCTGCTATTAGCTGTACTGTAATAAAACCAGCACCCAGGGGCCTTGAGGAAGATCACTGTCCCAAAGCACCAGGCACAGCTGGTAGTACCTACCCCTGAAAAGTTGTATTTTTCTTTGGAGGGAATAAACCGGAACAGAAAGGCAGATGGGTGATCTTCTCCATGCTACAGAGATGTTTGCAAAAACCTTCCCCCTAGAGGTGGACCATTTCCTCAGAAGATTTCTGCCCTCCCTCAGAAGATTTCTGAATGTAAAAATTGTAGAAAAAGAAACAGGAGCTCAAAGGGACTGACCCAAGGCTACCCAGCAAGTCAGAGGCAGAGATGTTGCAGGTCAAGTTAGGAGCTCCCACATCTCTTGAATCCCATCCCGTTGCCCTTCTGAAGCCCCTCCTCGTCTCTGATCTGTACTGTAGGTGTTCGCCCTCTCAGGGATGTACTCCAGTAACATTCAAGTTCATTGCACCTCTTATGCATCCACTCCACGGACTCTTTCCCTCACATAAAGGACAACAGAGTCCAAAGCAAAGAAAAAACTAGAAGTGCCTCTGAAGGAAGTGATGGCATCTCTGGGATTTTTGATGGGTGCTACCCACTGTAAAACTCCACGAAAATGAAGGGTGAACTTGAAACCTACTGGAGTATGCAAGGCAGGGATGAGAACATTGAGTAAAAAGCCTACATGATTTATGCATAGTCATATCAAAATGAAATTAAGCCAGAGCTTGTATGCTTATGTGGTAAAAAGTATTTGCAGAAGATATTTTACAGCTTTGTAAGGACCTTGGAGGAAGTGAGAGAACGATGTGGTTTAATCACAAATGCATCACTCACCTGGGGGCCAGGAGGCCCTGTGGGGCAATGCAATCCGGGCAGAGAGGAAGCCTGTGTTATCTGGAGCTCTTCACACAACTCTTTCATATCCAAGGCAAGCAGCTTCTACGTAACATAAAACATATGGGTGAACCTGCAGCCATACATAGGCAGGGGGAAAAATGCATAAATAAACAGACACTGAACGCTACAGCCTCAAGAGAGTTTATTCGCTCCATTAGGGAGAAGCCTAGGGTTTGTCACAAGGTTGTCTTCATGGATGCTTGAACATTAGCACTTCAGCATAGTGTCCTGCCCCACGCTTCCTCCTCCTCCTCAGCCAGAGGCACGTCGCAGCCAGGCTGCAATACGCCCCTCTGAGCCAGCGTGGGACCCTGGCCTATTCTTAGACCTGACCCTTCTCTCCCGACCCCACTTTACAAGTAGCAGCTCCTCTCCAAAAATAGTGTCTTTGCTCTAATAATAGAGACTATGCTCAGTGGGGCTATAGGCAGCGTGAACTTCGCCCCAGAAGATACTAACCTGGAGGCATTTGTTCACTGCAGTCCAGAGCTGGTGCCTTTAAAGATCAATGAATGTCTAACCTTTTGACTTTAAAACTAGGTTTGCATGAGTAAACTGCCTTATTTACATCCTGTGACAAAAGCAATCATCTCCCCTGGAAATGCAGACGACCAATGAGCCAGAAACACTGGGTTAACACCACTGACCTTGAGCTTCCAAGTGAAAAGCCATTTTCCAGAAAAGCTCCGACTAGAGACTCCAAAGCACAAACTACTCGTAGTGAATTCACATGACTCCCATCATCCTAGTAACTACTTAGTTTTATTTTGTGTTTTTATGGGGGCGATGGTGTGAAGGGTGATTTTATGCTCAGATTACTCTCTGGGCTGCTTGGAGGAATCTCAGGGGCCCTGGTCCCAACCTCCTCCTCACTGAAGGTGTACATCACATTTCCTAAGGAGATCTTGTCTCTGGGTCTCCTTTCTGTGGCAACCACGGCACAGAGAGGGGAAAAGATGAGGAAAGGGGAGGCAACTAGATTTTGGTTTGGGGGAAATAGCACGTGATCTCTCTGAAGCCAATGGGGGATTTTACACTGTATTTTTTCTTAGGTTAGTTCTTGTCAGAGATCTTTCTAGTCATTATTTACATAACACTAGCAATAATCACAGTATTTGCACATGGTAAATGAATAGTAGAATTAAGAAGTATGAATTACTCAGTAGGTAGAAAAATTCTTTCTGTTGGGATGGAAAATATATTGGAGTTAACAGACCCTGCAATAAGTGCTATATCATTGTGTCCTATGCGTTTCATATGTTAACATATGTGTGTGGATACATATCATATAGAGCAGGTACGTGCCTAGATGGGTGAGTGAAAACTCCATACCAGCAACCCAAACACATCTTTCTTGCTGCAAAGCAAAATGATGGGAATAGATTCCATAGGAGGATTTTGAGACCTTCATTTCACCTACTGGGTAAGGCAAATATGATGCAACCAGGGCACCTATATAATGTACACTCTGAAATCATTGTGTAGGGCAGAAAATTGCCTTTCTGTCCTTACTTGGTTTATTGCATTTCCATTTCCATTAGTCCGGGATTGCCTTACCGTAAGGAAGGTCCCAAAACAGAGTAAGGAGAATATTTTAAGTTACTTGAACTACCTGCTTGAACAAACCCAGCCTCGTTTCATTCCTTGATCTATTTGAGGTTTACTTCAAGCCCCAGTCTGGGATGTTGAATGATTGTCCTAACAGAGCGATATCAACACAGCCAGACAGGTTTGCTGAGTGACACCATGAAGCAGTGCTCGAGAGGATACTTCAGTCTTTGTCAAACACAAAAAGTCATGTAAAATGAAGAGAAAGGCTCCCAGGCCACACTTACAGTGCTCCAGCCATGCCTGAAGTACGGTGGTGGAAACAGGGGCGGTGGAGGAGGGCCGAGGAGGCAGCACGCTCTGCGACTGAGATGTTTCTTCTGTTCCAAACAAGGGAGATCTGTTCAATACAAACACTCATCCGTTGTCTTGAACACCACAAACATTTCTTATAGAATAGGAGGAGTTTCCATTCCACAGGATTTTTCTACATCCTGCGTGCATTGATCGTAACACTGTAATCCAAGCAGGGATTAAAGAAACCCAGTGGTCCCTAAAGTCTGTAAGATCCTTCCTGTGCTGAAGGCTATGCAGAGTTTTAAGCTCTTAACGTGGTTATGACACAGGCTAAGTTTGGAAAATTTCAGATAGGCAACATTCGAAAATAGATTGAAATATTTCTGTCTCTCCCCTCCCTGTTTCAAAAGCCTATTAGAAATAGCATCTTCCAGTTCCCATTACAGCCCATGTGCCACAAGGAAGCTCTCCGTGCTGTTGCCCACCAGCCTTCCCCATGGACCAAACCACTTCAGGCACTTCTGTGATAACAGAGTGGGAAGTTGTTCCACGGCACATTTGCTTATATTTCCCCTGGGCCTGAAATCAGGTTGCCTTATTTCTGATTCGTGCATCATCACTAGGAGTAAATACACTGCAACCCAGATTTAGCTGATAGCTTTGCCACTGACTGACTGGTAAGGCAGGATCTCAGTTGTGTCTGGCAATGTATTTACCCTTTTCTAACAGGAAAACTTCCATCAACAAAACAAGCAGCTGTGACCAAAGAGCCACGAAGAAAGGACATGAAGATGATGCATTTATACTGCGTTTTTTCCTGAATCTGTTTACTCCTTGGATAATACATCTCTAAATCAGGGTGGGGGCCTTCTGTAAAGGTTTGGCCAAGGACAGCAAATATTTATCTATGTTTGTTGGTTTATTCCTCTGGCTAGTGGCAGCTGCAATGGGTATCTGTGAATTGAAGGGCAGCAGGGAGCCAAATACAGTAGGAAGAAAAGCCCATGGTGAAGTATCTGGTATTAACAGAAAATCTCCAAATTAAGTTTCTAGCCAGACAAACGCGACAAAATTGCTAGATTTGTATGCAAAGCAATCGCAGGCTGGATATTAGTCACATCTCAAGGTAAGGCAGATTTTCTAAGGGACAGAGATACTTCTAGTTTTTCAAATGTCTCGGAAAATGTATTATATCAGCTCCACCATCCCATGTTAAGGGGGACAGCATTTCCCTCAGTCCTGATGCACAAAAACCAGCTGCCCAGAGGAGCGTGATTCAGCAGCATTCAGGGGTAGTTTATGTTACCCAGATTTTCTTCTCTATTAAAACACTATTTGTGATGATACCTTTGAGAGATGAGTCAATTAATTAAAATCTGAAGGGATCCATACCGAAGACTCTTTCTCAACTTTTCCTCACAAGTTTGAAACTCAACCAAAAACTTCAATTTAAGGCAGAAGATTTATAATAAAAAATAGAGATATATTGTTTCATTTAAAGCTTTAAATACATACTGAAAATGCCAATGATCTTTAAAAAGTAGCAAAGATTTGAGTTTGCCTGTCTCCAGGTCGCACAAGCAATAAAATACAAAGATATGTAGAGTTAAGTTCTGTATTGGCTTATCCTGAATTCAGTCACTCTTATGCGGCTGTAACGAAGGTCTTCAATTTTTACCACACATACATACTTCCATGGTTATCTTAATTTCAGGATTGTATTTGAACATACTGCATTGGGACTAAATTGCATATTATTAAAGCAATGGACAGCTTGTAATTTAACAGGATATAAAATGTGATTATTATTTTATTTTAGGCCACATTCCAATATCATCACTCTTTCTTAGTACTACCTTATTCCATGATCTAACTAAATTTCAGTAGGATTATTATCATTCAACAAGAATAAGAATATCAAAGCTGGCCTGATGTGGCTTAGTTGCTAAGCGATCACTACCAGGCACTGTAGAAAAAGGTTTGCATCACTGCAGTTGTACTGCTGCTTAAAAAAACCCCAAAAAATAAGAGAAGAGATTAGAGTGTTGTTCTTGAAATATTTTGCAAATATAAAATTAAATATAGATGTACATCTATAGCTTTAATAGGATACTTATCATGTTCTCATGAGTAAAGGCAAGTCCTGGTTTGTAAAATATTGGGATTTTCCCTTTTTGGCAATGAAGTCTGAAATTCTGTGGAACAGCTCTTATTATGAAAAACACTATGGCTAACTGAGTTGATTGATAGCAAAATAGCCATTGATTTCAGTCTTTATAGTCTTATTCTAATACTACTGTACCACAAGTTAGGTTGAAACACGATTTAGGTTTGCTGATATAAACAGTGATGGCATGTGCTGATCTCAATGGGAAAACAAGAAAAAGAAGGTATCTAATTACTATTACTATTATATAGAATAGATATCAATTATATAGTGATGTAGGTAGTTAATGTTTCAGAGGCTCCATCAGCAATCATGGCTATGTTCTGGAAGGTGTACTTGTAAAGCAAATACTTAAGAAAAAGCTGGTCCTGGACCCAAAGATCTCCCACACGCAGGTATGGCAGGTGGATATGAAGAAGAGAGAGCAAAAAAATGAGTGAGTCACTGAGTGACTACAGGTATGACTGCTATAATTTGATCTTCCAATAACGCTGCATTTCATTGGTATGGATTTTGTAACTGCGACAGATCCAAGATTTACAACCATTACAGTATTGGCTTGTTTTGCATATCACAAAAAGGTTACCTTGACAGGCTTACAGGCTCTCTGCAAATGCAATGTATATTTTTATGCTCCGGGTTAACTTTGTTTGCTAAACACAGCTTCAGAATACTCCAGTCCCCATCAGTGGAAAAAATCTCAGCCCGAGAATAGGACTGTCATAGTTTTCTGTGAAATGTGAAGACCCTGCCTACACAGAGCGCGCGTTTACATATCTCGTACGGAAACTGCTCTTTCAACAGATGCAATATCAAAGAACTTATTCAATAAGAGAAGGAAGACAAAATGAAAAACTCCTTATAGGACTTGTCTAAGTGGCAAACATTTTCAGAGAACATAAAAATTATAATAGTCACCTTTAAAATAGAAAGTCTTTATCAGTTTCAAACTCAAATTATTTTTACGGTCCAGACTATATGTTAATCTAATTAAAGAAAGTGACTGTATAAATCTATGGGTATACTGGCAATGGTTGCTTCAGAAAATAACATATTTTAAATAAGCTGTTGCAATGTTTCATTTTGTTCCTGCAGACTGCTTGCTTCTGACCGTAGCTGGAAGTTGGGAATTCTGATCTGAGATGATGCAATGCAGAGGCGGAGAGAAGCCTTCACCCAGGCTGAGTCCCCCAGAGTGGGGCTCATAGCTCTCTTAGCTCTCCTAGAGCTGCTCCTAGAGCCGACCTTCAACCCTACGAACCCCCCAGCTGCAAAAGAGGTATCAGAGAAGTTCTGTCCTCGTTTCAGTTTAAATTTACAGGATTTCATTGAAAAAAATCATAAGTAAACCATGAAAGTGACTTTTATCCTAAATCACAAAGCTGTAGGCCAACTGCGAGGAGGAAAGGACAAGAACGGAAAAAGATACTTAACGTGTTTCCCTTCCTATTTGCGACCACATTCATCCAGCAAGCCCTGACGGGAAGCCGAGCTGCTATCCAAAGGCTTGTCACCCCAACAGCAGCGCTGGTGGCCTGCCCAGCTTGTGACGGGCAGGACTCCGCTAGACGGAGACCTCTGATGGCTGACACCCCATCACAGGTGCTTCTCTCACTTGGATGGCACTCAGAATTAATAATAAACAAGCTGGGCAGACTAGTCAGTTAATGAATGTGGGCTTGTCCAGCTGAAACTGAGACTTTTCATCTGCTTTGTTGTTCATTCGGGCTCCTCTCACTGTCCTTGCAAGGCGAGCAGTGTGCCACAGGCCACAGCCACACGATACCGTTCTGTGCATCTATTGCAAAGTGGCTAAGGCACTTCTTCCTTTTATGTTAGGAAAGTTTAAGAGCTTGTCAAAGGTGCCTTTTGAGAGCCATACAGCTCAAAATCCTTTATTTACAGAGGCGATGCAGGTATTAAGCTCTCCTTTAAAACCCCAAAGACATGTGTCAGCCTCAACAATACATACTTCTTTAAAATGTGTTTTACAAAGCTTTGTGACCCAAAATGTGCTTTAAGGAGATATAAGCAGAGCTGGGAATACAGCTCATGTCTGGAGCTGCATCAGACAGTCAGGTTGGTGAATGGTCTGCATCTCTTGGTACCCTTTTGAACTTAGAGCTTATAGTTGATGGCCTAAATATATCTTTTCCTATAAACCAGCTAATATAAATATGCCAAAGAAATATATCAAGCCTACACCATTACTTAGGTAATGGTGTCTGTGTGGAGGAGGCGGTGACCCATGAAGCTCCCCTGGGAGCTACAGGATGAGACACGGGGCTTCTGGTTTCCTCTTGCATGAAATGGGGCTTCAAAGTCTTTAAAGAACAGAGCAAAGCTGATCAGAAATTACTTCCCCATCCTTCTGGCAGAAAACGAAAAAATCCAGCTGAAACGTTGCAAGTTTCTTTTCAGCCAAGAATAACTCATAAAAATTTGAGAAGACTTTGTTTTTAATCCCCAAAGCGGCTATGGGCTGTGCCAGCAGTAATGTGTACTTTACTAGCTGGCGCACACTCAGAAGCTGTCATGATAAATAAATAAATAAATAAAAGTATTTAAAATCAGTCAACGTGCAAAAAGCTTGACAATAGCACGAACCCTGGCATGCTGCCTGGACGGCGGACCTCGGTATTCACCCGGCTGGAGGAGCAAGGACGCTCTGTCTACGCCCCCACCTGATATTCAGCCCGCGGCTCCCAGCGCCTCCTGATACCTCCTGCGCGCTGACAGGCAGCGAGGCCCCAGGTTGGCCCCTCGCAGCCCCAGGTTAGCCCTTCGCAGCCCCAAGTTAGCCCTTCGCAGCCCCAGGTTAGCCCTTCGCAGCCCGGCTGGCGAGTGCTAGGCAGCTGCATCTTTGCAGCTCAGCCTTAGAAAATACTGCAAAAATGGCAAGACGCAGGAAAGCAAAGGGGCATGGGAGACTTCTAAGTGAGGGAAAGGCCTTTTGCTGCCTATATGCAAATACTTCAGACATTTAATCTGTGTTATGTGTATATATGAGGGCAATGCATATGCCAGAAGATCATATACTGTTCTCGCAGATTGCTTGCAGAAGGAAAATTCTGAGATCAGTACGGAAAGAGAGAGGAGCATTTGCTTGGGTTGGCTCTGCGCTCCAGTTTCACAACGACATGAAAAATCCTAATAAAATCTGATGGATGGAACACTTCAGTGCATTATAATACAGGTTTATAAAATAAACCCATGGCTTATAAATCTCAATAACCACAACAGGGCTATTTTGTGCAATTTTCCTTCTATTGCCTTCCATTTGCAGAGGTCCAGAGCTCTAGACACTGCTAAATGATGTTGACAACTCTATTCCCCTTCAGTGCATAAGAAAGTGAGGCACAGAGAAGTTAAGCAACTCCCCCAAAGCCATAGATGCCTCAGTTACAATACCAGAAAATTCCAGTCTGGTAAATCACAATATCTCGTCTCAGTCATTTTATGAATGGATTGTAAAACTCAACTGCTTGAGTATGTTGAGCTCAACACTCTGAGTATTAAAGCCTAAGAACCTGCTACAATCTATAGAAGAGCCTGAAACCCTAAAGATTAATGCAAGATGGCTGCAGCGTCAGCCCCGAAAGACTTCTGTGTGTCATTCAGTGCCACGCAGTCCTCTCCCACTTCATCTGTGAGATCAGTAGCCACGAAGCCGAGAGACACCAGTGCCACCCTTCTGCAACTGCAAGGTCATAATCTGTCAGTGCTGACATAGATCAAACATGCACTTGACTTTGATGTTGCTCCACCGTATGCTCAGACAGTCCCAGAGGATCCCTATGAGACTGTGGGTGTTGCTGTGTGCTCAGAATGACTTCAGAGAAACGCCTTCAAATTCCTTTTTGAAACTTTGCTAACATGGACTAAGTTAATTCCTCATGACACCCTTGCTGCAACAGATTCACAGCCCAGCTGACTTTATTCTCCTGCCTTTCACAAAAAATAACTCTATCTTGACTTGGTATAGTAAAAAGTCATTAACCTTGTAGTTTCAAGAAGCTAAAAAAAATATCTATCAACACTTTGCCCTGGGTAGAAGAAAACTGAAATTGTAGCACTGCCTTCTTTAGACAAAGCATCTCCCTTTACTTGTGTGCCTGCCTCGGGCACGTGCATTTATGCATACACACTTGCTAGTTCCTGAGAAAAATGGTTAACAGCTTCTTTTATCTTCCCCCCTCACTGTCTCAGTCCTCTTCTGCATTCTCCCTATAGCCATCTTCTCATCCCAAATGCCCTTTTACCATTACAGTTGTGTTACTACGGAAAGCATCCCCCCAATTTCCTTTTCATTACAGTGATGATTCCTTGGAGAGACGGGAAGAAACAGAACATCTAGGCTGGGGTCTGTTAATTCCTGTGGGATTTTTCTCTCTTGCCTATTTCTGATCTTCCTCAAACAATTCCCCCTAGAACTGAAGGGCTTTCCCAGTTCTCTTCTACCTACTAAGCTGCAGCATGAAACAGGTCTTCCGGACGCGTCCTGGGTGAATCCTATATTGCGTTACAGCTGAACATGCCCCCTGATTTTGCAATCACACGCTATCCTAGCACCAAGAGTTAAAGACTGCAGGGATACGTGGCCTATCCTGACAACAAACTTCCTCCTGTATAAACACAAATGGTATTTTTTTATAGTTTTAACTTTTGCTGCAATCATGCTGCTGGTGCTCCTGTGCCAATACAGGCCACCCATGGGAAGCCTCTGTGTCTGATACGAAACAGACTGTAAAAACCAAGGAAGCTAAAATGCGAAGTCACAGACTGCGCCCTTCCTGCGCAGGGGTTTGGTAATATTGACAAACCCACAAATGAACTGTCTGTACTAGGAGCAGAGGCCTACAAGCACTATCTGTCTATAAGTACACAGGGAATAAGCTGATTTTACAGCACTTTGGATTGCTTGTCGGTGGAGCTCCCATCCTTCCACTGCAAACATCTGATTTTGAAACAGCTTGCTTTGCTGTGCTGGAATTTAAGCCTCCACCTTCCAGCCTGGTCACAACAAAAATCTAGTATTCACCAGCATGTCCAATACCTATGGACTACAGATAGTGCTATGCTCATTCTCAGCAATGATACAGCATGGACAAGCTTCCTTCAACCAGTTGGGATCTCCATGCCAGCTGCAGCCTCGCTTTCAGCTGAGGTGCTCTTTTGGACTGGTTGCTGCCTGTCAGAAACATTCACAGGTTATAGAAAAGCCTTCAGATTGGTTACTGCTTCCTTCACTGGAAAGCCAAGCCGCAGCTCCTGTACTGACCTCTGTCCCTGGCAGCTGGAGAACTTATTCACCACAAAACAACTACCTGGAAAATACTGGCTTTGCTTGGGTTTTGTCTCCAGAGGAGCTTCCACATCTCACGTTGGGCAGCCACCTTACTTGTAACACAAATGCTGCCCCAGAAAAAAAAAATATGAACTGGCCACTGGTGTAGTCCCAGCTTCCTGCACTTCAGGAGTCCAGGTATCAAACCTGGCTTCTGTATTTCAGGATGTCTCTGCCCCCATCAGCTCACCACATGGAGCCAGCCAAGTCAAACCTTATATTAAACCAGGGGGACCAAGGGAACACAGGGGGACCACACGGTCCTTTGATACGCATTTTTCTTGAGCGAGTGAACATTCATGATACTCACCTTAAGCAGCATTTCACTGACTGCTTTCCCTCCATTTGCATTATAGCCTGAACCTTTTTTGACAAGCTGAGTGCCTTATCATCCAGTAATGCCGCAAGCAGGTTGGAAGCCCCTGTCCCCTCCTGCATGCAAGACCCAGAGCTGTACTTAAGGAGCCTTGTCACAACCAGCTTCCATCTTCCTCACTAGTGGCTGTGTCCTCTTCTGATTTTTATTTACTGCTGCAAGGCAAGTGCCACAATCTCCTGAACTGCCTCTGATGTCCTTTCCTTGCCCCTCGACCACAGGATCAAGTGGGCTTCTACTCATTGTCTACTGCTAGTTTCACAGGACCTCCTGGGGGGTCCTTTGCTATTGCAGCTTGCATCGGTCTTCCCCTTGCCTTTCCCGACCCGAAGCTGGGGGCAGGCACGAAGCTGTGGCCAGGCCGTGCACCAGCGTGGCTGCTCTGCGCTCCCCTGACTCAGCACAGGCAGTGGCACCGTACACCAGAGGGGGGGTCTACGAATCCCAAGGTAATTTCATCCCTGAGTATTATCTGCATTGACCTGAGCAGGAAACCCACAGTTCATACCTACCAGGGGAGAAACTACAGATAAAGTGGAATCAGGTGCTTCTTTAATGTAACTATGTTTATTTTAAAGACCCATTTACTTAAAGCAACAGTAACTACACCACACCAGACTGTTATTTTGCTACCAGTCCAAGCCTTTCCCCCGAGGCTGTTCAGGAGCTGCCTTATTTATCAGCTTAGAAGGGTAACCACTACACAACCCTTCTTTTGGTTTATCTTTCTAGCCACTCATTTGGGTTACCAAGTGCAAATGGCCAATCCCAAGGTTATTTTTTTCTCTCAAGCTGAAGAGATATTCTACTGAAAGAATCTGTTGCCTCTCTTTCAGGCTTCTGTGAGCCACAAACAAGAAAGCTTTTAAATGCCCAGCCGAGTCAAGCCCCAAGAACTTTGACAAGCCAGATCCACAACCAGGTGACTGCCTTCTCTTATGGCCACCTTGCTTTCCTTCTCCTAATGAAGCTGTAGCCTTTGCCAGTGGCTCATTTCCATCAGGAATTTTAACCTTCCTTCCATCAGGAATTTTTTAATTTTTAAAATTCACGCCTAGTTTTCATCACGTGAGTGCAACCTCCTCAAGTGCACAGTGCAGGAACCTCAGTAGAGCAGAGCCATGAAAAATGGTTATAAAGGACACCATAAACACAGTGGCATAAGGGTGGGATAGGACAGGTTATCCTGAAAAGAAACCCGCTGTTTCCAGGAGGGTTGATCTACCCACCCCTGGGGGTTTTCACTGCCACGTGGAACCACAGCCACATGCTTAGGCGTGTTGTAATATTATTCCCTGAAGCATTTCCTCCAGAAATGATGCTTCAGCACCAGGAGACTCAACTCTTTGGAGCTGACGTGACATTGAAAATACTTCCAGAAACAAGGATGTGCTGTTGCTTGAGGCTGATGGGACTATAAGGTGGCGTTGGCAGCAAAGCAGACAAAGATCCAGATAATTCTTCTTTCCCCAGTTGTTCTACGAACACTTTTCCCCCTAACAGTTGTTTATCTCTGCTTTCTAGTTACTGCTTTGTGACATCTAAGCCTTTTTATTTGTGACCTGTTGCTACACAAAGATGTGTGAGGACAGACATAAAAGTACTTTTAGTCCAGAAGTTTTCAGACATACCTGGAAAATACCCAAATGTATTTTCCCAACTGTAGGAAAGACAAGTTGTCGCTTAAGAACATCCTCACTGTTAAATGTGATTAGTTTTAGATTTTGCAAGTACAGTGCTGAAATCCATTCTTTAAACATGAAATTACATCTTGGTGCCAGATACAAATAATTGACTTAGCTGACAGTCACAGAACATTTGAGAAACCATTAAAATAATTGAGAATTTAAATGGAATTAATTCACCTGTACCCACCATGAGATTTCTACCAGAAAATAGAGATGGTTTTGTTTTTTTTCTTAGGAGATTTTTCTTAAAATGCAGAAGCAATCAAAGCACTAAAGGAGTTTTTTGTTATGTAGTTTTCCATACCAAATAGCCCTGATTAACAAGTAATAATAGCACACAGGTATGTAAGAGCTCCCCAAAGTATGGCTTTTAATCCAGCCCTGCGGTTGTGGGATTATGACTGAATCATCCACCAGATGTAATTTTTTCCATATATTATCAAATAAACATTTACAATACGTTTGTGATAAAAGCCTTGCTAAGAGCTTGCTGGATATAAAGGTAATTTTCAGTAGCTTAGTCAGAAGAGCACGGTGCAGGGCTTTACTGCGGAGCGGTGTATTGGGTGGTGATTTGCCTGAGCTGCTACACTGGGAACCACATTTTCTGATCGGGTTCATACCTTCTCCGAGCCTGAAACCAGAAGCTGTCGGCCTGCGGAGATGGGGGAGGAAGGGATCGCGGTTGGCTGCCCTTGCTGCCCGGCGAGCCCCAGGGTCCCTCGTGGGCAAGCCCTGGGGGCTGCACCATGGAAAATGTTGTACTGCAACGAGCGGAGCCTGGCCCTAAGAGCAACCAGGAGGCATCTGCTGCTATCAACAGCCAGTTTCAAGGCCTGTAGGCATCAGTTACTGTTTCATGACACGATATTCGGGTAGAAGATTAGCCTGCCATCCCCAAGCGCTCTTTCTACTTTGACACAATACCATCCTTAACATTAAACCTGTATGTGTGGCACTACTGCTGTAAAATATTTTTATTGCTGTGCAATTATTGTTATTCTATCTCAGCTTTCTCACTGGTGTGGAATTAGGGATTCAAATGGTGTTCATAGCTCCTTGTTAACATAGCTGAATTGCTGACAAAATACTAAAGTACCCTTCTGCCCCAAAGCACCCGTGTGGACAATAATAAGCTATGTGTTTTCCTTCATATTTGCCTCTTCTACTACTTTTTCAGCAGAAATGGGAACTTCTACCTCAGAAGAGAAAGGACTTGTTTGTTGAACTGTTATTTTTTAAGAGAACAGTTTAAATGACTTCTCTAGACACACAAATGTGTGCCATAGGAGAAAGGCCAGGCCACGCAGGCAATGGAAACGTGAAATTCTTGTTTGTCTGGGCAGCCTCTACAAGTGGCAAATAAAGATAAAGCTCTTCAAAACAATTTTTGAGGTCTAATAACTTACATGTTATTGCAAAGCAATTTGGAATATACCAGAGAAAACAAATCTTGATGATTCCTGTACCTCAGCATTAACTAATTCAACATCATGGAAAAAGCATACCCAATTGAACAGAAATGATAACAAATGTAAATGCTTTTTAGCATCCCATAGAGTTTAGCAGAAAAAATTATTAGTTCCTAAATGTTAAAAGGAATGGATTAAATTCTTCAAAGGATGTACTTCTTCGAACATTAGACTTCTCTAGATGTTATCTTAAAAGCTATCTGAAATGACTACAGAACTCTAATGACTGTGTTATTAAATGCTATAGGGCTTTTCCCCAAAGGATATCTGCATTACTCTTGTGATCCTCAGCATCTTATTATTTGAATAAGAATACCTTTAAATGAATGGACTGTTCAAACCATTGGGAGTGAAATACAGTGTACTAGCTCTGCACATTTTAAAAGATTTTTAAAAAGAACTTTAAAAGAAGTCATGCATACTGTTACTGTTATTATTTAGTGCAGAAATCTATCATCTCATAGAAGCTACCCTCCTGATCACCCTTCTGTCTTAAATGTCTTGAATGTAAACCATCTGGCGCTGTGGTCACAGCAGAGACATTAGAGAGAGAAGGAGAAAGGCTGTGTGTCTTTAGATGCACGTCTAAGGTTGGTTTTATGTACAGTCTTAAAATATGCACCCTTTTGGTCACTGTCTTCATCTGAAAGACACAGGAAGGATCTGTAGGTATAGCTGACCTTGACCTATAAATCTCAGTTGAACCATCTCAGATTTGACACTGAAGGAATCTAGGATGTTAGTTAGAAGCATCTCTCTTGCCAGATACAGAGTAAGAGACAGAAGGTGGGAGAGCAATTTGCCATAGTTTGGTGGAAGCTCCTCAAAGGAGAGATGGAGTCAGAGCTCTCGCCAACTTTCCCCTTCCTTTGCACAGAACGTGGCTAAAGGAAAGTCTTGCTGAGGAAACTGTAAAATCTATTAAGTGGGATTTCCAGTGCCCTGGCTCAGCTGACAACTAATTTGTTTTGCCTTTGCCTAGCAGGGATTTTCCATGCAGTGGACTCTTGTTTGCTATGTAAGTCATCCGAGTATTTGTTAGTGTCATAGCCAGAGCCAGATGATGTTTATTCTGCTAACATCCAGTCGGACTCCGGCAGCGCTCATTGAGGTCAGGGCTTTATTTATAGAAGCAGATATACATTGAGATTCATTTTCTTTCTCTTGCTGTAATCTACCTAGGCTCATCCAAAATAGAAAAAAACACGCAGACATGAAAGTAATATAGTAATTGGGCCAGATCCATGAATTATCACAGCACCATAGAAGCCAATGGAAAAAAAGCATTTCAGAGCAGCTGAGGATCTTGTCTATTATTTCTCCCAGGGAAGGGAAGGGAGGGGTTTAAAACCAGAAATAATAAAGCAAAAAGCAAAAACAACCAAGCAACAAAAATGTCCCGGCATGTGGCAGAACAGGTCTGCAATGCAAATTCCTCCACCAAGATCTGCAATTGAAGGTTTTTGGTTTTGTTTTTTTTTTTTTGATCCTGTGTTCCCAATTACCGGAAAGTACAAGAATCAGAGGGCAGAGGAGAGCTCCAAGCAAGGAAAAGTAGCAAGACTTAAAGCAATTTACCTGCTGAAAGTGAGAAGACATTGTCAACGTACGCAGTCTGAGATAAAGCAAAGCAGAAGAAAAGCTGCAGGTAAGATCCCCAGAGAAGCGAGCTGAGAACCAACATGCTGGCTGCGCCCTGGCAGAGTCCGGCTCGGAGGCGCAGGGCTGCTTTGGGGCTCGCTCGCTCTCCCCCCTCGCTCCCTCTCTGCCTTGCCTGCTCTCTGCCTCTTCCCTCGCCGTGGGATGCGTGTGTGTGTCTGTGGTACGTCTCCCCCCCCCCCCCCCCCCCCCGTGCCTTTAGGAAGAAAGAATGCCAACCATTTCCCATTAAATCTTCTCCTTACACTAGACATGGTTATATTTAACTCCTGCACTGGATCAGTTGCCCCTATTGTAGACATTAGCTGCTAAAACTGGGGCATGGGGGATTCTGGTTTTGCTAACAGAGGCAAAAAGGCACTTTGCATAATAATAATGATGAGCAGGAAAGGGAGAAATTATAAACTGGACTATAAGCAGCATTCCTGGGTGCAGGCAACCAGACACCGACGTCGAGATGGATAAAATCCCTGATTGATCATCTTCTACAGGTCACTAATTGCCTTAATGAGAGAGATGAGCAGTGACCTAACATCTGCTTATCACTGGTAGTTAACAAGTGTTGCATTCATTTACAGAGTGCCGCTCCGGCTGAGGGATGCCACAAAGGCTTCACAAACCACAGAACCGGTTGTTATTTAGGATTTAAGTGAAAATGACAGTATCACTGATAGTGCCAGACATTGTAGGACCGCAACGAGTTTACTGACAGGGTCCAACAGGTGGAAGAAACAATACGTGTGCCATGATGGGGTGAGTGAAACACTATCAGCTCCGGGGGTGGTGACGCTCAACACACTACACTTTCTGTGGGAAGAAAACAAACCTCTGGTTCTCTGAAAAACAGCGTGCGCCCTTGCTACCTGTACAAAATCTCGGTGTTTCTATGCCTTATTCCAACTGGCAGGGCTTTGCAAATAAATTCTGTCCTCAAAATAACTAGCACATGGATCCTCCTTTCTGCCTGGGATCCGACAGGGGTTTCCATGAAAAGCAGAGGTAGTCCTTCAGCATGAAAACCATCATTACTTCCTCTCTTCCAGATAGAGGTGATTTTCTTTGCCCACTCTTTATTGTTACTCCCAAGACAAACATGGAAATCTTTCGGATTAATTACAGAATTGATTTTTTTTTTTCATTTGAGAAAAGGACTCATTGACAGAGATGATGACAAGGCCCCCTGGGGTGTTAACTCCTGCTGAGTACACCTCTAAAGGGCAAAGTGATGTATTTCCACAACCCTAGTTAAACAGCCTTGGCTGTTACTTTCAAGACATTGCAAACGTATTTACAAAATCTTTCTAAATGTAATGGTTTGACAGGAACAATCACATCTGCCTTATATATCTCTATCCTTAGAGGACATGCTTTGTATAACCAGAGTGCTCTTTCCAGTACTGCAACGCATTGGATAACTGAATTTATTTTTTAATTTAATCATCTACCTTATTCCACTGTCTGTTACTTTTTAGTATTTGTAAGGTAAGCAGTGGACAACCCCCACACTAGAAACCTGCATGGATGCTGGAAAAAATTGCTCAAAAGTTAAAATGTCAAGGTTTTATCAAAAGATTCACCTCTGGAAATGTTTGATCAACTCAATAGTTAGTTAAAGCAACAACTGAGTAATTTCAAATCCTCCTGAAATCCTTCTGTACTCTTTTAGCAATAGAAAATTTGGTAGAAATTTGTAGTACAAAATATGTTCTGTTTGATAAGGAAATTAATTAATCCAATAATACTGCAAAGAACCAGGATCACGCAGTAGGACCCTTATCTTTCCCCTCCTCCCTCACCCCCTTACCAATTTCAGTTCTTGCTTCTTCAGCCTAGAACAGAAATGCATGTTCAGGTAAAAATGCAACAACATATTGCTTGAAGAATATTGCAAGGAATTCTCTCACAAACCTTATCCACCCTTCTGACCTGCTCTAAAGCAGATAGGAACAAAGAATATACCTTTCCCTCACAAGCGTGAGTGCTATATTGGAGGTAGCCAGAAGTGATACAGAAAGCCAGGGCTGCTTCTGAGTTTAAAAAAAAAAAAAAAAAAAAAAAAAAAAAAATACACACACACACACACATATATATAGTTAGATTAATAGTCAATTCTTAAGTAGAGATTTTTAATCCACTTTTTTTAGTGGAGAACCCTGATTAAAAATGGATGTTTTGTCAACATTCTTCTTTCTTTTGACTCTGATCTCCATCACTCTGAAACCTGAGCCCGTTTGACTTGAACTGGCTCTCAGCCACTGCAAGAGGAAAGCTCTGTAGGCAAATACTCTGCTATGGAAAGCACGCCATCTTCTACAAAGGGCTCAAAAGGAGGTGTTTGGACTTATATTTGAAAAGACCTCTTCATCATGATGCAGCGGTAGTTCATCAACTCGTTAGTTTTTAGTGGGATCACCATTAGGTCAACACAAAGGAGAGCTCTCATTGCAAGGCAGCAAGCCAGGCCACATCAAGGTGCAAGCATTCATTTTTGTTTCCTCTAATTTTAAGGCATTGGCCAGCTAAACCTGCTGGCAAGGTTGCTAACGGTTTCAGTGGGAGAAGAATGAAGTCCATTTGAACTAAAATGGACAACAGCTGTGGGCTTTTTGCTTTTGACTTAGTCAGGTGGCAGTGTACCAGACTGACACTCCATGCTAACGGGCGCTCCACACTAGATGGCAAGGATGTACACCTGGTTACGTGGCTTGTTTCTGACCTCCGTGGCATCGGTGCGCGTGATAGAGATGATCCCGAGGACGGGAAGTGTCACATAGCAGAGTGAGTCTCACACGGTGCAAGTAACTTGACAGACGTGTGCTTTCCAGGCCCCCGAGCTATCTATCATCTGTGAACCTGCTCAGTCAAGGAGTTCATTCCTCCAGCTATTCCCGTGGGCCCATGAAGCCGACGGAAAGCTTCTGCTCCCTTCAGAGTGCTCTGCATCAGGTAGTTAAGGTCAATGCTCTGAGATTAAAGCGAAGTCCATCTCTCTATCATCCAAATAGCAATTAATAACAAAGGAATGTTTTTCTTCCTTCTGTATTCACTGCAGCTGCTGTTGCTGGTGTAGTGAAAACCCACATTAACATGACTTCATGGTGCAACCATTGGGGAAGACCCCATAAAAATTTGTGAATAAAAATATTTTTTAAAAATCTTAAAATTTTGCTATGAAATTACCGATTTGCTAGAAACGGAGGAAGTGTTTCTTCCTGCGTAATTCATACTTGCGTCTTACCTAGAATTGCTACTATGATACCAGGAGTAGTGTCTATCAAATGGAAATCCAATGGCTTCAGCAGTATTTCTATTTCAGATGACATCAGCTTAAGAAAGAAACACAGCAAAATATTTCCACTCTGCAGTATCTGAGTCTTACAAGATACCCCAATGGCCTTACTAAGAATAAAGGGTTTTGAGGACTTGATTTTAAAAAAATTGTTCCACAGTGAGAACCCCAGAACCCCAAACACCACCTGCAGTTTATTGTTCAAAGATAAAGATCCCCACAGTTTTATCACAGGGAATCGACTGCAGTTTTAAAAATCTTATTTTGAGTAGATGCCATAGCAACTAAAAAAGCCAAGCAACACACAATGAAAAAAAAAAAAAAAAAAAAGTCTGCACAGTTTACCTGCTTAAGTAGCTGTTGCTTGACCTTTTCAACCCAGAACTGAAGTCTTAGAAGTGGGTGGAAGAATCTGCTGATGCTCCTACATGTAAACAGAATTTATGAACCTATCTTTTCTATGCAAGAATTATTGAATACTTGTCAAAAAGAAGGCTTCTTCTCAGTCCTACCCACTTTTGGTTGGCAGGTCCTTCATCGACAAGCCAAGGGAAAGTTAATGTAGTTAAAATATCATCAATCTCAAGATCCTATATGAACACAGTTCTAGTTAGAAGGACAAAGATAACTGAGACTTTCTAGTTCAAAAGTCTGAAAGCTCTTCTGCTGAGTGGGGCAAAGGTAAAACAGCAACCCAGTGTTAATGCAGTAATTCAATAACAGCTTATGTCTGCAAAGTAGTACAGAAGAATTGTGTTCATTCAATTAGTGCGGGAGATGGCAAAGATTCTTTATAATTATGTTTTCCTTGTTAGATAGTTATTTAGCAATAATTGTTTTTCACAATACAAATAATACCTGTTCAAGTTTGCACATCTGCATCAGTTACACCTAACATTTAGATTCAATACTTTGACAACATAGCTAATGTTACTTTGGAAGATGGCATTATCTACAAGTACAAAGACAGCTGCTGAAGTAAAGAAGATAGTAAGTACAGAAAAACAATAAATGGCTTCACCATTTCCTTGCTGGTGTATTTAGATCTAATTCAGAAGCCCATATAGGAACAGACCCACTAACTGTGCGATGAGGTAAATTCAACTACATGATGAAGTAAATTCAACCACATGAGAAAGTTCTGACTTAACAGCTCCGCTCCTGCCAGTCACCCGGCAGGGTATCAGGTCACAGGGCAGTTGGCCAGCTAAAGGCAAGCCAGGGCTGGTAAGTTTTCAGATTACCCACTGGATGAACAGGGTGAAGGCAGGACATTGATGGCAGGACTTTGATGTCTAGCAACTTCCAAAAGCAACCCTTTTTGCAAATTAGATACTTAATGGATGTTGTACATTGCACAACAAGTAGCAGCCTTCTGACGTCCTTTTTTCTCTATACTCCGTATTTGCAGAAATGCAAAACTGGCAAGGGAATCTGATTTCATTTTACGCCTTTCAGAGGTTATTTGTTTCCAGAGCAGCTCAGCTCTCACCTCATTTTTAGAAAGCTGAGCTCCAAACTCTAACTTTGTACCTTTAGACCTATTTCAGAGGCTCAGTCCATCACTTTTTTCCTCCTATGAGTAACCCTCGTGCATACATTTCTTTTTCTATTGATGATAATAGAACAAGCCACAGCATAAAGGAGTTATGAACATGATTAAAGATTATGGGTAATGCCAAGTGACTTCCAGCAAAGCTATGAGAAGAACCCCACTGTGGCCTTTTAATGTTAGAAGGCACAACAAAGCAGAACAATTTTAAAACAATAATTCAGCTGCTGACTTATAACATTACCCTTCCTCCTTCCTGTTTATCCGCCTTGTAGACCTTGCCTTTCAAACTGCAAATCATTTAACATTTGCTGTGGGATTGTATAAAGTTTTGCACGATGGCAGAGCATGAATGGCAGAAATATGTCCGTATATGTAACACAATAGGCATGCAGAAAGCCTATGCATCCCGATGACGCATGCCCGTGCTGTAAAAACCTATTTAGGCAGGAATCCCATGGACTTGCTGAATGTGTTGATCAAATGTGCAGAAAGTCTGACGGCTCCTCAAGATGTTCAGGTACTAGATGGTTATTTGGTGGGATATATAGCGTGTCCAACATGTTCTGATTGTGCTGTTATCTACTGCACAGAAGCAGACCGCGATGCAGGATGTGTACAATACTCGATGCTTCTTGGATGAGATGCACTCACCACACGTCCTCACAAGTCTGCACAGAATCAAGAGATACATCCAGGATTGCTAAGGATTGGGAAATCCTGGACAAACATGCAAAATCCTAGAATTATTAATAGAAAAATGTTCCACTGGAAAAAAAAGAGGATGCCCATGGAAATCCAATGTGTACAATGGCCCTGAGAACGGCAGCCCTGGCCAGCTGAGATCTACAGTCACTAGCATGTAAGTGCATAAATAACCTTTAGCATCCTACGGCAGTGAACCACAAACAAGTTACAGCTATAACTCAGTCTGTTCTTGATATTTACTTCTAGAGGAGATGGAAATGGTCTTCAGGGTAATTCTTTCATCTTATTTTCATTTGGATTGTCTATTGCTGTCATTTACTTCTATTAGGAAAGGTCTGCAGAACTCACTGCCTGTGCTAGTATCACTGCAGTGCTGCTGGAGGCACAGAACAGAAGAATATCTGGCAGTAATTGGCTCTCATGACTCCTAATTTAAGTGATTTATCACCTAGCTTGCCAAAAAGTCCAATCAATTAAACACCACAAAGCACAATTTTCTTTTTTTTCTCTGTGAAGATTCTTGCTGGAAAGAATATTAACGTTATTGTTTTAACACTCACTCTGGTCTCAGAACTCTCCATTCCAGAGAGCTTCATGGATGCTGGCAATGCAGCACCCAATTTTTGTACTGCACTACAGCCCATTACACCATTAAAATGCAAGCAAACATGGATCCGAACACCAGTATGCACACACTTTGGCGAATGCCCCCTAACATAGGCACTGTAGCCTTCTGTAGAGGTTCCCTATCAGATGAGTGGCCAGAGCATCACTGATCAGGAGAAGACTTAATCAGAATGTAACCTGGAGAAGTCAGGAGAAGACTTAATCACAAGCGTAACCTCAGGCATGCAAGTGACATCAATGAAGCCGCTCCTGAAACGAAGTACATGCATAGGTGCCATGCCAAATCAGGGCCTGTAGAAGCTTCAGATACCTTGTCTTTAAAATCGCATGCTGCCTCACTTTCCTACGGCTGGTTTTCCTCTCCTGCCATGGGTACCTCTGGGCAGAAGGCAAAACCGGGAGCAGAGCTGCTGAATCTACTTGGGGAGCAGTAGTAGAGGACAACACTCACCTGTTTATCCAAAGGCCTGACAAAAGAACCAACAGTATAAAGCTGGGGGTGGGTAAAGAAATAGGTCCCAGTAGAACAGTAGGAAGAAGTAGCAGTATGTTGATAAATTTGCTTGCCTTTTTTTTTTTAAATTTTTTGAGCAAATGGACAGCCACAACTGCTGACCATGACACTACAGCACGCAGAACTCAATGAGACTTCTCTGGCACCTTATCTGTTGGGCAGCCCACACTTACGTTTTAAAGCTGCCGTGTTTTTGTAAGCTGATGGCAAATTTCATGCTGATCTCAAGGGGTGCTGGGTCAGGCTATGGGTGGAGGGGCTTTGCCTTTTTACAGCGCTTCACATGTTGAAGGCCAGCACTCTTACTGCAGCAGCATAGAAAATGGCCAGGCACTGCACATTGCCCAGTCATTCTGGTGTGCCAGGGTCGTTGTCTTCCAAATGCAGGATAACAGCTGAGCCTAATCAAACTAGACAAATGCATTTTCCCAGCTCCCTCTGCAGAATTAGGGAGCTATAATTAAGGCTGCATTAGCATTTCCGTTATAAAGTCCTACTTTTGAAGCTTCAATCATTTGTATTTAAGATATCCTTACCGAGTGGCAATTTGGCACACAGGGATGAAAACTTTGAGAAAAAAAAACAGCTCTTACATTAAATTCAGTAATAAAGGTCTCGCTGATTTCAACTACATAGAACAAGGCTCAGCATTAGCTGCTTATCTGTGGCAGCTTAAAATCCCTGGTAGGGCTGAAATATTAATTTTTCCTAACATAGTTTTTACTTATTTTCTGAGCACTTGAATGATATCCCTGTTTTTTGCAGAGCACGCAGGTTTATGGCCTGGCTAATGAGGCTTTCATACCTAAATCCCAGCTACGTCTCCTTGCTGTAACAAGGATGCACTGCTTTGGCTGGAACTTGAGGTGCGCCTGCAAGTCTACCACTACTGATATCAGCACCTCCCAGGGCCAAGGTCTATAAAATGCCATACGTGCACATTATCTTAATGACAGTGCCAAGGAGACAGATGACAAGCTCTTCAAATGCTTCCAAAAAGTGCCTAGTTGTGGGTTGTTTTTTTTTTTTTTTTTATACTTCTAATGTGCTGATTTCATTAGAGAGGGACTTGTATCCAGACACTGTGGAGTTCTAGCTTGGATGAGTGCCTGAGTGTATGTTGACGCTGCAGTCACCACTGCAGCTGCAAAGCGATGCAGAGGTATGCAAACCCATGTAGCCACCACAAGGAGAGCAGAAAGGCCTCTCTGCCCAACAATTTCATTCTCAGGGAGGCTTGCAGGTTATGCTAAATTTCATGCTGCAACAGCTACAGGTAGTCACTGCACAGAATTCATGCCCAGGAATAGCGATTGCTTTCTGGAAAGCAAGAGCCACAAAAACTTATGTTGCTGTGTAGACTGGAGGTGTAAAAAGGCTTTTATGAGTCTTCCACTTATCTTCGTCATGTGGTAGCATTACCCACACTAAGTATAGAGGAAATCTCCCGTCACCTACATGCAAAGATGTTCTAAGCTGCCGACATTCATGTGCCCGTGGTGATTCACACGGCCTTAGATGGGTTGCTAATCCATTTCTTCAACTCCAAAGTACAGCGATTCAAATCCTGTCTTCAAAAGCATCCCTTCTCGGCATCCAGTTTAGAATTTGACCCAAGGTATTACACAACTAATTGCTAGTTGGATTGCTCAGACATCCTGTAGCTGACAAAAAGTAAAAAACTTCCAGATTAAACTATTCTATGCAACAGTATTTTCCTTATCTTCTCTGTCACCCCCTTGAAAAGATTGATGAAAACCAAAAATTTCTTAGAGCATTGACTCAAGCAAGCAACTCGTCATTCTATTAATTTCTCTTACTTACTTCTGCACTATTTCAGGCAGCCTAGAGATTCCTGGAAAGAACAGACACTGAAATAATTCTCATTAATACTAGCATGTGCCATAATTAGCTGGAAGGGTCTGCTTTACTGAGGGCCTCTTTAAACCTTGCCCATCTGGTTTCAATCAAATCATCAAAAAAACCAGCAAATGTCTCCTTCAAAATAGCTGTTTCTAACTCATTACAATATTCAGTTATAAGTAAATAAATCGGCTCAAGTCGCATTGCCTGTATGTCATAAAGACGATCAGCTCTGATACCTGGTCTGACCTCAGAACATCAGTAAGTAGGGTAGTGCCAAGCACCCTTTTGTCTACTAAGCACAGCCATCAAGCTCTTTAAACAGCATAAAAAGAGCTGCAATGGGGATTTTGATTCCAGTATATAAAGGATGGATGTAGTCAGGGCAGAAGTCACATTTCTTAACAGGACTTTTACTATAGCTTACAGCCAGCATGTGCTGGTTTCTTGGGTAGAGAGCAGCAGGCCTGAAGATGCATTGCTGCTTGTTTTAAGTGTACTTGGGATTTTGCATGCGTGCTTAAAACCAAATCTAGCCAGATCAAGTATACATCTGATTCCTCATCAAAATGGATATATGCTATATGGCCGTAACAATTGAAGGCAAGCATACATGACATATACCCAAATGTTCACTGGGCAGACAGTCTACAGAATTCACTGCATACTAAGGGTGAAATATAATTATTAAAAAGTTGTAATTACTGCAAACTAAACCTGTTAGCAAGCTGAGCATACCAGGAGGCTGCAGGAACACATACTCAACACCTTAAACTATCTTGTGAAGTGCTGAGAGAGTAACAAACCTTACTTCCTATTCCTCATAACAGGCCACTTTGTTGTGGCTGCTGATGGTTTCACCTGCGGTCCCATAGTTAAATTACCTGCTGGGTTTTGGACATCTCTGTAATATTTGTCCTGTACCACTTGTTGGTCCCAGGTTCCAACCCCTTTCATGCATGCCGGTGTCCTCTCTTTGAAGAAGACAAGTGGTCTGGCTTTCCCAACCACATGAACTGAGCAGGCCCCTGTAAGAAAAGTTTTCACAGGAACTAGACTAATGATTGATGGAGGTCACCCATAACAGGTACAGCAAAATTTCAAATATTCTTTATTTACCTGAAAGCCATGATAAGAAAAAGACTCAGAACTGTGCCTTATTTAAACATTAACTTCTCCTGGCATGTCTCAGTAAATTACACTCAGTACGTCTTCCACAGCACCTTCCCTCAGCGCAGGCCCAGGCATTTTCTTCTTCCTGAGTTTGGTGTCTTGAGTCTGTTCAATACCTTTAATCCTTTAATTCCATGCTCTGGCCTTGAAGAAAAATTTCCAGTTGTCTAAAGCCACATGGGTCAGCATTCCCCAGACTTATGACATCTGTAATTTTTTTGCTCCTTTTAATAAAATTAGGACATTTCTGAGATACCTTGTTTCTGTCTCATCTGTGAAACTGTTTTCTTTCATATGGTTTCATCTGCCTAACACTCCTCTTAGATGCAACTCCATGGTGTAAAACATGGTATCAAGCAGGTAAGCTATATAAAGTAGTACAGATTTCACTCTCCTTGGTTTTGTATGGAAATTGTGCACTCTCTCGTCTCAAAAAACCTAATCATTGCAACCTAAGAATTTCTATTATACCTTGGTATTAGTCTATTTTAAAGCGATAAGAAATGCAGTGTTAATTCTTTTTTGAGCTCTTTAAAAGCTCAATGAAATCCAAACTGATGTTATCAATTATGTTATTGCCTCCCCACAGTTTCAAATTCTTTGCTTTCCATTTTCCAGGCATCTTGACTTATTAAAATGAATTGTGCACGTTATTGCAGTTATTCAACAACTTTTCTAAAAAGCCAACATAAGCTGATTTCCAACAGCTGACACAAAATGCTGACATAATTCAAATACTCTCATTAAAGGAGAAACAGTATGAAAATCACTTTTTATTAATTTTCAAATATAAACCAAGAATTTCTGCATTTGCTTATCCAATGCAAATGATCTCCCCTGTGGTCAGGCCCAGCATTAACTCTTACAGATATTTTACATCATCATAACGGATTGTGTTTAATCACTGCAACATATTAAAATCAATTTTTGAGAGTTAAAAAGGAGAATGAAACAAAATTGGTGACAAGATCCAATGTTGTTCCACATTCCTTGCAGAGTACCCCAGAGAACATAGCAACGCTGCCATCTCAGCAGCCTTACGCTCGTTCGTGAGTTGTATACATTCTATGGATTTTATCTTTTTGCACTTCTTCGCCCTTCTAAGGGTATTACCCTTCTTGACTCAAGCATTCATAGCACCACGTGGCTATTCCCACACACACAACAAGTAGTGGTACTCCATGTCAGACTGCGGTACTCTTGGTCATGTCAGATACTATCTTTCTGCACAAGTGTGCAGAGACATTCCTCTGCCTAACGGTAACCCATGGCCTCATGCCAGACCTGCACTGAAGTGCAAGAACTAACAAGCCAAGCTTTTTTCAAAAAACCCAACTGTAGACCAGGATCCCCTGCCAGCCCAGTCTTCCTCTTCCTTGGCTCATCCAAGTGCTTTCCGCTAGTTAACTAACACTTAATGTCAATGGAATCACCAACAACAAAGCAATCAAAACCCAAATCAGAGCCAGAACTTCCCCTTTTACATACGTAACAACAAAGAACCTCCCAGTGCATTTAAGAACAGACATAAAGTAACCTGCTTAGTAGTATACTGAATAGTAGTTGCTGTAGGCTGTGATAGAAGCATAGAGAAAGAACTACTTCACTTTTAAAGTCTGAGCTCTAAGTCAGATTGTCAGATGCAACAACAGATGAAAACACAGTAGATAGAACCTCAGGCAGGCCAATTACCCACTTTAGATGTAAGCTCTGCATCACAGTCAGTGCAAGCTGGACACTGAGCTTCGATACAGTAAGTACATTACATGAAGAACCTTTGTTGCACAATTAGCCAGCTACAACCCGAATGCTGGTCGTTGCTTTGTGATGCCAGCCAAAGTGAACATTAAGCTCCAGCCTAACACCTTTTTTGTTTGTTTGTTTTGGTGAGGGTTTTTTTGGTTTTGGTCTTTTTTTGTTCTTTTGTTGTTGGTGGTGGTGGGTTTTTTTTAAATGTTTCTGATTAGAAAGATTCATGATCTATTAATCCTGGAAATCTCACTAATAAATCCAGTCCTGGGATGATATTGCCTTTGCAAAGGGTAAAGCTTCAAACAAAAATCTAAGATTTTTTTTTCCTGCAAGCACCATAAGTCCCAGTTACCAAAAACAAATGCAAGAGACAGAAACTCAATCCTTGAATAAGTCTGCATTTTTAATACACTACTTCTACCTGCAGTAGAAGCTGAAAAAGCAACCTGTAAAATTATGAAGTGACTATCAACTCAATGAGCTTCAATGCATAATGAGGCCAATCAGCACTTTTTCACAACAAGATGCTTTGTTTTGGTCCTTACAGGACAAAGTCTCTAACAAGTAGCATGCTGGTGGTCAGTTAAAAAACTTCAGCTTACTCCCTTCATCCAGAACATCCCAGATTTTAATTCACAAATCTTGATGGGTACGTCTGAGAAAAAGTATGTAATTTTATCATCAGTGTTTCTGTACAATCTGCTAGAAGGCCTGGTATATATTCATACATGTCTTGTTCATTTTACAATTACTTAGCTTCAGCATTTAAAGAATCCTGTAATAGCAGTTCTAAAATCCCACTTTGTTCCAATGCTTATGTAAAAGAGAGTTGTACCAGTTTCGCTCCTGGAAAGCAATTTAGTTTTGCTTAATACGCTGCCTTGCACCATATCTTTATCTTCATCTTCTACTAGAGGTTAGAACGAGTCAGCCACGGAAATTCCTGGAAGAAAAAAAAAAAAAAAAAACAAACAAAAAAACAGAATAAAAAAACATATAAGAATGGACAAACAGTAAAAGGAACAGGATACAGATATGTATTAACTACCAGATGGAATCCACAGGAAATACAGACATAAAGACTGCTCAAAAATGTTTTGTCTCATTTTGTCAGGAATGGAAAGGAACGACCATAAATTCGGGAACCAGACACTATGAAAGACACTATGAAAGACACTATGAAAGACACTATGAAAGACACTATGAAAGACACTATGAAAGACACTATGAAAGACACTATGAAAGACACTATGAAAGACACTATGAAAGACACTATGTATTAATAATAGGCAACAGAAAAAAATAAAAACAAACCAAAAAACAAGGAAAGCAGACGGCACAGTGTAAAAGCACCCATTCTCCTATCTTGCAAATCCAAAGACAATCTTTTTGCCTTGCAACTATCCCTGCCTTCTCTGCAGTTTAAGTGATACTTCCTGGCGATTTCAGAGGCTTGCCCATGTGAAGCTTGCAGAAAAAGAAAGGAAAACACATACATACCTGTTTCTTTCTCTCAGACTGTGGATCAATCATTACATTTATAAGAGAAGGTGTTTGCTTGTCAGTGACACTTGCATTCAGAGCATTCTGCAATTCTTCTGGCGTTTTAACAAAGTATCCTTTACCTCCAAAGGCAGACATAATTTCCTCATAGTGTGAATTTGGCAGGAGAGAAACAGGAGGTACACTGTAACGAAAAGGAAAACCTCTGATTAATCACAGGGAAGAATTGCCAGACTGACCAATGTAATTACTTCAGCACTGATTTAAAGTGTAAGATTATTATTGCGCTGGCCTGATGAATTCTTCTGGGCTGGAAGAACTGTGTTTCCTATACCACTAAGCTATGCTTATAGGGTAGCTTACTCATTTTCATCTTCTGCAGACATTCCTGAGCAAAGATTTAGCCTAGATCTCTTAGTACAGAGATCTCAGCTCCAGAAGCAGAAGCCCAGTGTAAACTCAGAACACAAGGCTCAGGTAATTTTGGAGACTATCATGATTTTGGAGGCTAGCTCACCATATAAACTCTGTACAGTGTGGCCTGAACTGCTGCAGGAACCTGAGACAACTAACAGAGAGTCATCTCTCTGCTGCACTGTTGTGTAAACAATAGTCTGGAATTTGGTTGCCTGCTTGCTTTTTGGTAACTGGTTCTTACTTATATGAACTTAGCCTAGGACTAAGTTCACTTTATGAAAAATTTCAATCTGGATCACAAAGCGTTAAAAATGAAGAAAGTGACCATTTTGGTCACTTCTTCCTTAATTAACAGGACATACTTTGAAGATGCTCACCATGTAGCAGGATCTCCAAACTTTAACATCTCCTTCCAGGCATCTGCATCCAAACCAGTGTAAATCCCATTGTTGTTTACTACGATAATCAGGATTGGCAAGTTGTATCTACAAAAAGATGCATTTGGAAGAATTCTGGAATACTTGCACCTTTCTGTAAAGTGTTAAAAGCGTTACTTTTCCTTAAAAATGAAAGGAAAATACATTTAGGAAAAAAACCCAAACTTCCACCTGAAACTTGATCTACTCATCACTGGTAACACATAATGTCACAACAGCATAAAAATGACCATGTATATTTGTTGGCTTGTTTTCATGTACTTTTAAGAGTACCCCATCTAATAGCAGCGTCCTTGGCCTTCTAGTGAAATTGATACTGGCAATACATGAAGAGGGTCTTCTTGAGCAAAAACCAGTTACCTGCAAATAGTCTCCACCTCCATCCCAGAAAATCCAAAAGCACTATCTCCCTCTATGCAGATGACTCGCTTTTCAGGTGTTTGGTCTTTAGCTACCATTGCAGCTGCTATAGCAAAAGCCAGTCCGACTCCCATCGTTCCAAAAGTACCTGCATCAAGCCTAAAGGGGAGAATACAGAATTACTATCCCTTTATTTCTACTTAAAAGTTTAAGTTAATCCATGGTGACTTAACTTTACTTTTAATAATTTGCCATATACTATTCGAATACTGTTTCGTAAACAATTGGTATAAAGAGATAGCATATGTATAGATTATTATATTCAGTCAAACATTTGATAAGATTGCACATGTTTTAAGTGATATAAACATACTGGAACTCTAATTAAAATTAAGAGCTCATATATATATATATATAGTTGTACTACAATGAAGAACTATTCTTGTATGCTTTTAGCTTGCATAGTAACAATATTTCAAAAACATTCAATTACTGTAGAGATAGGCAGACTACACGAAATCTTTCTATATTTAATTCCTTGAAAATATAACTAGAAGTCTGAAAGCCATTGGGTAAATACTGCTGTTCAAATTTTAGTCTTCTGTTCAACTTTTGAAATCAAATTGAAAGCTGTAATTAAGTTAGATCATTTCGGTCAGAAGCATGTAATGGATACAAAAGTACATAAAGAACTAGATTATTCTAGGGTTAACTTTCCAAATTTGTTTTCAGATATGCACAATGCAATCTGAAAAGACAACCATTAACATTACTGTGCCCTTATTTTAAATGGGGGGGGGGGAATGCAACCTCTTCCCCCAACTTTACTGGAAGTAGGGTTTTTTTGTTTGCTTGGTTGTATTTTGTTTACAAAGAAGTATTTAGGTTCATTTAGGGCTTCAGTGCAACTTTCACAAGAAGGCACAAGCTTCACAATCAGATCAGAAGTTTCACCTCACCAGACAGAATTAACTTTTTCCTCCCATTCAAGAAACAGCACTTAATTCCTACTTACATTAAAACTAGACTACACATTTAAAGTGACATACCAACATTTGAGTGCCTACATCCCCATTTGAGTGCCTACATTTTAGGCAGGTTTACACGAAAGTGTGCCCAATATATAATCCAATTTTCAAATTGAGTTGATTCTTCTTAAGTTTTGCCCGTTTTTAAGTGTGTTTCAAAGAAAAACTGCTCGCGTGAATTCTTTTCAACATGAGAATCCCAATGATTGTTTTTATTTTAAATCAACATTTACCATAGGCTCTGAGCACAGAAATAAACATCCAGATCAGGGAATTCAGCATGATGCTCCTCACTCACTTTCCACAAAAGAGTGAGAAACTATCACCATTCTGTTGCAGAGCACACACACAAGTCGCAGAGAATTGTTAAAATCTACGATAGGTCATGAGTATATAAGTGGAAAGCTTCCCTTAACCCCTCTCTCAACTTACTGAACTTTTAGGTTTTTTTTAGAACCTTTAAAAAGGATTACAAAAATTCTGGACCATCATACTTCTCAGCTAAATGAAAACATTTATACATAGATCTAACCTGTTGGGTCAGCACAACAAAGAAAATATCACACCTTTGACGGGGATAGTAATTTGGAAGCATCGTTCGTCCAATGTCCATGGTGTTTGCTCCCTCACTTACTAAGATGCAGTCCTTGGGTATCAGTTCTTTGATGTGATGAAAGACTGTGTAATAATTCATAGGCAGGGATTTCTGTAATGCTAATCCCTTAAAAATAGAGACATTAGTAACTCCTATGCATAGAATTTATAATATGGTGCAGAACTGAGTCAGGTAAATAATAACGATGGAAATAAAAATGCACTCCACCAAGTAAGGCTGAAGTATTTGGTCTTCCATACACTACTTCAAGGTCACTCCTTCTGTATCTATCCTGGTGACACAACGTATTTACCAGAGGCTCACTCAGCTCAGCAGCCCTTGGATGGCCTATCATTAACAGGAAGCTATTAAAAATCAGTTTAACCCAAGAGGCACTTGAAATTTTTCTGCACATAGGTTTGACTATTGATAACCCTAAGTGAGCTGTCATCTGTGTGCTAGGAGGTAGTTCAGAAGAGTGATTTGCTAGAACGAATTTATTTTAGATCCTCACCTTGGAAACATGCATCCGAACTTGCAGAATATGAGGTGCATAAGCGTAGGCATATGCCAAGCATCTGTGGTCTTTTGGCCTGAATAGCTACTTGCTTTTAACATAGATTATACTTCCACCAGCATTGCTAAACAGATGAAACAGCACAATTACAGAAGAAAACTAAGAATTCATCTTCATGTAAGCTAGCTTCCACTTGGGAATACTTAGAGGTACTTGGAGTACCTGTCCATTGCTTAGAAGTCACTGCTCTGCGGCTGTGACAGCAGCTCTGGCTGTGGTCTTCTACTACGGGCTTTAAGAACCCAATCCCAAAGTTCAATGACTTCCACACAGTTTGAATTTATACAAAACCTAGAATACTTAACTTATAGTTAAGTATTAAGACTTAACTTACAGTTCATAAGCCTGACAAGAGCAAGCCAGGTATAATGGTATAAATTTTCCAAGTCTGGTGACATGACTGTCAGAAGTAATTGAGGAGCTTGGACATAGACCAGTGACAAAACTGACTATGCATCGGTACCTGTTAAGGTGAGAAACCTCCTCTTTTCTTTAATATAACACTACCTTTGATCTTTCCTCATTGTTCGTTATTTTCTCTCTTAGCCTCTTCCACCACTCCGAATTAGAAGGATATTTCAATGGTCTTTTGCTGAATTCTTCTAAGAGCTGGAACAACATTGACATGTTAGAGATTTCTTTCAACATACTTAAAAAAACCATCACGAGCATCAAGAATAATGTTATCAAGAAAGATTGCAGCACAATCACAGTAACACTAATCAGAATCTTTAACATTTAATTTGGGAATAGGCTGGATGCACAGCATGAGTATGTTGCCTTAAAAACAGTTTTCCTTGAACAAGTTTGGTTTTTTTTTTTTTTTTTTTCTTTTTTCTTTTTTTAACTGGTAACTTCCTTTATATAGGTCAGAGGAAATTAAGGTCAAAACAGGAGGACATTACGTTACCTGCTTAGTCACGGCGTTTATGTCACCTAATAAAATTGCAGCTGGCCTCACATTATTCCCCAGCTCTTCTGCACAAATATCAATCTATATTTCAAAAAGAAAGACCACCATCAACTCAAGGATTATTAAAGAGAATTTTTTTTTCAGTTCAAGTGAGGAACATTGTCTAACAATGTCTTCATATCTTGTTTTGGCTGAACAGATAACTTCCCCTGCCTTTCATTGCAATGACATCAGGAAATCGTCTATTCAAAGTAAAATCCTATGCTACACACTCATTTTAATAAAAGTTCATATATATCCTTAAAATTGACTGCTTGCTTCTTTCAAGCTCTTACAGACAGCATAGAACTTTATTAGAACATTAAGGAGAAGAAGGTGGTGATTTTACTGGTAATTATATGAGAACTAAAAATCTAGGCTTAGGTATACCCTTAAAGTCTATACAAAGCAGTCATTTTCTTACTGAGAAAAGTTTGTGTATGCTACTTGACAGTAAGAATTTGGCTAGTATGAAGAAACTGAAAAGTAAATTGCAACCACTGAAGAAACTTCCCCACTTTCTTTATCAGTGATGTACGAGACCTCTAAGGTTACCTGGAATACTAACTTATGACCAGGTCACACAGACTATGAACTGAATTAGTATTTTAATACTAACCCTTGACATTGAAAAAAAATTACCTTAAGTGAGATGAAAAAATATTTTTCTTTACACTCTTTAGAAAAAGGAAACATAAAAGATGTATTATTTCACAAGTCAAAAGGAATTCTAGCTTAAAAATTTGTTATTGCTCTGGAAAAGATGCAAAGTTTGGAAGCTGAGATTATGTTCCAGACCACTGAAGGCAGGCCAGTCAGCACACCGAATTAACTACTACTCTTCTATCATAGACACTGAGGGAGGAGATTTTAAGGACATAAACAATTTAATGACTTGTCCTTCTAAGAGCTGGCAGATTGCCAAATACATTAATTAGTTAAATAGCCTTTCTTCCTTTTTTCTTATTAACATTTCTGAGCAATTGAGCTCTTATAATGACTGAGTCTGGATCTGAAAGTAATTCTATTTCAAAAGAAATCCAGCTCAGAGCAGCCAAACAGTATGAAGGGTTTCACAATTTCAAGACAATTTGCTTTCAATCACGGAAATTCCAGTGCTCCAAAGATCACACAAGTATCATGAGTCTAATCCTGTACTGGTCAACTACATTGAAGTGTCTGCCCTCCTCATTACAGCAGCACCAAGTCCTTGATAGCTGGAACAATGCTGTAACCATTTTTAGAAAAACTAAGGAAGTAAAAAAAAAAAATAATTAAAGCCATCAGAACTATTTCTGGAGAACTACCATAACTATATGCACTGTACTGCACTGTCCATAGGGCAGTATTTGCCACATGAAGTACACTACCAAAACAATTTACAATAATTGCTCTAAGCAATGCTAGAATACAGAGGACTTCCTTCAAGTGACAATAATTTTCCTGCTTACCTGAATAACCTTTACATCTTGTCGAAACCTTGGTGGAAGACCAAAATGCAAAATCCAATTCAACCTTGCACCAAGCAAGATGATTACATCAGCATGCTGTAATGCCCTAATAAAGGGAAATAAAAGAATCAGATAAAGAGGAATTATTATTAAATTTAATAGTATTTTCAAAATTAGAAGTAATCCTAACCACCACAGCAAACCCCAGAATATAATCCTTTCTTTCTCTAAGATGCTTGCTTAGCCCCAAAACCATGTATCCTTTTACATAGCCAATCATCAAGCCATTCTTGAGTTTAGGAACTCAAGAAGAAAATTAATCACCATTTTCCTAATACACTGTGTTTGGGATAGGAATCATTACACTAGGAGACTAACAAGATGCTATAATGATGCTGAGGTTAAAGCAAAAGATTGGCTACTGTGATACTGGCAACAGTGGGTTCCAAAGTTAAGATTGTTGTGGACCTCTCAGTTTAGACTCCTGTTAATTTACCTTTCAGCTGGGTAGACAGTATTTGGTATATTCTTTTATTCTCTGTTTTTCTTAATGGCATGCTTAACAGTGATAAAGCGAAGATGCTCAACAACAGACAATATTTTAATCTCAAAGTATATAAATGCTCCATCTGCAAGCTGACTCCCTGCATATTCATACTTAGTAGGGCTCTGATGGTTCATTCACATTAATTTTGCCAAAAGCCAAAAAGAGCTCTTACAAGTTACTTCAAACATAGTCCTTCTGTGTAGTTTAAAATACCTTCATTTTCTTTTTAAATAAACTGCAATTTAATGACGGTGTATTGCAAACACCATGCAGAGACAGCAAATACCAAAACTTCAACTGCAACGTGTGCATCTTAAGCTTCTGTTTATATAGTGTTAAAACAGAAACTAGTAGTTTATCTAGTGCACTACGTTAAATGCTTAACATAAACTGTTTACCAGTTTCCTTACGTTATGAAATACATACTAACAACATTGATACATCTACTCGCCATAGGTTTCATAGTTACAGAACATTAGCTCTCAGATAAAAGTGTCTTCCTGGCCAGCACACTAAGCATTGTCAAAAGTAATCCACCTAAATCTGTTGTCTCTTTCCAAGCAAGATCTTCAATGCTCTAAAATGAGGTGCAAAATGTGGTTGGAAAATTTTTGTTGTATGCATTTTTTCTTCCCTTGCATCTGTAGACCACCACAATTCCTAGTTGTTTCTCAGATGTTAGGATTAGAAGCCTTGCTTTATATTTACGTTGATCTTGCTGCAGCTACACAATTTGGATGGTTATCGGGAACTACTCCTTTTGCCATTGGTGTAGGCAAAAAAGGCAGTCCACAAAGGTCCACCAACTTTCTGATGTTGTTTTCAGCATGTGAATAAGCAGCACCTGAATGAAACGAAAGAGACTGCTTAATACTACAGAAACCTACTGTATTTGCTTGAATTTCAATTAACCTGACTACATTAGTGGCAGAAAGAATACTATTTCCCATTATGAAAGCTGCTTATTATTTTTCATCCTGGAGAACTCAAAACATAACACGCCAACCTACAGGTATTTGGGTTCAAATTTCCCATCTTTTTGTCAAAAGCTTTTTTTTTTTTTTTTTTTTTTTTTAAAGACTTCAGCTGAACTATTTAGCTATTTCTGTAAAGCAGGGCAGGGAAAAATAGGAGATTTTGTTTATCTAAAATGACAATTTTGAGTGGCTGAAGTTCGGTATTATGGGGCAGAGACTTCTGCAGCAACAACAGGAGATGACCTTTGAGTTGTG